>NC_051065.1:118154503-118466723 GCF_004664715.2 Peromyscus leucopus | reverse complement strand
GTTTACAAAATAAATAAATAAATAAATAAATAGAGAAAGAAAAAAAGGAAAGAAAACAAAGAGGGAGGGAGAGACAGAGAGAGAGAGAGGAAGGAAGGAAGGAAGGAAGGAAGGAAGGAAGGAAGGAAGGAAGGAAGGAAGGAAGGAAGGAAGGACGAATGAACAAAAGAAAGAACGAACAAAGGACAAGTAAGACAAAGTCTTTGTGGGCCCAAGAGCAGAATATACAAAGATCCAGGAGCAAGAGAAACCTAGAGCTTCTCAGAGTTTGTGGGAGGGACTTATGTGGTGATTGAGTCACTATGTGTTACTCATAAGAAGCTAAGGAGCTGTGATAAGTTTGATGGTAGGACTTGCTATTATGTGATTGGTAATTTAGGAATATAGAATTATAGAGACACCAACTAAAAGGGAGCAAGGGCGAAGTCAGCAAGGCATATAAAAGCATAACCTAGAACAGGGAGGAAGAAGGAAGCAAAGGTGCTCTGTGCATTAGAATGCCAATCAGCAGTGTTCCCCACGGTAATGTAAAATAAATGTGGAATCATTTCCCTAAGTGCTCTTCTATGACTCGCAAAAAAACATCATTTTTGTAGACTTCTAACTGACTCTGGCATACTTTGCTAAGTAATGAAATGTATTTCTTCTTAACTTTTGATAGAACTATCATATGCTTGGGTCTTCAACGAGTATCCATCATTTGTTGAAGAAGACAGCCGGAGATTTGTCTCTCAAGAGACAGGGCACCTCTACATAGCTAAGGTGGAGTCATCTGATGTGGGAAATTACACATGTGTGGTGACTAGCACTGTAACAAATGCCAGAGTATTGGGCTCCCCAACCCCTTTGGTGCTACGCTCTGATGGTAAGAGACCTACAGTGGAATGCCCATGATGTCACTTGTTTGCATTTTTGTCAGCTTGAAATTGTTTAAAGTTTGTGAGTGTTTTGTTATGAGCTAAAATATCTCACTAAAATAAAATTATAGAAAAAAATTCTGTGGTATTACCTCCCTGATCATTGCTAAAGAGGTATCTGTCAGATTCAGGAGAAAGCCAGTTTAGGAGCTGGGGCTATAGCTTGACAGGTAGCATAGCCCTGGGTTGATCTTCAGAGCTATACAAAATGGATATGGTGGTACAAGCCTATAAATACACAGCTTGACAGGACAATATCAGGTTCAGAAGTTCAAGGTCATTATGGGCTACACAGTGGGTTTTAGACCAACATGGACTACATTTTATATTTGATTTGGGGGAAGAAAAAGAGGTGCCAAGTTATAAGCCTAGGTAGTTGACTTATTAAACTAAATCATATCTCATAGACCATAATGTCTTATATACAAATATGGAAGCACTTTCCAGTCAGTTATAATGGAATCAGAGTGCCCCACATGTTAAATAACCATGGTTTGATTGCAGGGAGCCATTTATTATGTTTAAGTTGGCATCTATGTGATGAGGTTTATCAAATCCCCTCCTATAATCTTTGTACCATAGGAAATTCCAGGAATTATTAATATGTTATGGATGTCAGCTTAAATAGATATGATTACATTTAATATAGCATTTCAATGAATTTTTTTAAAACATTTTGCATGCTGCAGTATTTTTGACTCCATGAATCCAGAGTTCTAAATGTTATTCAGGGTGCATGTTTGGTCAAGGTTAGTACCAGTCAATCATTTCAATCACTGAAAGTGGTAGTATGTCCAAAGTTGAGCCAAATAAAGTTTTATTTAGAAACACAAAATCATACCATAGGAAACACTGACACTAGCAAATTTTGTATTGTGAATTCACAGGTGTCATGGGTGAATATGAACCTAAGATAGAAGTCCAGTTTCCAGAAACTCTTCCAGCAGCTAAAGGTTCAACTGTGAAGTTGGAATGCTTCGCCCTTGGGAAGTAAGTTCTCTCTTTTTTTTTTTTTTTTTTTTTTTTTTTTTTTGGTTTTTTGAGACAGGGTTTCTCTGAGTAGCTTTGAGCCTTTTCCTGGAACTCACTTGGTAGTCCAGGCTGGCCTCGAACTCACAGAGATCCGCCTGCCTCTGCCCCCCGCCTCCCCCCGAGTGCTGGGATTAAAGGCATGCGCCACCTTCACCCGGCGGGAAGTAAGTTCTCTAACAATCCCATATGTTGTTAGAATACTTGGGGACGTACAGAGGGTTCTTTTTTTTTTTCTTCATAGCATAATTTATTTTTATTTATACCTTTAAAATATTTTTATTTTATAGTGTAGCACAAGATATTAGATCTCACTGTAGAATTGCAAATGAGTATTTTAATAGATTTTCCTTACCCCATTTCTCTTCCACCCTCTGCTACACTTGATCCTGACTTTTATCCAATCCCTCTCTTTTCTTCTTTCATGTCATGCAAGTACATTTGCTTACCTACCCTTCTTCATCACCTATTTTTCCCTCTCTTGATCTCCTTTCTCGATTTTAAGACCATAACTAAACTTATGTGTATGTGTGTAGCCGTGTGAGTGTGTATGTTTAAAGACATATATTTTACAGACTAGAATCCATATATGAAGAATATACCTTTTTTGTCTTTCTGATTTTTCAATCAACTCACGTAGTATTATATTTTCAGATCTACCAATTTCTCTACAAATTTCATTTTTTTACAACTGAATAAAATTCATTCTGAGTACATACCACATTTTCATCTAAGCTCTTTGCATTTCTTTGATATCAAAATAGAGTATCAGTAAACATGGATGAGCAAGTATCTCTGTTGTAGAGTATGGAGTCCTTTGGGTATATGTCCCCAAAATGGTAAAATTTAGTTATATATTCATTTTATTTTTGTTAAGCCTCCATACTGATTTCTATATTGGTTATACTAGTTTGCATTTCCACTAGCCATAAATAAGGTTTTGTCTTTCTCAGTATCTTTTTCACTATCTGTTGTCTGATTTCTCTGACAGCCACTCTGACTGGGATGAAGTAGTATCTCAGAATAGTTTTAATTCATACTTTTGATCATTTAAAATATATCATCAGCATTTGTGTTTCTTCTTCTGCTAACTGCCTGGTTATTTCATTATCCATTTGTTCATTGGTGATTTCATGTCATTGGTGTTTAATCTTTGTAATTCTTTGGAAATTTGTAATATTAGCCCCTTGTCATAGCTATGGCTTGTTAGGATTGTCTTCCATTATGTAGGCTGTTTACTCTGTTTATTGTTTCTTTCACTGTGTAGAAGCCTTTTCATTTCATGCAGTACTGTTTGTTAGTTCTTGAGGCTGGTTGCTGGACTTATAGAGTTCTATTCAATGTCCTTGCCTATGCCTGTGTTTTGAAAGACATTTCCAATGTTTTCCTCTAGAAGTGTTAGCATTTTACTTAAGGTCTTCGATGTGCTTTCAGTGTTTTTGGTATAGGGTAACAGATTTGAATCAAATTTCATTCAATTGATTTTCATATATTGATTTTGTACCTTGTAATGTTATTTAAAAGGATAATATAGGGTCTTTTAAGTATACAGCAATGCCATCTGCAGATAGGGATAGCTTGAATTCTTTTCCCATTTTTATCTCTGTACTGTCTTTATCATTTTTATTGTTCTAAGACTGATCTGAACACTATACTATGTAAGAAGTGAGAGAGTCATAGTCTTAGTTAGGGTTTCTATTGCTGTGAAGAGATACTATGACCATGGCAACTCTTATAAAGAAAACATTGACAGAGGAACCCACAGAGACAGCTGACAGGAGCTCATGGGAGCTCATGGACTCTGAACCAACAGTTAGGGAACCTGCATAGGACTGATCTCCTCCCCTCGTGTTCTCTCTCCCTGCCTCATATCTACTCCCATCCCCATCTACTCCAACTTCCATCTTCTTTCAGAAAGGGGTGGGCCTCCCTTGGGCTTGAAAAAAAGCATGGCACATCAAGTTGAGGCAGGACCTAGCTCCTCCCCCTGTATCTAGGCGAATCCATCATGGGGGACAGGTTCCCAATCTCTCTTCTAGGAGCCTTACAAACAAACCAAGCTACACAACTGTCACACACATGCAGAGGGCCTAGGTCAGTCCTAGAGCTTCTACATCTTGACCAGAGGCAGCAGGAAGTCCACTGACAGTCACACTGAGGGACGTTTGAATGAAAGAGACTTCAAAGCCCTCCCTCACAATAACACACTTCCTAAAACAAGGCCTGTATGTAAAATAAATAGAAAAATGTTAATTAAATAAAATACAAATTTATTTACAAATTATACAAATAAATAATAAATAAGAAAGAAAACATTTAACTGGAGATGCTCATTTACAGTTTCAGAGGTTCAGTCCATTAATATTATAACAGGGAGCATGGCAGCATGCAAGCAGGCATGGTGCTGGAGCTTCTACATCTTGACCAGAGGCAGGAGGAAGTCCACTGACAGTCACACTGAGGGAAGTTTGAATGAAAGAGACTTCAAAGCCCTCCCTCACAATGACACACTTCCTAAAACAAGGCCACACCTCCTAATAGTGCCACTCCCTTTGGGGGCCATTTTCTTTCAATCCGCCATAGGCATCCTTGTCTGATGCCATATTTTGAAGAAAATGGTCTCAGTTTTTTACAATTTAGTGTAAAATTGACAATGGGTTCTTTTTATACGGACCTTTTATTATTTTGAACTATGATAGATGATTTCCTAACATCTCCATGACTTTCATCATGACCGAATGCTGAATTTTGTGAGATGCCTTTTCAGCAGCTATCAAGGTGATTATGTGATTTCTGTCCTTACATTTATTCATATGGTTTACTACATTTATTGATTTCTATCTGTTGAACCAACTTTTTATCTCAGAGATGAAGCTAACTTAGTCATGACGTATGACTTTATGTGTTCCTGAATTCAGTTTGCAAGTACTTTGTTAAGAATTTTTTCATTTATATGTTAGTCTGGGGACTTGCTCTGCAGTTTTCTTTTTTGCATGTCTTTATCCAACTTTGGTATCAGGATAATACTGGCTTCATAGGATGAACCTGGTAGTGTCTCTTTCCTTTTCTTTCTTGTCAAACTGCTTGAGCAATGTTAGGATGAGAACTTCCTTAAAAATTTGAGAAAATTCAGTAGTGAATCCATTTGGTCCTGGGATTTGCTTTATGTAGAACCACAGCCAAGCACCAGGCTGAGCTCCAGGAGTCCAGTCGAAGAGAGGGAAGTGGGAGTCTATGAACAAGGGGCATCAAGATCATGATGGGAAAACCTACAGAGACAGCTGAACTAAGCTAGTGGGAACTCATGAACTTTAGACCAACAGATGTGGAGCCTGCATGGGACTGGACTAAGCCCTTTGCATAAGTGAGACAGTTGTATAGCTTGGTCTGTTTAAGAGGCCCTGGCAGTAGGATCAAGATCTATTCCTGATGCATGAACTGCCTTTTTGGAGCCCATTACCTATGGTGGGATACCTTGCACAATCTTGATGTAGGGGAAGGGGCTTGGACCTGCCTCAATCTTATGTACCAATCTTTGTTGACTCCCCATGGGAGGCCTTACCTTTTCAGAGGAGGGAATGGGGGATGGGTTGGGTGGAAAGACGGGGAGAGCGAGAGGAGGGATGAGAAGGGGATCTGTGGTTGATATGTAAAATGAATAAAAAATTTCTTAATAAAGAAAAAATGTATTTATAATATATTCCAGTTTTAATTTTGGTAAATCATGCACATTTACAAATTCATCCATTTCTTTTAGATTTTCTAACTTTTTGAAATATAATTTGTCAGTGTTTACTGCGGATGGTCTGGATTTCATGGGAATCTGTTGTGACAACACCCCATTTGTCTCTAATTTTGTCAGCTTGGTTCTTCTCTCTTCCATTTTGTAAATTTAACTAAGGGGTTGTAAGCATTATCATTTTTTTCAAAGAACTTAATCTTTATTTGATTTTGTAAGTTTTTAAAAGTTTCTTTAGAAGCAAGGGAAAAATCGAATACAGGAAAGTATACGTATATGATGTATTTTGAAGCTTTAAAAGAAATTTGGAGAAATTGAAAGTACCTTACCAATTCCATAAGCTAAGCCAGAAAAAAGATTGTCATTTACTTATTCATTTGTCATATTTTTCTGCACTTAAAGCATAAGTTGACTGACAAAGATAACCAGTTTATTGTATTAAAATATCATCTCAAAGACGTAAACCTGGGTGTGGTAGCACATGCCTGTAATCATCACTCAGAAGTCATAGCAGAAGGATCAGGAATGAACAGCAAGTCTGGGCTACCTAGTTAGACCCTGCATCAAAACAAGAATTTACTCCTGGAAATAGCCTGCATCTGAAACCTGTGTCTTTGGCTCTCTTAACCAAAGCTTTCCGTTTTTGAGTTTCTAAGATTTTCAGAGAACAGCAAATGACTTGACAATTTCCTTATCAGCCCTGTTCCTCAGATTAACTGGAGAAGAAGTGATGGGATGCCATTTCCCAACAAAATTAAATTGAGAAAGTTCAATGGTGTGCTCGAAATCTCGAACTTCCAACAGGAAGATACAGGCTCCTATGAGTGCATTGCGGAGAATTCACGAGGAAGAAATGTGGCAAGAGGGAGACTCACGTACTATGGTAAGCATCAGCTGTGGGGACAGTTGCCTTGTAACTTTTGTTCTCTCATAGCTGTTTTGGTGGGTGAAGGTAGTTATAGCAGAAAACTGGGATTTAATTTGTATTTTCTGTGTTTTATGCTCATTTTGTTAAGCAAAGACAACCATCAGAGTAGGGAGAAATTAAAAAGAAAGGCAACTTTGCCACCAACATGAAGACATATTCCTTTTACATTTTGAAAGTGATTCATATGATAATGAAATCTTTCACTTTTTTTTTTTTTTGCATGACCTTTCTCACACTTAATAATATAATAGACAGCTCTCTCTGGCCGCTTTCTCCTCTAGAAGAGTTTTTTTTTTTAATCTTTACTTGAAAAGCAGAATAAAACTGTTTGCTGAGAAAAATTGCAATTATTACATTAGACAAACCAAATACACTGAAGATGTTGTTCTAGATGGAGATATTCCATGCCATCCAATAATGTAAATAATGAATCTGGAGTCTGCAGCCTTTAATTTGTAATCATATTTGTTTGATGCACTGCTCAATTTGGGGAAGGAAAGAATAATATTTCTTTTATTTAGAGGACTATTTTTTTGAGAAAATGAGATTTTCTTTTTGTGTTTTAAAATTTCTCTTGTTTAAAACATGCCATTAGGTTTTGATGAAAACATGTTTTGGAAAGTGCTAATACGTTACTGTACAAAATACATCTGTAAAATGCACAGAGATGGAAGCTCACTGAATGCATTTGCAATTTAATTATTAGAAACATTGTAAACCTAGTAAGAATTCACCAATTTTTATGAAGGGCAAATTGCATTATAGCCTATTTATTTTAGTAACTTGTAATTGAAACAGCTTTCTGTGGTGGTGCGTACATAAATGCTGCAGGGGAGGAAACTGTTTGCTAAGACAGCTGTTAAAGATGTAGACAACACTGAACAATTTGAAGTTCTAAAATATATTACCTCTGACAAGATAAATGCTTCTTATGTTACAGGGTTTTAGAAACTGTTGGGAACAACATGAAGGAATGTTTTAATAGCACAAGTCATTATGTTTTATAACTTCCCCACCTTGTCTCATGATTAGTTTAATATAAGAAACGATTTCCAATATGTCAGTGGCTATAAGTTGTTGGCATGATATGGAAATAATGGTGGTGGTTGTGGTGGTGATGGTGGTGGTGGTAAGATAAATTCTTCACTCTTGGGGCTGAGTAGCTCTGTGTCCCCCACACAATGGAGATTCCTCATACCCTAGCTTAGCTTCTTCTTTCTGCTAATTGAGGGATCACAGCACACTCAGAAGTGAGCACTATGAGAAAATTTCTGACTTGTTAAATCAGTGGCTCTCAACTTTCCTAGTGCTGCAACCCCTGAATGCAGTTCCTCCTGTGATGGTGACCCCCCCCATCAAAAACTTATTTTCATTGCTACTTCATAACTGTAATTTTGCAACTGTTATGAATCATAATGTAAATATATGATATGTAGATAATTTTAGGCAACCTCTGTAAAAGGGTCCTTTGACCCTCTAAAGGTCAAGACTCACAGGTTGAGAACTGCTGTGTTAAAAGTTTCAGTTTTTAACTCTATGCCCCATAACCGCTGCCCAAATAGGAACCATATACCCTCCTTACCCAGGAAAGCATAACTAAAGCTAAATTGACATTCAAGTATTTAATTAACATCAGGCCATGACTCAGTTTCTCTACTTTTTAAATTTTCTGCTTGAATCATTTTTCCTTTTTCTACATATTAATTGCCACGACAATCACAAGGTGACTGCTACCAATGAGCAACACATCAGGTACTCACATCCTTCTGCTCTCCAAAGTATTTATAATCCCAGGGTTGGGGGTTTAGCTCAGTGGTAGCAAGCACAAGGCACTGGGTTCGATCCTCAGCTCTAAAAAAAAAAAAAAAAAGACAAAATATTTATAATCCCATGCTCAGATGTCCATCCCTAATATCCTCAGTAGCAAGGGAAAGTAGGATTAGACAAGAGCCTCCCTCTGGAAAAGAGTACAAAATCATTTCTCTCTAGATTTTATGGAAAATGTGAACTGACAGAAAAAAAAATGATAGCAGAGTGAAAGAGTGGTGATATTTTAGTCATGAGGTAGAATGGAAAGTGGTGTGCAAGGGGAAACCAACAGCATCAGCTGCACTTAGTCCATTCTGTAGATAATACTTTATGCACCTAAGAAATAAATCATAAGTAAATGGCATGGAGAGTTTAATTGAAGGTGCCTTACAATTTTACCTTAAAATTGTAACATAGCATCAATAGGTGCCATGTATTTTTCTGGTGATTTGCTCTAATATTTCATGGAAAAATGGTGTGATAGAGGATTTGACTATCAGATTATGGTTAAGGGAGAAAAGACATGATTAATGTGGGAGTTCTAATCTGAGAAGAAGACTGTTAGAATATTAGAATTACCCATGTAGATTCCTACTGGAGATTCAGGCCTAGGTCAACAATTCCTGTCCAAATCTAGCTATCATCTCCTTTCAGGTAGGTCTGATGATTCCTGAAATTGGAAAACTGTGTTCAAATGTAAAGTAGGAAGAGTAGGTTGGGGTTAACTGTGTTTCATATAGGAAAAATGATTTTTATACAACAACAAAAACAAAAAAGCTAAGTAGCCATAGTTTCCTTTCAATTTCATTTGGACAAAAAAGCAATTATGGGAGACAGAAAGGAAAGGCAAATCTTCCTGTGGTTGCAATTAAACAAAAATAGATATACTGCTGCTCCATATGGAGCATGCAAATGCAGATCCCGGGGCATACACCACATGCATAATGCAATGTGAAACCTCTAAGAGATCTCACCTTCCAGGTTTGGATCTGAAACTTAAGCTGGGACTTGACTGAATGTACTGTGTATGTTGAGTGGCTTCCATTAGAAGTGGTATGTTACGTTCATCTGAAAAAAGAAAAAGCAGTTTCCAGGTGTCTTGAAAAGCTTAAGTAAAATTCATTAATCTCCTTGATCCAACTGATGTGCAAACATAATTTGAAGTTGCTTTAATTACATCTTTTTTGATAAAGGATCTCATTCACATTAAGGCCACTTATCCATCTTTTGGGGGCTTTCATTTTAATGCACAGAGATGTGTAAGTTGTTCATTACTTTGTGTTTAATTGGGAGGTATTTCTAACTCGAAATAAATATTTTTCTTTAGCCATAGATGTTTCTTTCCAATGGATATTAGTATTTAGCTCATCATTAGGCTCCATAGCTGCTGTCATTTCCTTTGAAGTTGTCATGGCATACAATCTTAGGTTTCAAAAATATACCTGAGGAAAGTATATTCTGTACCTGCATCACTATCTATAAATAGAGTTCTGAAGAGGGTAATCTAGCAATAAGGATTTTGAAAATAGAGCACAATGAAATATGCTTTAGATATAACACATTGCAACATCAGTGTCAAATCTAGAAATGTTATATATAGCCATTCTGTGATCTAAATACAATTCTAATCTAGCCCATGTTCATCCATGGCTTGTAGACTGATACTCATTTATAAGCCATTTATTTTTTTATTTGGTATACGTTTTAAAATTCTTGTCTTTCAATTATCTATTTTTTCCTTTCCTTGATTATAGCAAAACCTCATTGGGTTCAACTTATAAGAGATGTGGAAATAGCTGTGGAGGACAGTCTTTATTGGGAATGCCGAGCAAGTGGGAAGCCCAAACCCTCGTACCGATGGCTGAAAAATGGAGACGCATTAGTACTAGAGGTGAGATGATGTAGCTACTTTATCCAACTCTTCCTGTCTTTTTAATGTATGCTTCCTTTAGCCTCCAGAAACCAGGGTAAACCTTCAAGAAAAGGCTCAGTGGGTAAAGTACTTGCCTTATCAGGAACCTGAGTTCAGTCCTCAGCACCCATGTTAAAAATAATGCTGAGTATGAGGGTGAATGCTTGTGATGCTAGGGCTAAGTAGATGGAAACACATGGATATCTGCCAGTGAAAGACACTGTCTTACAGAAAGGGAAAAGGAGTAGATTGCACCTGAGGAAAGACACCCAAGTTTGTCCTTTGCTTCCCTGAACACACATACATGGACGTCCACAAAAATCTATACATACACCAGAAGGCAGCTTGGCTCCTAGTGTCAAAGAATAGGGTTTCTACAGAAGCAATTAAAGTAGGAAATGATTTATTGTAGTATACAGCTTCAGTCCATCATGATGAAGTCATGATGGAAGGTTATGGCAGCAGGAATCAGGAAGAAGTGTAGGGCTAGGGCTGGAACCTAAGGAGATATCACCTTCAAGTACTACCCACCCCCACATCCCACCTGACCTAGCAAGGCCAGATGTTCCAGAGTTTCATAGCCTTCTTATGTTCAAACACAAGAGCCTGTATGGGGCGTTTTCTACATAAATCACAACACAGGGGAAACATACAAAATCGATCATCCAATCTTTTAATGAGATTTATTCTCCATTACAATTCAAGGTATATTGATGATTTTGCACTGATAAAATAATACTAATATAAACAATGATTTGGGATGTGTGTGTTAGACAAAGCTTTACTTTAATGAAACATGGAATTTAATTTCCTTTACCTGTTTTATGCTTTGGTCTGGTGTCTAGAGAATAAATGAGTCTGTTAATTGCTTCCCTTCATAGATGTGTATTTATTGTCTCATTCACCTCCTCTCTCCAGACTTGTAAATTCTGCTTTTTTGTGTTTATGTGTACTGAGTCAATTGTGTGCCTTTATGTTTCTCTATATAACCATCATAGTTAGAAAAAACCTGGTATGTGGGCTTCCTAGCACTCTGTTTAATGCACTGAATTATAATGTCTTAAGCTCACATAATTAAAATAATATTGGGATGAAAAATCTTTCCACCTCCCAGGATGAAAAGTACATTTTATTTTTCACAGTCTGAATCATTAACCATGGATGAAAATGAAATGGCTGCCACACTTCACCTTTGGCTTTGAAAATTATTTTCTGATTTTTGGTTGTGTATCTGAAACATCTTTTTCCATTTCAAAGAAGAAAAAGGTTACATCTCAGGTCAGACTACCTAGTAGTCTGAGGGAAAATAGCAACATCTTTTGTCCGATTGAAATGATAGTCAGTAATGTTTATTTTAATGCTAAAATTTTATTTATCTGCAAGAAATGTTATTTTTAAATCCAGGAGAGAATACAGATAGAAAATGGTGCCCTTACAATATCAAACCTCAATGTGACTGACTCTGGAATGTTCCAGTGTATAGCAGAAAACAAGCATGGGCTCATCTATTCCAGTGCTGAGCTCAAAGTTGTAGGTAAGTCTAATTTTTTAATTGTTTAATCTTACTTTTTTCCCTTTAATCTTCCATTTTTGCCAGAATATAAAATATTGGCTTTTTATAGTCTATTCTACCACCTAATAGTATCCAGAATATTGTTTCATATTCAGGGTTTCTAATTAGAGAACACACTAGTCTCCCAGGACCTAGGGGATGAATGCAGGAGGATAGCCACAAAGTTGAGGCCAGGCAGAGTTATATCGGGAGTGCCAGGCACTTGACCCACCAACCTGGGTCAAGAATAAGACCCTGTCTAAATAAACAAAACAAAACAAACAAACAAAAATATCCCAACAACAATAAATGCAAATCAAGCCAAACCACAACAAATTTTAAATGATATCAAAGGAAAATCAGCCAGAGTGACCAGAATTAAGTTCCAAGGTTGAATTAAACCAGCAGAAAGAAGTTCCTTCACATCTAATGGACCATTACGCAGTCATAGTGTCCTTGACTAAGAAATGCTTCTTACCAGGATTCTGGTGCTCTCTATTGCTGATCCACAAAAGCAAATGACTAAGTTAGAATCAGTGATATTTGACTCAGAAGCTGCTTTTGTCTTCATGAACCCCATTTGGAGGTCTAGGTGTGGGGTTAATTACACCTTCAGTACACCCCACACCTGGACCTCCAAACGGGGTTTCCATGGAATGCCTCCCAATTCTCTGAGTTTATTACCACATTCAGTTCAGTGGGGGGAGCATGACTTCCTTGTTTGCTTAGATGCAAGTGGCACTACTAGGTCATGGCCCCATGAACCCTTATTTGTGCCATTGCCTATCGTTGACCTGGTACAAATAGTGTGAAGGATACAAGGCTCTTTTACATAACTCAGTGGCTTTCAGCTTAAGAATGTTTTCACTCTGCTGCATACTTTGAAATATTTGAGGGTAACTTTTGTTACTATAACTAGAGTCTGGGGAAAGAATGGAAGTCGTGTGTGCTATAGCCACCATGGCAGAGGATAGAGAGGCTGCCAAATATTCTACAATGGGTGAGAGTCACTCACAACAAAGGAGTATGCAGTACCAAATGCCAAGAGATGCTGAGGAACCCAATATTAAAGGAGAAGTCTCTCGTCTCTGGCACCTGAAGGTTGGATGTAGATCGTGTGTATCAGGATGACTGCCAGGATTGTCAGTGAAAATCTGCCCCCTTTTATCTGTGGCAGAGAAGTAGCATGTTACAACAAAAGCAGGAGAGGATGGCACACAGCTGTAAGTTGAAGTGCATGCTTCTGTAGATTAAAAACTGGCAGAGTTGTAGTCTAATTCCTCTTTTAATAAGATAGATTCCTCCCTATTATGGTGCAGGGCCATTATATGAGAAAGTAGAAGTTGTGTAAATTAAAAATTATATTCAAATATAGATTCTTGTTGTTTTACTGAAACAGTTTTCCAGAGGATTTTAATTTACAAGGCCAACTCAGAATAATGTGTCTCTTTTTAATTAATTAAATGATAATTACATCATCCCCCTCCCGCTCCTTCTAGCTTCCAATATGCTTCCCTGACCCAAGCTCCCTTCAAAATTCACAGCCTCCTATTCTTTAATTATGGTTGTTGCATATACATATAAGCAAATAAACATATGAACATAACCTGCTGAGTCTGTTCTGTGTCATCTACATGTATGTGTTTCTAGGGGTGACCACTCAGTATTATATAACCAAGCATGAGGCTTATCCTTGGTGAAGATGAATTATCCCTCTCTTGACAATTGTTAATTCCTCTTCATCTAGGAGTGAGGCCCCATGAAATCTCTCCATGTATAATGGGAAGTTAACTGTTGGAGTTGTTGAGGTCTTATTTATGCAGCCGTGATGCTAGATTTCATGAATGCAGCTTCCCTGTCATAGCTAGAAGGCACAGCCTCACAGAAGATTTCCTGGGCCACTGCCTCTTAAAATATTTCTGCCTCACTCATGTGTTCCCTGAGCCTTAAGTGCAGGAGTTGAACAAACATATACTCAGTCACATACTATAACCATTATAAAATGCATATGTGGCAAAAAATAAGTTATTTTCACTGGGATTTGCCACAGCATAGAGCATTAGAAGCCAGGTGAGTAGAGGCTGGAGAAATGGCTCAGCATTAAGAGAAGTTGCTGCTTTTGCATACGACATTAGTTTCAAACCCATCACCCACATGGCAGATAATTGTGTGCTGGATACCCAGTTCCAGAGGTCTTCTGGCCTCTACGGGCACTGCACACATGTGGTTCACTATCATACTTGCAGGCAAAGCATTCATATACAAGAAATAAAAAGTATTAAATCTTACTTAAAGAGAGACAGAGAGAGAGAGAGAGAGAGAGAGAGAGAGAGAGAGAGAGAGAGAGAGAGAGATGCAAAAAGAAGCTATGTGTCATGGCATACACCTGTTATCCCCACAGTTGGGATTCTAGGTAAGAGAATTATGACTGGAGGCCAACTTTGGCTAGAAAAGGAGGCCCTGTCTTAATTTGAAAAGGAGAGAACATTCTGTATTTGGAGAGATAATCAGCTTCCCAAGCTTGTTTATACATACGTAGTAAAAGGAATAGTGACTTTCTCATCAGCATATCATTTCATTTAAATGATATCTTACATCTCACTATGTAGCCTAAAGGTTACATCATAGGCTTTACTGGGAAGCACAATGTTTTCTGCACATTATGGCATTAATGTGATATTACATCCTTGAATATTACATCTGTGCTCTGTCTTCTTTCCTCAACTTGGAAGTTAAATTTAAACACATGAGAATTTTATGGAACAACCTGGTGAACAATTAGTTCAGAACTCAGCCATTCTAAGACCTTTGGCCAGCCCTCTCTGAGTGACAGATCATCACTAGGTGCTGTTCCTAATGATAGAGACCAATAGAGTCTCAATAGAGACCAACATGGTCCTGATGGAACAAACTTTCCTAAGCATGCTATTCTAAATAGTTTTCTTTAATAAACTCATGATTGAATTATTTTAAATATCACAGTAGACATTAAAAGATTCACTGTGTAAAGCATTGATCTTGAGATTTAGAACTTGACCCCAAACACAACAGCACAAATTAAATTTTTGACATTGCATTCTTGTGTATGACACACATCAAATCAAGCATCAACATCTCCTGTGCCATGCGATAATTTAAAAACACAGATACAGGGGGCCTTTCAAGTTACAGGGATTTTAAGAAAATATCTACTTCTTATTAAATCAACAATCCATTTCTTCTCTCCCTTTTAGCTTCTGCTCCAGATTTTTCAAGAAATCCCATGAAAAAATTGGTTCAGGTACAAGTGGGCAGCCTGGTGATCTTGGATTGTAAACCCAGAGCCTCCCCAAGGGCGCTTTCTTTCTGGAAGAAGGGAGACATGATGGTGCGGGAGCAGACAAGGTATTCTATCCTACAGAACACTGGTTTGCTTTCTTCTTCCCTCCTGTGTCAATCAGCAAAGTGGGTCTTCAGCATAAAATGTAATACTTCAGCATACTGGAGAATGTAGTGTACAAATTACAAATCAGAACACTGATAGTTTTGTCTTTAATACGCTAATTACACCATTAATTGAGCTGATCAACCTTTCTCTTCATAAAATGCTTTGCTTTGGCAAGAGCACTCTTCTGTGGGCCTCTGGGGAAGCTCAGCCAAAAGGATTAAGAATATGGGGCCCATATGTGAGACTACATCCCAAGACAAAAGAGAAGATGGTAAAATGACCTGTTCAAGAGAACTGAACGTATTGTTTTCTTCTACTTTGGGATAATTTAGCTGTTCCTGAATTTAATTTAAGCAAACACTTTCTTCCTTCATTTTCTCATTATAACATTGGAATGAAGGGACAGAAGGAAGCTTAATTCAATACTTAGATTCTGGACCTGCTCTGTCTGGGTTCATATCTTCACTCTGCATTTTACTGGCTCTATGAAGTGTCCCCACATCTCTGTGTCTTCTTTCTTTATTTGTTAAGGCGATGATAGTAACAGTTAATGCCTCATGTTGAGAATCTTGTTATGGAGATGAAATGCATGAATACTCATAATGCTTGCTGATCGATACCTGCCAGAGAGGAAGCATGTATAGTGGCTACTATTACTATTGACTAAATGCTTGCTTCTTGCTAGAAACTTCCTGCAGAGCTTGTGGTAGCTGAGTAATAGGCCCACAGGGCTCATGCCCTTACCCTGGAAACCTGTGGCTTTGTTGTGTTAAGTGATGTATTAGTTACCTCTCTTGTGGCTGATCTGACATAAAGCAACTTAAGAAAAGAGGTGTTTATTTTGACTTCCAGTTTGAGGTTTGAGGATTCAGCCCACCATGGAGAGAACAGCATGATAGCTGTTCACAATCAGGAAGTAGAAAGACCCCTCAGCTTATTTTCTCCTATTTGAAAGCTCCAAGATCCCAGCCCATGGACTAGTACTGCTCACATGTGGAGTGGGTCTTCCTACCTCAACCCAACCTGGAAATTCCCTCAAAGACATGCCCTGACACTGCCTTCCAGGTGGTTCTAGATCCTGTCAAATCGACAAGCAACAAAGTGACGAAATGAAGTTAAATTTGGAATTAAGGTTGCCAATTTGTCATTTTTCTTTACATTTATTTATTCATTTATGCGAATGTGTGCACATGTCTGGAAGGAGAGAGAGAGAGAGAGAGAGAGAGAGAGAGAGAGAGAGAGAGAGAGAGAGAGAGAGCACATATGTGTGCTACTCTACTCCTGTGACAAATTGGGGCAATCATTTCTCTCCTTCCACCATGTGAATGAACTTCTGCTGACTGAACTCATACTGTCAAGCTTGGTGGCAGTAACTTTTATTCACTGAACCATGTTACCAGCCCTGATTTGTCAATTTTAAAATAGATTTACCTACATAATTAACCTGGGTAGAAGCAAACAAATCACCTGGGCTTTTGAAATTAAATAAAAGAAGATGAGAAAGGCAAACAGATAGCTAGAGAGAGGTGATTATCAAGGAAGCAGGTCAAGAGCCAAAGCAGAAATAGACCCACCTTTCGGTGGGTTGAAGCTTTGAAGACTGGAAGGTACAACAGAGATCTTGTTCTGTAGCTGGAGTTTCCTCTCCAGGTCCCACCAAGCCCTGGCAGTCAGACAGCTGACTTATAAAATAAACACACAGACGCTTATATTATTTAAACTGTTTGACCTAATGGCTCAGGCTTCTTGCTATCTAGTTCTTCTATCTTAAATTAACCCATTTCTATTAATCTATACTTTGCCACGTGGCTTGTGGCTTACCAGTACCTTACATCTTCCTTGCCATGGTGGTGGCTGGCAGTGTCTCCCTCTCTGCCTTCCTGTTCCCTCAATTCTCCTCCCTGTTAGTCCCGCCTATAATTCCTGTCTGGCTACTGACCAATCAGTGTTTTATTTATACAGAACAATATCCACAGCACTGTCCTCATCATGCCAGGGAACAGGTTTCCACCCCTGACAGTCTGGATAAGCACAAATAATTCTAGGGTCTTCAGAAGGAATGCAACCCTGTCACCACCTTACCATGATTTAGCCAAAAAGACCTATGCTGGTATTTCAGGTTGGGGTCTTACATTTGTGGTGATTAATTACAGCAACGATAGGAAACTTCACAAAGACCTCTATACAACTGATCCACTTTTGAACATGCTTTCAGCTAATGAGGAATCAAATCCTTGAGCATAACCACTGAGATTTTTCAGTGCCAGCTTTTGTACAGGAGTCTAGCATCTTGGGGGTGGTCTCAGGCTTTTTCAATCACAGAACTACAAGCGTTACTTTGGGAAATGAGAGGACATTGAGTAAGCAGTAAAATCTTCTGCCATGGTCCATGGATTTCTTTTTTTAAATTCCAACAGTGCCTTATTGCAAATGTACAGCTTTTAGATTACAGGTCTGGAGGTGTTTTCATAAGAGTCTATAAAAAAACTGCACATAAACTGCAGTTTTTACTTTATATAATAGGAGACATCTTTATTAAGATACAAATTCAAATGAACAATGCAAACCCCAAAGTGGGTGTGTCCAACACAGCCCAGCCATACAAGTTAAGCTTAAAGAGGATGTGATTGTCTGACTTGGTGTTGGATTTTGCAAACAGACTTAAACAATTACAGTTTGTGGTCAAAATACTTAGTTATGACTACCCTGGAAGTGAAGACCTCCAATATAACTATGTAAGTCAAGGCCTCCTATGCAACTAACTAAATCAGTTGAGTTATAGAGTTATTTTATTTCCAGGGGCACAATAGAAAGCCCACTTGTCCTCACAGCAGTATTCATCCTAGACAGAGGTCTATAATCTTAATTTTAAATGGGGATAAAAAAAAGATTAAGAGATTTAGCCACAGGCACCCAAGGAGAGTTTTATTCTGCACATTGTACAATGATGCTTGGTGAAAGAGCATAAGTTTGAAATGTAAACAAGAATTTGCAACTTGCCTGCTTGCTAGTATGATGTGATAGGGTCAGTTATGTGACACATCTGAACCTTTGTTTCCTTACCCATTAAAAGAGATATTACCTGTGTGCCTTATCTACTTGCAATGATATAATCATTTAACACACACCTTATACTGGTAGATATGTTGAATAGTAAGAGTTGGTTTGTATTATATGTACACTATTAAAAGAAAGTATAACTGAAGAAGGTTCTAGTTCTCTGTGTGTTGGCTGGATGTTCACTGCTTGGTTGGGCTTTTTTTTATTTAATTTTTTTATTCATTTTACACACCAACCACAGATCCCCCTCTCATCCCTCTTTCTGCTCCCCCCACCCCTACCTAACCGACCCCCCCTCCCCCGGGCTGCCGCTGATCCCTCATCCCCTCCCCGCAAAGGGTAAGTTTTCCCATGGGGAAGCAGCAAAGCCTGGTACATTCAGTTAAGGCAGGACCAACCCCTCTCCCCCTCACCAGCATGCCTCAATGGTGAACAAGGTGTCTTAGACCATAGGTAATGGGATTCAGAAAGCCAGCTTATGCACCAGGGATAGATCCTGATCACACTGCCAGGGGCCCCTCAAAAAGACCCAGCAACATAACTGTCTCTAGTCCCATACAGGTTCCACAGCTGTCAGTTTAAAGTTCCTGAGTTCCTATGAGCTTGGTTCAGTTGTCTCCATAGGTTTCCCCGTCATGAGTTTGACCTCCCTTTGCTCATAGAATCCCTCTTCTCTCTCTTCAACTGGACTCCCAGAGCTTAGCCTGGTGCTTGGGTGTGTATCTCTGCATCTGTTTCCATCAGATGGAGGCTCTATGATGACAATTAGGGTATTCACCAATCTGATTACCAGGGTAGGCCAGTTCAGGCACCCTCACCAATATTGCTAGGATGGAACTAGAAAATATCATCCTGAGTGAGGTAAACCAGACTCAGAAAGACAAACATGGTATGTACTCACTCATAAGTGGATACTAGATGAAAAGCAAAGGATAATCAGACTACAACCCACAGCTCTAGAGAAGCTAGGAAACAAGGGGGACCCTAAAAGGGATACATGGATCACCCTGGGAAGAGGAAACAGAGGTCTCCATGAGTAAACTGGGGATGAGGGACGAGCAATAGAGGGGAGGGGTTGGGGGATTGAGAACATGAGGAGATGAGATAGTTGAGCTGGAGGAGGGACAGAGTAAGAGCAATGAACAAAATGGAGGGAAACATTATGGGGCAAGGGAGAAATCTGGTGCTAGTGAAATTCCCAGGAATCCACAAGGATGACCCCAGATTGGTTGGGATTTCTAAAATTAGCCATTCCTTGGAGATACAGGCTCTTGGTTTGGTACCCCACCAATGCACCACATCAGTCTAGAGGACTACTTGAGCATCAGCAGTCAAGTGACAGCTCTAAGAGGAGCAGGAAAAAGGTATAAATACGGGTATCTTCTCCCTTTTAAAGGACTTCCCAGAAGTCCCATCTGGTACTTTCTCTTTCACCTTACCAATCATAAATTCCCTTATCTACAATTGGAGCAAAAGATAGATGTGTATATGTGTAGTTACTGCAAGGGGTCATGTGCATGACAACTGAGCAGTCTACTTTCCAGGAGAAAGAGACCAAGGGTTACTGCTCTATCAAATGTCAGTTCCCTATGAATTCAGGCTCCTGGCAGCAAATATGCTTACTTAGTCTTTACTTACTTACTTTGAGGTGCTGGAAATCGAACTGGAGACTGACTCATACACATTAGTCAAGATCTGTGTCAGTAAGACACATCCGAACCAGTAAATACGTTTCTACTGAGCAAATAATCTGTAATTAAGGTGTCATTTAAAGTCTAAATTAGACTTTAAAAAGATAAGAGTATGACTTTTATTAATTATATAGGGTGACAAATATGACTGCATAAATCATACAATATATTTACATAATTATATCTACCCAGTTTTTCAGTTTTTGTATATGAGCACAGTGATAGTTTTAGATTTATTAATCAAACTTGAAATTGAATCAAAATTTGTAAGAACCCCTAAACTAGTAAGTCATTTTGAAGTGACTACTGATGCTTTAGAAAATGAGGAACATTTTGTTTTTCAAAACGTGGTTTCTCTGTGTAGCATTGGCTGTTCTAGAACTCACTATATAGACCAGACTGGCCTTGAACACAGAGATCTACCTGCCTCTGCCTTCCAAATGCTGGGATTCAAGGCATGTGCCACCACCACTTGGCAATTCTTGGGCTCTTAAGATCAAGTTTTGTTTATACTTTTGAAAAACAGTTTGATGCATGTCAGGTAGAAGATATCTGCTTTATATCAGAAAATTTCTTGATATTTTTGTTGCTTTTCAGTGGCCAGGCAGGTGATAAAGCAGTTTCATCAAAACTCTATTAGCAAAGCATAGGCTATTCAGAGGTTCCCTGAGAAAGTTCTGTCTCCCCATTGGGGATCAAGTTTACAGAACATCTGTAGCAAGACTTGTAAGACACAAGGGATTTGATAGACAAGGCTGTTCCAACCAGAAGCAGCAGCACGCAAAGATCCAGTGACAGTCGGGGGTGGGTGTTGTTTGAGTCCGTTCCACCTGCTGTAACAGTATGTATTAGACTTGGTAATTTATAAATAATAACTTAATTTCTCTCTGTTCTGAGAACTACATAATAGGAAGTTCAAGGTGGCTATAGAGTTCATAAGGGTCTATGCTCTGCTCCTTAAATAGTGCCTTCAGGCAGCTCCCTTCAACATTTTGCCTAAGAGCAATAATTCCATTTGTATCAGTGGACCCTGCATGACTTATATTCTTCCTCAGTGCACTGGAAAGCAACAGAATAAAACAAAGTGACAGGGTTAAAAGGTCAGACTTCTGTAAAAGAAGACCAACAGTGCTGCTGGTGGACTGATGGAGCTGGAGGACTGAAGACAAGAGTCAGTTATCAGTAACCCTCCAGTCTGAGGGAGAAAGTAGTATGGCCATAGCAACACAAAAAGCAATGGGGGTACAGAGAAGACTGGAAGAGTTGCCAAAGGCTTAACTTGACAGTGCTTCATTGGGTTTGTGATTGGATGAGAAGAAGGATCACAGGGAGGAGTCCTAGATTGTGATTTCTGACACCAGAGATCATGGCAGATGGAGTTGATGTTACAGGGAAACTTACGGAAAATGCAGAGTTGGGAAAAATACGCTGAGTTCATTTTGACACTTGTTAAATTTTAAGTGCTTGTTACAAGGTCAGCTGGATAGTTGGATGTATAGATAGATAGACAGACAGATAGATAGATAGATAGATAGATAGATAGATAGATAGATAGATGTATGCATACAAAGATAAAAAGATAGGATGGATCAAAATACCTAAATAGATTAAATATAGATGGATGGATATAAATAAATGATAGATATTATGGATGGACAGATCATAGACAGAGGAATAGATGACATATAGCTAATAGGTATGTAGATAGAAAAATGATAGGTATGAATAGTTTGCTAGAAAGATAAGATGGTGGATAATTATTTATTAGTTAGAAAAAGATTACATAGAGATAGACATCATTGATAGATTAGAGATGGACACATACATTATTGACAGATAGGTGGATAAGTAGATAATAAAGTATAGATAATTAGAAAAGAGAATGGCATAGGATGGATGGACAAATGAATAATATCAGTATGAAACTGGAACTTATTAAAGACCTGAGGAAATTTTAGCATCTTTATAAATGTAGATTTGATACTTAAACTGGGACAATGTACATAATTATCTGTGAAGATAGATATCATTAAGTGTAAGAGGACATACATTAAACTCTGAAACTCATAGACACTCAATTTATAAGTAGAGAGGCCTATTTTCATAATCTCATCTCATACTTGATTTATTAAATAAAGATCAGCTTCATTTGCCCTGTAACAAACTCCTCCAAACCTCAAAATTGCAAGCATTCAGTATTGAGTAATGACTTATTTCTTCTATCATCTACTACTGCACAAAGCCACAAAAAGCAATTCTTTGGGTAAAAGAAATGCCCTCTCCCTTTTAGCATCCAACAATATTTTACCAGGTTTCAATGTTTTACTGTCCCCTCACTTATTTATTCACCTAAAAATCATATGTTTTAAGAGAGAACATTAAATTGGATTAAATTAAATTTACTTTGCTTTTTTCTCCCTTAAGCAAAGTAAAACTGAAAGCAAGCATTGAGAATATTATGAGACTTGGTTACCAAAAAAAAAAAAAAAAAAAATAACCAGTTGGCATATTTGATATAATATGTGTAGCTTCCTTTCTCTACCACTTAGTGGTATTTAAAGTACATTGGCCACTTATTTTTAAAAATTAAAAATTCACCATTCATGTGAATGCCATTGCTTTTAATAGTAAATATTTTATTGAAATAGCCCAGGTTGAAAACAAAGTCCAAGAATGGCCCATTACTCCTAATTAAACACATTAAAAGTCATTCCAGATATTCTCGGTAGCATTTAAAACTATAGATATGGAAATGCCTTTTAGAGAAAGAATTAGTGAAGATATATCCCAAATATGAATAACCAAAATCTAGGTCGTTTTTTTTAAAAAACATTTTAGCCAATTCTTAATGCATCTTTTTGCACATTGAAAATGTCCTTAAAATTCAGTGGGCTTTACATACTGCATGACTCCATAAACATTACAGCCCTAGAGAAGCTTCTGGTTTGGGGACAGAAAGGAATAATTATTTTGATCAAATAGGGAGTATGACTTTGGGGTCCAGGGACTATTTGGTGGAAAGGTAAATGTAATTCTTGCTTATAATAAATACTACTAACATGACTATATTCATTTGATAGAACTCCCAGGACTGGACATCATGAATGAATTACACTCATATAAACTATATATTAAATAAAATCTACATATAATTTCTTATTCATTTTATCTTACCTTTGTGATTAGTACCAAGTAGTTTAAAAGCCCAAGAAAATGCTCCCAAGTGGTCATATCAAATAACTACTGAGGATACTTACAAGTAGATTCTGACTATTTGGTCGACCAGAATAGTTGTGTAAGGGCCATTTCCTGGAGGCCACAGTCTCTTAATCATGATGTTCCTATGAAAGTCATTGTGAGTCATAGTGGGTCAGGCTGTCTTTCCCCTTAGCTTAAGAGCTTGGCCAAATAGTTTCTATCTCTGTCTCTTCTATATTTCCTCTTGTTTCTTGGCTTCTTTCTGATCTCCCTGGAGTCTTCACTCTTTGTGATGTTCCAAACTTAGAGGGCTGCTCCCCTGACTTTTCAAGCTGTCCATTGCTCCCCTGTACCTAAGAGCCCAGAGTGCTCTCTGTCTCTCTGTCTCTGTCTCTCTGTCTCTCTCTGTCTCTCTCTGTCTCTGTCTCTCTCTCTCTCTCTCTCTCTCTCTCTCTCTCTCTCTCTCTCTCTCTCTCTCTCTCTCTCTTCACTTGTCACCCACCCATTTAAGAGAAGCTCCCTCACAGCTCTCACTCAGGTAGGCAGAAACTCAGCGAACTTCAATTAATCTGCCCTCTGCTCGATACTAAAATCTCAGAGAACCATTTACCTTCTATGTTTTTAACTGCAAATCAATCTCTGTCTACCTTTGAAGAAAAAAAGGGAAAGTTGTTTAATGTCTATGATGCTGATACTTTAAGGATCTAGTTGCTAGTTGATTAGTGGTTGATGTCCCTATCAACCTCTTGGAGGAAAGGCACTTCATGTTGTCCACTAATTTGTCACATCGTTATTCTGTGCTGGGGTGATTGACTGACACTGAGATGAATAAGAAGCATCAAGAGCTTTCAAAGTGGAAAGCTAAGACATCAATTATAGTGAGAGAGAATATATGATTAAAGTGATAATATAATTTATTCTACAAACGTGGATATTTTCAAAGGGAAAGGGTCATTGCAAACTGTTAATCATCAACAGTAAACACAAAAGTGGACAGTTTCCAGACACTGGATGCTGGTTTTCTGTCCATGAAGTAGGCAGTTTTTAACCCACTGCTCTGTGAAGCACAGAGAGGTGAGGGTGTTTCCTCACCTGGGACAAGGAGATAACATTAGAGAGCAGGTCGTTCACAGGAACCTGAAATGAAGCAAAGTAGATTAGGTAAAATACCATCGAAAAAGGAGGACTACATAAATAAAAAGGTAGACTAATTAAATGTGTGTTTATTCTATGCCAAAGCTCATATCCAATCCCCCAAGATAGCTTTACCTGAGTTATTCACAGCTGATGAACCATCCTTCTCTTTCCAAGCAGAGCAACATTAAGTGCCCTTGATATTCTTAGAGAAGATTGAGCACCCTGGGTCAAGAGTCTCGGGGGAACAGAGAAGGTTCTCCTTTTGTGCTTTGCTTTCTTGGCACAGACTTCCATGTCCCCTTGATTTTTGCTGAAAGGATAAGAGGGAAGATCTGCTTTTCTTACACCCCAGCTACCTGTGAGAAAATTTATGAGTGAAAACCTTCAAGTCAAGATGGGTTGACCTAAGACTTTGATTTGCCATGGGATTCCCAGAAAGCTAAAAAAAAAAAAAAAAAAAAAAAAAAAAGCCTTTCTTCCATATTCTGTAAGAAAACACTGCCACAGCCTGTACATCTTCACTGAGTCACAAAAGAACTTGAGTTCCCAGTGTATATGTTTATAGCATTTCTTAAATGAGTTATTTGTGCCTGGTTGCCAATTAGTATAGTGCTGGTTATTCACATTATTTACTATTTAAGAAGTCAAATGTAAGCTTTATCTACTTCCTTATTTAATTTTAGCACATGGAAGCAACAAAGCATGAAAAACCTGGGTCAGATCTTGGTCTACCACCCACCCATGTGATATCAGAACATTTGTGTGACTCTTGAATCTTGGCTTCATTTTTTATAAACCAGAGTCAAGTTTGCTACACTTGTAGCCTTCACCAATCTGTTTGGTAATATTTACTTGACTCTCTCCACAAGGGTTCGGTTGAAAAAATATTATTTGAAAAATTACTTATGACTCTGTCTTCAACAAATTTCTTTCATTCTGGAACTCGTTTCTATCATAAGATGTCAGGTACAATGATAAAAATAATGTATTAAGGCATTATAGTGGTTCATATCTATGATTCAGAAGATCTATCTAATGCAGTGATCACTACATGAATATGAATTGACTTTTTTTTCTTAGTATTATTTGGATATCTGAAAGGTAACAACATTTAAGTAAAAAGAGAAATATAAAAACCCTTTCTTTTTGGATGAATGAACTGATTTTGTGTGATTTAAACCTTAAGGAAACAAATTTCATCACAGTATATTTTATAGGAATTGCTGACAAAAGGTCTCTCATATTACATCAGTTAAATTGTGTGAAGACTGTAGGACTGTTAAACCCATATTTCCAATTAGATTTTATGGGTTATGAAAGTTAAGGGCACTTTAAGAAATCTTTTGTCTGCTTTATGACTTTGGTAAGGGAAGGATGATTCATGAATCTCAAAGTTCAGGATGTCAGAGTCCTCTTCAAGCCAGCCCATTGCCAGAACTGGGTCAATTAACTAAAATTGTGCTCAACCTAAATGACTTACTTATTTACAGTTTTTACTTATATGTCATTGTTTTGATCTGTAGAATTTCTAACTAAACCCCCGAACTCCCATGTGTGCTTGTACATATCTCAATCCATGCTCTGTGTCCCTGCTCACACCTATTGTTCAAAGAAAGAGTGGACTTTACAGCTGCATGAAAGTTTTCTTCTACTAATAAGTTTAAGGTTGGGAAGGGAGATGCTGTATCTTAAAATCATCTTGATTGCCTAACATAGTCACAAGTATAGGTAGATATATGATTGCCTTGTGAATAGGACACGTATGCTACCAAGTGTAAATGGAGGTGAGATCACAGATTATAGGAATCAGTGTTCTCCTTCCACTATATGTATTCCAGGCATAAAACTCAACTGTGTCGGATCTGAGAGCAAATTTCTATACCTGCTGAACCATTTTATCAGCTCCTATGTGAAGGAGAAAGAAATTATTTCCTTCTGCATTCTTCCTATTTTTCTCCTGACATTTCCTCTGATTAGAATCTGTCTCCTTCTTGATTTTAGAAGGTCCACCTTCTCACTCAAGATTGGCTTTATTCCTATGCTCATGAGACACTTTGCTGTAGCACCACAGAAGGGCTGGCTCTTCGGTCCCATGCACACCCTTGCGGTTTATGTCAATTATATAATTGGGACAGTATAATACAGCAACATTTGCAGAAAGGATCTGACTAGGAATCTTGAAGAGCAGCTAACTTATCCCTTTATCCACCTTTGAAGTTCCACCCTCTACTCCATACACTGCAATATGTGTTCCTTCTTCAAATAATTCACTTAACACCCACTGTTACCATTAACTGTCACTGGGGCTGTGGATTGTATCCTGGTTATCCTTTGCTTTGCGTCTAATATCCACTTATGAGTGAGTACATACCCTGTTTGTCTTTCAGGATCTGGGTTACCTCACTCAGGATTATTTTCTAGTTCCATCCATTTGTCTACAAATTTCATGATGTGATTTTTTTTTTTTACTGCTGAGTAATACTCCATTGTGTAAATATGCAACATTTTCTTTATCCATTCTTCGATTGAAGGACATCTAGGTTGTTTCCAGGTCCTCCCTCCTGCCAAGACCCACATCTTAAAGGCTCCATCCACCACATCACCATGCTGGGGACCAGGCCTTTATAGTTTGGATTTTTAGGAGACCTGATTTTCCAGTCTGCAGCACTTCCCAGGACACAGGTTTTAAATTTCCCACAGTTCATTGTTTACTAATTTCAAAGAGAAGAAAGATTTTCTTTCTTTGTGTTCTTTGTGTGTTGGTTTATTTGTTAGTTTTATTTGGGGGGGTTGGCTTTATTGGTGTATACTTGACAAAATTCTATGTACCTACGAAATATGAGGTAAAATTACTAATTACACACTACTGACTGTGTCTACTCTCTCACCTAGGTACAGTGTTTATGCCTGTAGTAAATATACTTATGATCAACTTACATATCAAATTTCAAATGTCTAAACAATATTAACTGCAACTCCCATACCATGCATTGGGGTTTTCAGCTTTTGCATTCTATACAACTAGACCATTATACTCAACATCCATTGAGCTTATTCTCTTTCTAACTCCTGACAATAACTGCCCTAGTCTCTGTTTTTG
The DNA here is from genome assembly GCF_004664715.2 of Peromyscus leucopus. Taxonomy (NCBI): domain Eukaryota; kingdom Metazoa; phylum Chordata; class Mammalia; order Rodentia; family Cricetidae; genus Peromyscus; species Peromyscus leucopus. Next base: position 118,439,224 of record NC_051065.1, on the reverse strand, counting down.
TCTTACTGGGAAAAAAAGGACAACAAAAACCTCACATGTGTGGTATTATCAATATTTAGTTTTCACCATCTGTGACATTCACTTAGCAAAATATATTGTAATTTATCTATATTACTGTAAATGACAGGGTTGTTTTTCTACTTTTGTGAGGCTGAATGCTATTTCTTCTAATGTATTAACCACACTTTTTTAATTAATTAATTAATTTTACATCCTGACCGCAGTTTCTAAAACCTATATAAAAACCTAATTTGTGTGTGTGTGTGTGTGTGTGTGTGTGTGTGTGTGTGTGTGTGTATGTGCATGCACATCTCTGAATATATATGTGTGTATCATGTGGGTGCAGGAGCCTACAGAGGTCAGAGAGGGAATCTGATTCCCTAGAACTGGAGACACGGGAGGTTTTGGGATACCATGTGGGTGCTGAAGCCTGGTACTTTGCAAAAACAGTAAGCACTTTTAACTGAGTAAACACTTAACTACTGAGCTGTCTCTTCAGCCCTGACCACATTCTCTTTATGCATTAATTCACTGATGAATCTCTGAATGGGGAAGGAAGATGATTTCAGAGTAGCCTTTGGGGTGGGAACCTCTACTATGCCCACCTTGTAAAATGCTTTCTGTAATACCCATCATGTGCTATGATATGTTCTGGGCTTGAGGATCTAGGACACAGGAGAAAGAGATGTCTCTTCACAGAGCATGCATAAGTAAATGGTGAAATGTAAGTAAGTTAAACAACTATGTTCTGGAGTAAAAAAAAAATATTTTTCAGGAGAAAGACTCAACTAGGGCAGAGGATATGAAATGGGAATAAGGTTGAACCGTAGAGAATCAAGGGGAAGGTTAGTGTGACAAAGGAAAATTTTAGAGAATGTTTAATGGAGGAAGGGAGAAAGCAGTGATCTGTTTAGGAGGCAACCTTGGTCATATAGAGCAAGAGTTACAGAAATTTAGTGTGGGGCAAAATAGCAGAAGTGGAGAATAGGATATTATATATTATGCAAGTATAGCTTGATAGATGTTCAACACTGATGTAAATTGTCATACACACTGATTATATTTTATGGTTGGTTATGCATGAACTATATGAATATGGATATGGCTATTAGATTGCAAATTTTTAAAGCATAGGCTCTAATTCTTACTCACATTTGTATTTTTCAAAACCTTTAGTGCATTGTAAGCACTCAACAAATATTTGTTGAAGTTAATTTTATTCTTTCTTGGATAGCTTCCCATATCTTAAAAGAACCTATAATTCTTCACTTAATTGGTGGTAACCATTTCTTGGGAATGTAGAAAATTGATTTTTATGGGTTTCTATTTATGATCATTTATTTAAAATATGAACAGTATTGGATTTAGTATATTTTCCTCTCTCTGAGCCTTTTCAAAAGGGAGGGTAAGTGAATGGACTGAATGGATGGGTGTATATGTGGTCAAATGTTTAGTCCAATGGATGGTTGAGTGGATATCATTTTTACCACACATTTATAAATGGAAACAAACATTCAGAGTACTAATAATTTCATCTCTCATATTCTGGTGCATAAAATTATTCATACTTTACAGTGTTGTTTCAATTCTCCTGAGTTAGTCTACCAAGGGACATTTTTCAGTGCTCAGCAAGCTCAATATTAAAAACACCACCAACAAAATCCACCTTTCTGCTTTTTGACCTGTTTCCTGCTGTGTTAACTGACTTACATATTTCTGGTCTATCTTCAATTCATTGCTAAAGCTGTTTCTGTAGGAAATTTTGTAAAATGACCCTTTTTTGAGTCTAGAATACCCCCCAAAAAATGTATGATTAAGATAGAATGTATAATCATTATATTTTTAAAAGAATTTTTTCTAACTCACTTTTACATGTATTATGTGTGAGAGGATATGCACATGCACTCACAAGTGCCATGGCACACCTGCTGAGGTCAGAGAACACCTTGATGAGTCAGTTCTGTTTCATGACACTAGGAATCAAACTCAACTCAGGCTGTCAGGCTTGGAGGCAAGTGCTTTGACCTGCTGAGCCTTCTCATCGATTTTTTTCCCTAACTTTTCAAGGTTGAAAATTTTAAACAAAGGAATAACTTTAATGTTAACATGGTGTAAGTTTTAGGCATTTTATTATCCATAGTAATTATTAATTTATGTAATTGATAAAATTATAGTAATTTAAAATTTAATAGACTTATTTTTTCCAGCTTACATAATTACAGAACCTTATATTTCATTGTATTTATTATTTATTTCTTTATTACTGCAGCTGGTTTGAATAACTTGGTATTTTATAGTTTATTTATTTGGCTTATGTCTCTCAAAATGTTTTTGAAACAACATGTAAAATATATACAGAGTCGCTGGGAAGATTGGGCAGTGAGTGCTTAAAACACTTCTCATGCAAGCCTGACAACATGAGTTTAGGACCCATATAAAAATCCAGAACCCAAATTGAAGATCTCCATCAGGCCCCTCCCCTGGGAGCACTGGACTCCTGCAGAAAAGGGGAAAGAAGAATTGTGGAAGCCAGAGATGTGTAGAACAAACACCATGATGAGAACACAGCCCACAGAATCAACTAAGCACGGCTCAGGGCTCACAGAGACTGGAGTAGCAATTACTGAGCCTGCATGGGTCTTCTCTATGCTAGGTCCTCAGCAAATACGTTGTAGTTATTAGTTGGTGTTTTTTGTTGAACTCCAAACAGTTGGAGTGTCTCTGACTCTTTTGCCTGTTCTTCAGACCATTTTCTTCCCACTCAGTTGCCTCATCCAGCCTTAATATGAGGGCTTGTGACTAGTCTTATTGCAACTTGTAATGCCCTCCCTGTTTAGTTGATAGCCCTGAGAGGACTGTTCTTTTCTGAAAGGAAATGGAGGAGGAGTGGAGCTGGGAGAGAGGGAAGGTGGTGGGTGCAAATTGGGAGGAGGGAAGAGAGGAGAAACTACAATAGGGATGTATTGTATGAAAGATGAATACATTAGAAGAAAAAAGAAAATAAAAAGCAATCTCACCACCCCCTTCTCAAAGCCAGTCCTTAAACTCAGTCTTTCTCCTTTTTTCCTTCCTTCTCCCTCTCCCTCCTGCTTCCTCTCCTTCTCTATCTCCCATATCTTCTCTCATACTTTCTCTTTCTTTCTCTGTCTCTCATGGTCTTTCTTCTTCCTCATTCTCAGTTTCTATAATTCTGTCTACATACTGGGTTCTGACTACATGCTGTGTTCAGTTGATATTTCTGGGAGGCCTGTTCTTTTCTGAAGGGAAACAGGAGGAGTGGATTAGAAACAGACGGGGGACGGGACAACTGGAGGGAGGGGAAACTGTGGTTGGGAGGTAGTGAATGAGAAATTTTAAAAAGAAAATCGGATTCACTAGAACAGGATTTTGTACTCTTCAATGCCCATGTGGGAGGTAGGACATGGAAACAAGAGAATCTCTGCAAGTTCAAAGAACAGCCAGTCTGGTGTGCACAGTTATGAACAATGAGAGAAACCTGGTTGCAAGTAAGGGGAAGGTGAGGATAGATAGCCACTTTGTCCTCTAACCACTATATATGCCATGGCATGCAAGTACCTCAACCCCGCCCACACACCCACACCTACTAACCACATACAGAGTGAACAACAAAGGAGAATATTTGAGGGGATAAAATTATGTCATATTTCTAGTTGCCTCGAACATAAGTTTTATTTGAACATTATAAATCCTTACCATGGAAATGTTGCTTATTGCAGAGCATGGTTTACTATAGAAGATTTTTTTTTGTTTTTGTTTTTGTTTTCTTTATTTGTTTGTTTTTGTTTTAAACACCCAGAGGATGAATGTCTACAGTTCATTTACAGAGCCTAGGCCCATGCTTCCATTCCTTAATACAGGTACAGAATTTTGACACACAGCTTTGTGTCTACAAATGGACAGAGAAAAAAATTATGGCTAATTAACAGCCACAGTGCCCATATGAGATGTAGCAACTTCATATGGTGATGTACAGCTCTAGTTGAGCTAAGAAATACACATGCATATATCCAAAGCCTGGAGATGCTTATGGAGAGAACATTGTATTATATAGTGACAGGACTCAGCATGGGTAAAATACAACCCACTTCAAAGCTTCTTTTTTCCCCCTCACTATCCAGAAGAAGCTTCAAATATTAAAATGGTTCAACCCTTTTGTGGAATAAATGGAATACACATACCACACCTCATTCAACTAACTCTCCATGAATATTTTTTTACTTATATATTCTAAGTAATCTTCTAACCAAAGCTATTTTAAATGTAAACTCAGAGTCAGGACTCTAGATGTATGTAGAGTCCCAAACTGAGAATGAAGAAGCAAATACTTAAAGAATTTTGAGTTCCTTTCTTATAAGACATGGTAGATCACCAGAACCCACTCCTGAACATTGAGATTGTCATTATTGAGATTATTCTGAGAACAGTGAAAAAACAGCTTCACTGTGTGGGCAAATGTCTTACCCCAAACTGATATACTAAGTGACACAATATTAGCAATTATGCAAAGAAAAATTCAAGGTAACAATCATGAAATGTTTAAAATTATCATAAAGAAAAGAGCCAGTGGGGTTGGGGGTTTAGCTCAGTGGTAGAGTACTTGCCTAGCAAGCACAAGGCCCTGGGTTCAGTCCTCAGCTCTGGGGGGAAAAAAAAGAAAGAAAAAGAAAAGAAAAGAGCCAGTAAGACATAGCTCACCTGTCACTAGAGCATATGACATAAAGGCTTCCCAAACATATTTGCTGATTGTATAAGTGAATCATAGAATTGGTTCCTAATTTGATGCCCATAGAGTCTTAGAAGACTTGAACTATCCTTAGTTGTATCAAAATTGTTGTTATATATACACATATACTATTATATGCAAAGAGACATCAAGATATTTTAAGTGCTTAAAGACCTTTCTGCCCTAAGAATGTTAGAAACACTGAATAAAATTGTAAATGAACCACTTAAATATTGATGAGTGTCTATAAAAGATGATAACCTTGAAGCTGGAACAAGGGGATAAAATGCCTCTATCTGGCAGAACTCAATAGCAGGGTAGGTGATAGAGCACACTTGATGTTTGATTAAGCTTTGTCCTTGTATATGAAAATTGTGTCTGAACTCTTGGTATTTGTTTAGGAAAATGTGTTTATTGAAAATTTATGTACTAAATACCAATTCTTGGTAAGTTGCATCCTTGGGGGTTTAAAAATGCTAGCTAAGGACTTTTATACAGATATTACAGAGTTACTAAATTCCTATCCAGATCCTGTATGGCTGTGACCTAAAACAGCCGAGGGTGCCAGACATTTTGGCAGTAGGCATTGTACTATCTTGTCCCTACCAGTGCTAGGATGAATTAACTAACCATATTTGAATTTTTGCCACAAATCTCAATGCTACAAGGGAGACTCTATTATGCAGAGTTTCAAATATAATTTTGTAGCATATTATAAACACTTCAACAGGATAGATAGCACATGAAATGTTGTTAGGAAGGCAAAACCTTATGATCCATTTCTAACCTAATCTGATTACATATTTTAAAGGGACACCCAAGCAACTGGTACTGACTATAATTTGGAAAATATAACTTATTTTCCATGTCTATCCTTTGGCTACATTAGGACAGATCACTGTGATTCATAGTCCTATCAAGACTGCATAAATTGGGGGAAGAGAATCCCCCCAAAATAGATCAATACTGGTTCAAAAAGAGTACCCATTTAGAGCAGTTCAGATAATCTTACAGTCTAGAAGCCATTGCCTTGATGGAATTCCCCTTGTGTCTACAACATATGCCTCTTTTATTTCAGTGTTATTGTTGGCCATGATTTCTGATCCAGTGTGGAGGGACACTCATAGGAGTAACAGCTCTCCAAGACCTTCCTAGAGAATGCATATCTCTCCCCAGTGTTGGTGAAAGACCCTGACATTGGAGTTCAGTTATTTCCTTTTCATCTTTGATATTCCACCACATAGAATGCCTATATCCGCTAGCTGTCTTATCAGGTGGTAAGGGACTTGCCCCTCCCCCACCACAGAGATGCCCTGTGGTTGTTCCTATGTGACAGCAGGTTAATCTGCCTTATTCTTCTATGAAGTATCTGTAAAACATCTTTTCTCACCTAGGCAAGTTTATATCATGTTATCTACATAGAATAATGAAGCTCACATAATGATTTCTACTTTCATTGATTGTACTCATCTCTGAACTACAGAAGAATAGCTCCTAATATGGAGAACCTTTGAGTCTTAATCTTCTTTGAAGTTTTCTATTAACACACAAGCCATCAGATAATTTCATGTCTCATTTGTTCAAATCTGTGTTCTTTTATTTTTTTCAAAATGTCTGGATATTATTTATAATCTTTACAGATACCCCATTGTAAAAGGACACAAACTGATTCATGCCTGAGTCACATAGATCATAGGATCAGTGGTATCAGTTAGAATGGAGTACTTTTTGGACCACCTGAGTTCTATAGGCATAGTTTTATTTTAGAAGAAAATATTTGACTCAACAAAATTCATCTAGATCCAAATGTATATTTCATATGTCCCAATGTATTTGGAAATATTGAATACAAGTAGAGGAAATGTTCCCAGATTTTTGACGATGTCCTTATAAATACAAGGTCATGTTAATGCACCTGAACTCCATGTGTTTCTACAAGCTATTGATTTGAGCCAAGCTCTCTTATCTCCAGAATCTCATGGACCTGTTGCATGAAATGAACTTCATGAAAAATAAAAAAGCACTTATTAACAGCCCTGTGTTCACTCAAAGATAGAATGATTAACTGTTGACTCTTTTTCATTCCGTTTCTCTATTCCTGAGAGACTTTTCTATCTGATGAACCACTGAACTAATACTGTTGGATTCAAAAGATGAAAGGCCAAATGGTATGGCTAAAATAATGAAACTATAATATTACTTTTTTAAATTCTGTCTGCATGTAATCTTTGAGTCCAAGGGGAAGTAGTCATTTTACTGTGTTGGGGGTGAGAGCAGTTGTAAAGAAAAAAAAATACACTGTCTCCACTTTTACTATGACATTTATTTTTCTCCTACATTCATATCAATATATATTTGCTTTTCTTAACTGTCATTATTTATACTCTAATATATTCGTTGTGAAAACTTTTCTCCTACAGCTAATTGTAAGCATCAATCTTGTGAAATATGTGCTCAGAAAGTACCATCCAAAATAGTCTTGTTATCTTCTGTGTAGCAGTTTAATCATTGTGATCTCATGTGAGCTCATCTCCGCTGAGATGTACTTCCTGACAAAATGTTCAGTTGCAGTGTGTTTGTTAAAACTCAAGTTGAATAAATTACTGTAATATTCAGACCATAGGCCAGGAAAGAGCAATCTTTTCAGAAATTCTGCTTTGTGTGCAGAGGCTCCATACTTTTCCTATTTGAAAACATAGTGTGCTATTATGGATCTTTAAATGACATCATAAAGTGCAGGTCAATGTTGCCTGTACAACAGTATACCTTTTGAGAGAATAGTTTTGCTTTTTTTTAAGTCATAAATCCAATGGCATCCCTGAATCATAGCATGGACGAGTAGAACAGTGTAGAGCAAACACAACACCTATCCCAAACTAAGCACAGACTGCTGAAAGCTAAATGAAATAATTAACCTCTTACTATAAAAGGAAAGGGCAATAAAACATGCACATAAAGGTGTGCTATAGAACTAATCAGGAAGTTCAAATGCCATAATCATTTAAGTCACACATTTCTCAAAGCAAACTGGAGTACCACATTTCTGAATGTAAATCTCATCCACCTTTGTTTAGCTTCTTGTGCTAAGACCAGTGTAATTCATTGATATACACATTTTCAGTTCTAGCCATTTACAGAGAAACCTGTTCCCAGAAAGCAAAGAAAGTAATTTCATTTATAGTGAAGTGGTATAAAATTTTCACTTTGAGTCTCTGTAGGGAAGCCTGGGTTATTGAAGGTTTTCTGTTGAGAAACAATTACTCCATCCATTTACTGAATATTGTTTATTTTTATGTTGTGCGAAATGCCCTGTGAGCCTGTTAGAACTTACTAGAAGAACCAATTTAGGAAGAAAATGTCCAATTAGCTTAAAATTTTATGATGCACACAGAGTTTGCATTCTGTGAGAGTCAATGTGTTTGTTTTGGAGATCCTTGTATGGTTCCTGAGACCTTAGGTCTTGCCTCTGAAATTCTCCCTCATTTCATCATGGCCATGCAGGTGACTTTGCTCAATTAATGTTACTACTGCACATAATGCACTGTAGGACTTCTTCACTTATATTGTTTCATCCCTATTATTTTTTCATGGAGTTGAGACTCCAACAACAGCTGTAACACATGCTAGGCAAACACGAAAGATTTCTTGATGTGTGGGTATTCTATACATTGGCATTAAAATGTGCAAATTCATAGGATGGGACAATAATTAAAATGAATTATCTCTTAATCTTGGTACCAAAACCAGAACCTCTAAACTTTAGCTCAGTTTATCAAATTGATGAGAGATTTTTGCTCTGTTTTAAGACTAATTTCCAAAGAGGTAGGTTCCAGTTACCTTGAGCCTCTCCTTCTAGCTCCATCCTAGAACTCAGAGCATCTGTATTTGACCTCATCTACATGCCATCATGAGCTTTGGATACCTTTGACCAGTGTCTTGCCTTTATGTGTTAGAAATAGCCAGCAAACCTTCACTTCCTTTTTTTAGTAGCAACAATAATTAAAATCAGTTGGAGCAATGCTCTACCCCATTTTTTTTTACTGAAAGGATTAGCAATGAGAGTAATTGGGGATAGTGCCCTTGGCTGAGTTTTCTTCCCTCTTCTGAGTCTTTTCTCTGCAGGAATTTTTACTCTCTTTTTTTCCAGTTCTCAGTCCCTTCATTTCTCCATCCCCGTTTTCTCCATTTCTGTTGATTTCTGCCCTAATAGTATAGTTCTTTTCTTAACCCAGCTAAGTCATTTCTAAATTCTTATCCTATTGTCTTATTAGGGTTTCAATTGCTGTGAAAAGATACTATGACCACAGCAACTGTTATAAAGGAAAACATTTAACTGGATAGCTTACAGTTCAGGGGTTCAGTCCATTATTCATGGTGAGACATAGTGGCATGCATGCAGACATGGTGCTGGAGAGTTAGCTGAGAGTTCTTCATCTTGCCCAGGCAACAGGAAGTGAACTAAGACAATGAACAGTATCTCGAGCATATATGAGGCCTCAAAGTCTGCCTCCACAGTGACACACTTCCTCCAACAAGGCCATACGTACTCCAACAAAGCCATGCCTTCCAATAGAACCACTTCCTTTGGGGGCCCTTTTTCAATGCAACATATTTATCTTCTGTTGTGCATTTATATTTATATATATATATATGTATATATATACATATATATATATATATATATATATATATATATATATAAAGAGAGAGAGAGCAAAAATACAAAACAATCTCATACATATATGTGTTTGTATGTGGATACATGTGTGAATATATGTATATTTGTATGTGTGTAACAAACACTATTGGTACTCCAGATAAACAAACTTTGCATCCATGGGATCTGTCACCTCCAGATCAGTATGTTAAAAGAAACTGATATGGCTGTAAAGATGGCTCAGCAGTTAAGAGCACTGGCTGCTTTTACAGAATATTCAGGTTCAATTCCTAGAACTAATGTGTCAGCTCACAACCAACCACCACTCCAGTTCCTGAGTTTCTGATAACCTTTTCTGTCTTCTAAGGGCACTAGGCATGCATGTTATTCACAGACATACATGCAATCAAAACACCCATACACATAAAGTAAAATAATAATAATTTTTGAAAAAGAAACTTCAGCGGCTTTTTTTCAATTTACTGTGTATAAATTCCATGCATGTGTATACAATGTACTTTGATCAAATACACCCCTCACTCCCTCATCCTCCTCATTCCCCTTCATCCCCCTCCTCCAAATTCCCCTAGGACTCCCATCACATCTTTTTCATCAATTTAATGTGATCCTATTTATAACTATTTTTTTTAATTTTTAATTCGTTTTATGTTTTGCATGTGAATGTATTGTCTGAACATATTTATATGTACCATGTACATACCTGGTACTCTTGGAGGTAAGAAGAGGATATCTAAAGAAAACTGAATTTAGGGATTGTTGTGAGCTACAACTGTGTGGATGCTGCTAACCAAATCTATGTCCTTGAAAGAGCACCAAGTGTCATTAACCACTGAACAACCTTTCCAGTTCTCTGCTCCTTTATTTTTAATGTACCATAACCAGTTAGTGTCTCCCGTATGCACATGACCATGTGATCATCCACTGGGGTCTAGAGAACCCAGCATTGGCCACACTCCTGAAGAGTGGTGAGTTTCCCTCTTCTAGCAACCATCAACTTCCAGTAACTCCTTAGATAGGGTTAGGCCCTTAGGAGTCCTTCCCTCCTCCAACTAGAACATTTAACTAAATATTGTGTAGGAAAGCACAGCTGCTGAGTTCATGTGTGCAACAGCCATGCCATGTCTAGAGGACAACATTTGCCATCATTCTTCCCAATCCTGTGGCCCTAAGATTCTTCATTTCTCTTCTTTTTCCATGTTCCTTGAGCCTAGGACCTGGGAGGCGTGGTGTGGCTTTGAAAACAGATGTTCTATCTACAGCTGTGCACTCACAGTTGCTTCTTCTCAGCAGTTTGAAAAGTAATGAGTCTCTATGCATTGACAATCACAGTAAGAAGCTTCTCTGACCAAGGCTGTACTGAATATGTGCAAACTTTATTTTCTCTTTATTCCCTAGGCAGTGAATACAGTTATTCCTATTGTACTTATGTTGTCTTAACTTTAAGAAGTCTAAAAATAAATTGAATATAAATGTATACCTTTGTTTATAAGAGACTTGATATCCTCCAGGGGTGTCCTACAACCAATACCCAATAAATACCAATAAGTGACATTATTTATCCTTGTGTACATAATGACATTATGTATGTATATATAATGTGTGCATATAGTGTGTATAATAGTATTTAAAGATTGGGTTAAGAATTTCCACTTTAGTCTAATGTCCTCACCATCTCTCCTGCATGCTCTGCTGAATAGGTCTGAAGTTATAACATTTATTGAGAGATTTGAATATGGTACCATGCTGACACTGGGCTGCAAACCTTTGAAAAAGTTTATTTTTTGTTTCTACAGACTCAACACACATGCTTAAATATATGAACCATGAAAGATAAAAAGCATTTAAGTGTGAAATGCAAGGTGTGGTAATGGTTTTAGACATTTAGAAAGAGGGATTGTAATTATGAGTAGACATGTTGTACATTAAAGATATAGAGATCAGACAAATGAGGTGTTATGCTGTCTCATTCCTCCTCCCCAGTGCAAATGAGCTTGCTCTCTTAGAAATGCTACCTAAAGCAATTTTCCCCCTTCATATCACCCTCTCTTTCTTCTTCAAAGTGTTTCCCTGAACCATATACTTTTCACATTTTCTTAGTCTTTTATTGTTTTTGTCTCTCAAGATTAATATTCCTAAAGGAGCACCAAGTTATTGTATTGTTCACACTGTAATCCCAGCACATTACATGTAAGACATTCATTTCAGTTTCTTTAACGAGACAGTTATATGCTACATCTTTAAGATTACAAGTTGGAGCACAGAATCCATGAGTTATAACAACCCCTGGTGTTACTGAAATTCCTTTCAGTAGCTCACAGATGACCACACACACACACACACACACACACACACACACACACACACACTAATTTTTAAATGTGTCTATTCTAGTTCATAACAAAAGACAAACGGTTTAAATTTATGGGAAATTTAAATTTAATGGAAAAGGGATATCATGTCTACCTTTTATTTTCTCTAGATTTATAAGGTTAACCTATTAGTAACTGACCACAATGTATATTTTGAAAAACATATCATACTTATTCAACAAATACATTCCTATAATTATATGTGAAATAGTAATGCATTAAACCAAAGAGGAATAAAAACATCAAGTGAAGTTCAAACTGGTAGAATATCTTTTCTTGTTTGACTCTGAGTGTGTACATGTGTGTATGTGTGCGTGTGTGTATATGTATGTGTGCGTGCGTGTGTGTGTGTGTGTGTGTGTGTGTGTGTGTGAATCTCTTTTTATTTTCTCAATTCACAAAAACTAGGAACTGGTGGACTATACCCTAAATTACTACTTTAAACATTGAATTATAAAATAAACACACCACTTATATGCAAAGAGTGACGATTGCACATTTGGTGTTCTGATTTCTGTTTACTTTAGGATTTCCTTGTTAAATGATGGAGGACTCAAAATTCTGAATGTGACTAAGGCTGATGCTGGAACCTACACCTGCACAGCAGAAAACCAGTTTGGGAAAGCAAATGGCACAACACACCTGGTTGTGACAGGTGAGTGCTTTTCTTAGAGACTGCTTTTTTCAAGGGTAAACTGTATTTCACCAGAGGAAAATATAAACATATGCATGTACTGGCAATACTAGGTAGACTCAGTGGGTTTAAAGGATGTGCATTAAGTTGAAGGAGAAAATGGGTCGAGAGGTGGGTGTAGGAAGAGTTTGAAGAGAGGGAATGTGAATGGATTTGATCAGACTACATTGTGTTAATGTCAGAGTTCTCAACCAATATTTATTTAAAAATCAAGACATTGATCATCGTATGTTTCTTACACTGCATAATGCACTGTGAAATCAGAACCCATGTTTGTTCAAGTGAACAGGTATGATACCTAGACTTTTATTTGTCACAGCACAGGACACATAGACGAACACTGTAGCAACTCTGCTGGCAACCTGGGCCATAAGAGATACAAGTGTAATATTATGATTATCGTTGCTTTGTTCTGTTGAGTACTCCTGATCATTATAACTGGTCTTTTCTAGAGAAGTTCAAGTTCATGAAATAACCTTTGATGTTAATAAGATTTGCTTAAAGTTGGGGATATATTTTGTTCTTTTAGCCTTTCAAGAAAAAGTTGAGCATTTTATAAGATGAGTGCTTGGGGTATGTCAATGGGAATATCAGCAAAGATACAGTGCTGGGAACTTTACATCCTAACACAGGAAGGAGCATAGAGTAGTAAGAAAAAAATGAAGACTATTAAAAAGAAGAAAAATGCAGAAAAATTAAGAAAGTAAAGATAACTGAGGGAAAATTGTGTAATTTGGAGGCAAACAGGATACCTCCAGTTGGCCAGATGAGACATTGGGCACAGATTTCAGGGAAATGGAAGTGTTAACATATTTCTTAGGAGCAGTTATGTAGACATGTTTTAGACTTCTTAAGACTTCTGTTTTCAGTCTGATTTGAAAAGAGAAGCCAATGTAATGTTTCCTTCAGAGAAGTGGTATCACAGAAGTGTGTTTTTCAAACAACTGCTCTCTTGTGAAGATACTGAAAGGATCAAGGTAAGAGGTTGTAAGAGATTAGAAGACATTACCATGACAGCAGCAGGAGGTGACAATAACCAATAACAATCAAAGGGATGGTTCTGCAGGAGTCTAGGAGCTGGACCAGTTGCTCTGTGTGTTGGGCATAGGCTCAGCAGGAAGTGCTATCCAAGGTGGAAGGTTCATGAAGAGAACGGAGTCCAGAATGACTTCATGGCGAAGACTAAAGGCAAAGCTCAGTGACAGTGCTTAGCACACATGAGGTTCTGGGACTGACTGCCAGCACTGGAAGAGGAAGAGAAAGAAAGTGAGGAAAAGAAAGGCGAAAGGGAGAAGGAGAAAGGAAGGAAGGAACTGTAGGCAGAGTAGGTCATTGAGTCTAACAGTTTAGGCTTGAGAGAGATTGAAGAGGAGATTCTGACCCAGCAGTTGTTTATATTAAGATGGATACCTGAAGCCAAGAGATGGATCCCAGTGATTTGTACAATTAATATGTTAATAATTTACAATTTTTAAAAATGACAGGGCTTAACACATTTTATGTAAAGAAATTCAAGAAACAAGGAGTCCTCCTAAGAGGAAATGGGAGAAAAGCTGACTAACTGACACAGTATGAAGAGACTAAGAGAATATGCTATGAAAGAGACCAAGAGAAGCAGAGGGGAGAAAGATGAGAAGTCAAGGTGTAAGAGACCGAAATTTTACCACTGGATATTAAGGCACCGTGTTTCCTGGGAACCCTGATGGTTTAGGTCAAATGAGGGACCAAAAGCTAGACTAGACTGGGTTGAAGAGGTAACACCCTAAGTTAGTTTACTCTCTATATACAAACAGTTATTTGAAGAGTTTTGTTGTCCCAGAGTAAAATGCTAAAAGAAACAGTGGGAAGGTAGGGCTGAGAGAAGTTGAATTCATTATCAATGGAAGGTATCTTAGCATTGAAGAAAATCAGCCATAAGCCAGTGTTTCGGCATGGTGTTCCTCTCACGATTTGTCTTCAAAATCGGTAAACAAGGACAATTTGAGCTTATTTGCATTTTGGTTTGAATACATATGCTACTCATTGAAGATTTGTGAAAACAGGGAGATTCCTATTTCTATCCTTGTATTTCACAAAGCTAGGAAACTAAGGTGAATGGATTTTGTCATTAGAGTAAGTTGTTTTCAGATGAGTTTCTGCTCTGAACATATATCTTCTACACACTCATATATCTTAATTCTCCTAAGAAAACCTTGTGAGGCCAGTAAAATATAGTATAATTTTACATGAAGATGCCACTTTAATCATGAAGACTTTTAATCACATAGGTGTATATATACTCATGTATATACAAACATAAACATTCTAACCCAGATGAACAATCTGCCTATAAAAATTGCTTTCATCACCATTAAAATTTTGTTTATTCATAATTTGTCCAATCAATAGAACCAACGAGAATAATTTTGGCTCCTTCTAACATGGATGTTGCTGTTGGTGAGAGCGTCATTTTACCCTGCCAGGTGCAGCACGACCCCCTGTTAAACATTATGTTTGCCTGGTATTTCAATGGAGCCCTTACAGACTTTAAGAAAGATGGATCCCATTTTGAGAAAGTCGGTGGGGTAAGTTATACTACTTTTCTGATATTCTTTTTATTATATGGGACTATGATAAATTTTCTCTTAAAAAATATCCAGTACTCAGACAACACATAGAAATGCTTGTCAAGTTGGTGAATTTGGCTACTGGCTTCTTGTCTGGTCTAATTTCATTTTTGTTAACCACTAGAAACATTTCCTTCAACCTATTACTACAGTTAGAATTAGTTCATTCTCTATTTATATTTAATATTATTCCTCATAACATTTTTGTGGTTGGTATGTATTGCGAGTATTTTATTTTCAAATAGCCAATTTGTGATGCAATGGGAGGTAGCTTTGTGTTACTAAGTAGTTCATCTAGATGCCATAGTAAATGCAAAACCAAAAGCAATCTTTGCAGATTCATTGGACATTAGTTATAAGGCTCTTCAGTGCACGGGTATACAAAATCACGATTTGAAAAGTGTAATATTCTCTGAGTCATGGAGAGAATGGGTAGAGGAGCTTCAAGGCCTGAGCTCATCTATTTGTCTCTACAATGCAAATACTCTCAGATGTCCTCTTCCTTTCTGTCTCATTTGTGATAGGTCCAAGGTAGAAAAAGTATGAATTTCAAGGAAAAGTTAATAATTGAAGCATGACTTAGAAGTGGGTTCATACTGAATTGAAAGGCTAACCAAAGACTCATAATTGGATGAATATCCAATTGCTCAGTTAAGCAATGCCAGGCTTGTTGATGATTTCTGGGGCCCATTGACCCTGAAGAGGGTCATTCTATTTGGAAAGATGTCAAATCTGAGCCTTATATTTATAAACTTACTGTTTAGGCATCACTAAAGTAGACAACCACACAATGGCCAACTCAATGATATTTCTTTGACAAAAGTTTCTTGTTTAATACATACATATGGGTACAAAGCCGTATTATGTTTCAGGCTTCTATGCTACTTCAGATGATTCTTCTTGTGACTAAACTCTGTCTCCCTAAAAGGTCTGTATAAATCTTAGAGCCCAGTACTTTAGAACATAACCTTGTCTGGAAGTAGGACTGTTGCAAAAATATTCATTAAATTAAGATGAGGTCACCTTGGAGTGAAATGGGGCTTCATTTAATACAATTGATGATCTTACAAAAACAGTGCAGTTTGGATAGGGATACACAAAGACCAGAACACCATGGAAAGACAGACAAGAAGGAGTAAATGTCATGTGATAGTGGAAACAGTGATGTCCCTACAAAGCATTGGATACCTGGGACCAGAGGAGCTGGAAGAGGTCAGAAGACATCAACCCCTAAGGATTCTGAAGGGAACATGGCCCTGTGTGCAATCTTGATTGAAGACTTGTGGCCCACAGAATTGGAAGAGGACATATGTCTCTTTAAGCCACTGTTGATATTTTTGTTGTTATTATAGCAACCCTAAGAAGCTAAAGCATATAGAAGAAAAATAATTAAATGTAATGTTAGATAACAAGGCACAAGTAAGACTAGATTGAGTACCATTTCTGTTTTCCATCATCTGGCTTTATTTAGTTGGAGAAGGACTAGTTTTCTAATTGTTCTCCCTGTTTCAAGGCTTTGAGGATATTTTCAATTGCTAAAGCACTCAGCATTCCTTTTCTCATTCCTTCAAATGCCCAATTGAAAATGATCACCCATGTCTTCCACAGTAACAGGAAAAACATGTGCTGACATTCTCAAATTAGCACTCTCCTGCATTCTGAGTCCCTTGATATAATGCCTAAGGTTGTGAAGAGTCTTGAGAAGAACAAATACCTCTAGTTACTTTCATAATGACCCATTATCCAGTTTAGAAAAGAATTCTCTAAGCAAGTTCTCCTGGTTTAAATTCTTAAATGACGGATTCAATTTGAAACACTAGTTAATTCTGCTATGTCATAAAATTGTTTGTGATTTATCATCTGGATCTTATTCTGTTGCAATATTTTATCCAATACAAGAGACTCTGTGTTAGTTAAGGCTAAATAAATATGCATTGAGACATTCCAAATCCAAAGCAGTTTGATGGTAATGTGCAGAAATGCTTAAAGGCTCAACTGGATAGCTGTTACTTGTGTAAGATGAACTCAGAGTTAAGAACATTTGAGTTGATAATGTAATTTAACTCTCCTGATTGGCACAGCACGAATGGTTTGTGCAGAGGACATAAAGTCATCTCTGGGAAGAGTTAAGTGTCTCAAACGTGAAATTTTATAAATTAATGCAATCACTTGCCACTTTTGTTCCTTCTACAACATGGAAGTTCATGGCCTATGATTTTTTTATTGACTTGTACTATTAGAAACTTAATATCCTCACATCAGTATAAAACAGTAAGCCATACAAAATGGCATTGCCCTTAAGCACAAACAATTAAGTAAATCAGTTTTCTGTTGCATGGGAAGGAAATTACATAGCAACCCTTGTCCTCTGATTTTGTATTCAGTGCAGCATACACAATAATACCTAGACTGTCTGCCTCCCTCCCTCCCCCACCTCTCTCTCTCTCTCATATATTCATAGATACACTGTTTTAAAAAAACAGCAAAATGTGAGCAAAAAAGAGGTGAGTGGAAGAGCTGCCTAAGGAAGGTTCACCACCTAGGAGTCATGTTGCCAGTGGATGGGATAGTTTAAGTTACAGGAAAATTGACTCATGTCTTTCAACCAAATAATTCAGCTGTTTGCTTTTGGGACTACATTAGGTATTGGGAACTTGATATTTATCAAAAAAAAAAAAAAAAGCCCAGATAATGTTCATATGTCAGCAGGCTCTGCCACTGTTACTATATATAGATTAGAATACTAAATCAAAGCATTATAGAATACCGGTCACAGCTTTCTGCAATGTCAGAATAATGCATTCAGAAGAAATTATTAAGCCAAATATCAGAAGCAAAATTGTAGCAAAAGAAGAGAATGTATCCAAATATATGCTTCAATCTGTGCCAATAACACAAACAGAAGTTGCATCATCCAATGATCAGTAAGAGCTTAAGTCCAGTGCACCAAGCAAATAAATCTTTACAAGCAATATGAGATATGAATGGATTTGTGTTCTGTTACACAGGAGGCCTGGGGTATTTCCATTTATTTCGTGACACTCATGAGTAAGTGGGTCACTTAGTTTCCTCTTCCTTTGTTCAGATATCTTCACATCAGATTTTAGTATTTGTTGTGTTCCCCCACTTCCATGAGGTCTTGAAGGCATTGGTTTCTCCATAACAGTTGTTCTCTCTTTTTCTAGCTGTAGCAAGATAGCTTCCTATATTTTGTATACATACAAATAATGTATATGCCCATACATGGTCACTTATGCTTCATGTATGGAGAGTTAGAAGAGACACAGCCTAACAATATGATGTGAGATAACATTCTATCAATCTCATTTTTAACTTCAGATTTCACCCTATGCATGCACTCAGAAAAAGTGAATGACTTTTTATCCCAGTAATACCCATGTATTTCTTGCCTTACATTTAAATAGATGTCAGCTTCCTCTGAGCAGAACAGACAGCCCAAAGGCCAAGAAGAGCAAGAGAATATTGTGGGCAGGTATCTGAAAAATCCATAGGGCCTACCTTTTAGGAACAATCAATGATATTTTTGGTTTCCTTAAAACCTGAAATTTTGGAGTTAAGACATTATATCAGGACATTCTACAAATAGAACCTTTTAAAACTAGACACAGTAGTTATTCACTCTACATTCACTGTAAGATGCTCATATATATATATATATATATATATATATATATATATATATAGTGTGTGTGTGTGTGTGTGTGTGTGTGTGTGTGTGTGTGTGTGTATCAATAAACCCTTATGTGGCCCAGGTGCTTTAGAAATGAAGGATGTCTAGAACCAAACAGAACAGCTTCACGAACATTTTTGTGGAACTGGCTCTGTGATGAATTTGAATGTATGTGGATAAAAGTCCCTGGAAGCAGGAAGGAGAGCAATGACAGCCAATCTGCCATTCATTTAACTGGCTCACTTCACTGTGACTTATTCCCCACAGGCCACAATCTCACTGTGCTTGCAGCCGCTACCTGTGAGCTTAACGCTTGATCGATTCTCCTGCTCTCAGTAGTAGATAAGTTTGTGTTCCATCTTGGTCTTTTCTGTGTGGTAATATCACATGGTTGCTCGGCCTTAATTAACTTCATTGAATTGCTTGGATATGAAAACAGTGGTTATTTTCAGTGTAAAACTAGATATGTAAAAAATATGTGGCTCTTCAATACCAAGGTAAACACATTTATTCCACAGATTATTCAATATGACGTTCCAGTGTTTAAAACATATGTGTTTAAATAGCATTTAAACTCTCATAAGTTTTATGTGTGATCCTATTTCAAAGTTTTAGTTTACTTGAAAGAATCATTAAGAGAATGCACCCACATGCCAGAAACCCCACCCAAGGACTGAGGAATCTGGATGCAGACATCCACGGCTAGGCCCCGGGTGGAGCTCCAGGAGTCTAATTAGCGAGAAAGAGGAGGGTTTATATGAGCAAGAATTGTTGAAACCAAGGTTGGATAAAGCACAGGGACAAATAGCCAAACAAATGGAAATACATGAACTATGAACCAAAGGCTGAGGGGCCCCCAACTGGAGCAGGCCCTCTGAATAGGTGAGACAGTTGATTGGCTTGATCTGTTTGGGAGGCATCTAGGCAGTGGTACCGGGTCCTGTGCTCATTGCATGAGTTGGCTGTTTGAAACCTGGGGCTTATTCAGGGACGCTTGGCTCAGTCTGGGAGGAGGGGACTGGACCTGCCTGGACTGAGTCTACCAGGTTGGTCTTTGTCCTGGGGGAGGGGAGGCTTTGCCCTGGAGGAGGTGGGAATGGGGGGTGGGCTGGGGAGAAGGGGAGGGGGGCAGGAGGGGGGAGAACAAGGGAATCCATGGCTGATATGTAGAACTGAATAATATTGTAAATTAAAATAAAAGGAAAAAAAACAAAAACAAAAAAATAAAAAATAAAAATAAAAGAGAATGCACCTAGAAATGAGTAGAAATCCACCAGAGAAATGGTTCTAATTTCCATGTTCATACTCCATGAGGCATAGTACTAACCATAATGTCCTTGGGGTTAGAAACTTAGGACTTCCCAAACACTGTGTGAAAGTAAGGCATCTGCATCTTGATGTTCAGTTATTTCTATAACTCAGCCTTTATCTATCCACTTAAGAAGAGGTCCACCACCTGCTTAGAATGCCACTGGTAATTCAACTTCTATCTCTTAAGTAAATCGCTTTCCAAGATGAACAGTCAATTCCATCTTCTGGTATAAGTAAAACCTTGTGGGATAAATTCAAATTCACAAGAAGATAAGAAAGCCAATCCAAGCAATGTGCAGTGCATTGTATTAAAACCCTTAAAACAGCCGTGTCCCAATAAAATAGCCATAACTCTAAAGTTGTGAAGGTCATTTTTATCAGACCCAAAACTCAGAGATCATTGTAGAAGAGGGGTCAGAAAAGTTATAAGGCCAGAGGCAGTGAATGACTATAAAAAAAAGGATGTCTTCTAGGCACAGCAGGACAGACTGACTTATGAACTCACAGAGGTTGTGATGGCATGCACAAGACCTGTGCTGCCTCAAGCCAAACCAAATCCCAGTAAGGAGAGCCTGACAACTGATTCCTCATCAAGGAGCTGTTGGCAAGTGAGAGCTGCTGGGAGGGGGAAAGTCAGTTTTCTCTAAGAATGGATCTTCTCATCAAGTTGAGCATGCTTCACTGTGTGGCTGTCTACCCAAGAATATATGGGCAGCACAAGTTAGACTTTACGGGTGGAAGAGGGAGAGAGAGAAAGAGAGAGTGGTAAAGAGAGAGACAGAGATGGGTGACTAGGAAATGGGGTGGTAGATCTGGAAGGAGTTAGGGGGAGGGACTAAAAATGACAAAAACTTGGCCTATGAAATTATCAAAGTACCAGTAAAATATATATATTTTTAAAAATAAAATAATATCAAGGAACATGTACAAATATTTAGTAAAAATGACAAAAAAGGGAAAATAACAAAAGGATAATGTCAAATAGGGAATAATTCATAGCAATTTTTTACAATGTAATTTTACAATGTTATTTTGAATTAACTAAAACATGGGTGAGAGAGAGGAAAGCTAATACAAATAACAGAAATTATTAAGTCAACATATATTAAAATAGTAACAACAGTTGTTTTCATCTGAATGGCTGAGTACCAAGCAGATGCCCGGAACTTGAGACTGTGTGTCTTAGCAGTTGGTATATTCCCAAAGAGGCTTTGTCATGCCAGAGAGACCAAGAGTCCAATATTTGTTCATGTGATGGAGCTGGGTCACAAACTCCTAATGAAATCCTTGAAGGCTCACTGAGATCCTTTGGTACTGAGTCAGCGGTGGACTCTGGAAACACGGGTTCTGATGTCAGAGAGATAATCAGCCATGGCCTGAACAGGGGAGATGAACTTGGAAACAGAGGGAAAGCCAAGTGTGCAAGAGAGGAGAAACGTACCTTCTGCCAGTCTGTCTTTAGCTGAGCTGCTACCTGAAGATGTTGGGATGTGTCTATCCACATCAGTGAAGGGAACCCTGACAATTCTTCAGCTGAGGCTCCCTGCTCATGTGATTCAAATTTGAGGATGTTGACCATAAAACCAAGCAATCCAGCAGGCTTATGCTAACTAAACTGACAGATGACCACCTGATAGGAAAAACCAGAGGGAGGGACACTAAAAACCTGCAGACTGCTGCAAAAGCAGCAGCTGAGAACAAATAAGACTCCTTTACTTGAGGAAAGAGATAGTATAGAATATCGCAATGTTTGCCTATTACAGTGGTACAGTTTTATCTCGGGCAGCGTCATAACTTCAATAATTACTTACATTTTTTTTTTTAGAAAATAATGAGTTCAGAAACATGCTTTATCCCTGAATATATTTAAGAGCTTCATGTATGCTTATCATTCCCTATACCCCCAACATTATTAAATTCCAATTTTACATATTCTGTTATTTTTTTTTTTTTTCCGAGACAGGGTTTCTCTGTGTAGCTTTGCGCCTTTCCTGGAACTCACTTGGTAGCCCAGGCTGGCCTCGAACTCACAGAGATCCGCCTGCCTCTGCCTCCCGAGTGCTGGGATTAAAGGCGTGCGCCACCACCGCCCGGCTTTTTTTTTTTTTTTTTTTTTCTGTTATTTTTTTTTAAGACATTGAGTCAAATTTATTTTGCCATTATGCTCTGCTACACGGCTATCCCTGAATAGTGATTTTATTGGGTTTTAGAAAAATAATGTGACATCTCTGGGAAAAGATATATGTCAACAGAACTGTACCCAGGGTCAAGATGTAAAAGACCTCCACAGCCACCATCACCTTCCACTTGGTGCTGTAATAGACAGGGAGGGATGGCACCTAGACACTGAAGAATACCAGTATGCTGAAAGCCAGGACCTTGGCTTCATTGATGGTGTCAGGTAATTTTCTGACCAGGAAAGCCACAGTGAAGCCCTCTAGGACCAGAGAGCTCAAGTGTCCCAGAACACAGTGGGATCTTCTTACACACAGTGATGATGTGGCCATGTTCTGCGTGTACACGTACATAAATAAAGTGAGCAGTTGTTTCAACAGCATTCCACAGAGAGTAAGTTAGATCAGCACACAGAAGAGAATGATGAACTTAGCTGCTCCTGATACCAGCAATGACCTCATCTTCCTTCCTGGGCCAGTGAGATGAAACGCTATGATCACAATAATGCTTTTAGCCAACACAGTGGAAACACACCAACCACATGCGGTCTGTTGCAGGATGCAGGTGACAGTATAGGAATGTCCGGTATGAACAAGGGGCAGGGAAAGCAAAATTTGAGGGAGATAAGCCATGTGCAGTTTGGTTATTCACCTTTACAATTGGAGTCTCAAATAAAAAAAAAAAAAAAGCTTCTCTTTGGAAATGTGCCTTTGCATGTTGAAGTTATATAAGAAACCATAGTGCCCCAAAAAACATACAACTAAAAT
This sequence comes from Peromyscus leucopus, assembly GCF_004664715.2. Classification (NCBI taxonomy): domain Eukaryota; kingdom Metazoa; phylum Chordata; class Mammalia; order Rodentia; family Cricetidae; genus Peromyscus; species Peromyscus leucopus. The sequence goes on along the minus strand of NC_051065.1, from coordinate 118,416,189 downwards.
ATACAATGGCAAAAGCAAGCAAAGAAGTAATGAAAAACAAAATCAGTGTGTAGAAGCTCTGAGTCAGTCTTACTCTTTCAAATGCTGAGGATCAATTTGTCAAAAATATAAATAGACAATTTGATCCTGTGAATAATTGAAGTGATATGCTCGCAAAAATCACCTTATGTAGACAATATCATGTTCTTTTGCAGTTTTTAAACTCTCTCTAAAGTTTATCTTAGAAAAATAATAAAAACTAATATATGGAAATAGAAAAATATGGAAATCTTATGAAATTAATGTAATCTCAAAGGCACTAAGTGATATCTGAAAAGAATTAATGTAATGAAGAAAAAAACATTAGCATTAACCATGAGGAGGACAGTATAAGAGAGAAAAGAACAGTTGCTAAAAAAAGAATACTATGCTCAAGTCATCTCTGTAAAACCCAGTTAGATCTAAAACAGTAGAAATTATCTAAATTGGCATTTAATTAACTTAAACTACTCTATGTGACTATGGTAAATTCATTGGCTTTTTTTCAATAAATGGATAGATATTTATGTTTTTATGTAAAGTATATGGCAACAAAAATGTAAATATTCCCTATTTATTTTATGAAGGCTCGTGCTTTGCATATGTACAAATGTGCACTGTGTGCTTTTGTGTGTTCCTATTCCTATGTGTGTGCATGCAAGTGTTATAGGTGATCACACTCATATGTGTGCATGTTAGAGAAAGTTGGCAGGTGATATTGGGAGTTTTTCTTGATCATTCTGCCACTTATTTATTGAGGCAGAGTCTGTCAGTCAAACCCAAAGCTAGCTAGTCTTACAGGCCAGCTTGCTCTGGTATTCTCCTGTCCCTGTCTTCCAAAGGTTTCAGTTATATATGGAGCAGTCTATGCATCTGACATTTACATTGTTTCTGGAGAACCGAAATCCATGCTATGCTTGCATGGCAAATGCTTTGTCTACTGAGACACACACACACACACACACACACATGTACACACACATATATACATGTACATATATTACACATATATACATGCATACATACATACACACACATACACTTCCAGATGACTTGTTTATTGTCAAGAACTATTTTCAATCTGTCAATGAATGATGACTATTAAGTTGAAAAAAAAAGTCGGTTTGAGGTATATGTCCACTAGGTAAGAATTTTGTTTTGTTTGTGAATATGAAGAAATGAAATTCATGTTTGTGTACATCAGATTTGTGTGCATATTCTCTGTTTTGAAACCTTTCACACACACACACACACACACACACACACACTCAAGTTTTTTTTTTTCTGTCTCTCCCCCCACCTCTATCTCTCAGTCCCTGTGGCTAAATCCTGTCTGTTAGTATTGGCTTCATCACCTTGTCCTTTTTTTAAAAAAAAATTTCTTTCTTTATTTATTTTTTATATTTTATAATTTAATTTAATTTTACATATCAGCCACGTATTCCCTTGTTCTCACCCCTCCTGCCCCCCCCCTTACCCCCAGTCCACCCCTCATTCCCATCTCCTCCAGGGCAAAGATTCCCCTGAAGATTGAGTTCAACCTGGTAGATTCAGACCAGGCAGGTCCGGTCCCCTCATTCCAGGCTGAGCCAAGTGTCCCTGTATAAGCCCCAGGTTTCAAACAGCCAATTCATGCACTGAGTACAGGACTCAGTCCCACTGCCTGGTTGCTGGTTGTGGTGGCACCTTCTCCTTCTTACAAAGACTTATCATTCTATCTTTTCTTCTATTAAAATGTGGGAACTTAGTTTTATTGACTTGCAAGATGCACTTACTTGTTCTGACTTTTCTTTATGTACTTTTTGCTGATTCACAAGGAATACCTCACATGTATATCAATTTTCCATCAACTTTGTATTTTATGTCATTCATAAAAAGACTTCTCATTTACATTTAATCAAGCACATCTAAACATTTCTTTACCAAGATTTTTCATAACTCTTCTAGGGTTGAGTGGGCTCCAGAGAAAATATTTTAGGATCAACATTTAGAGAGTTACAAATGAAAATTATGAGGTGCTAGAAATTATATGCTTTGCAGAGAGACTTTGAGAGAAATCAAACACTTAAAGGGATTTTCTGGGGCATTTCACTCTGGATTTCATTGCATTTCCCCATAGTAAAATCACATCACTTAACAGTTCTTAGGGCTTGACTGATATGAATATTTGTTATTGATCTTAGGGCATACTGATAATTTTACTATTGGACACACTCTCAGCTTCAGTAAATTGGAAATTATATTCACTGTGGCAGAGATATTTTTGCATATTTTTATGTATGATATACTAGCCTATTAAAATCTGGATGCAATAATACACAAGTATTTTAAGTTTTATAAAATTTGAGGAGTCAATAATAATTTATTTGCTAATGTTTACAGTTTTTTGATCCTCTTTTTTATAAAATTCAACACTAGGAATATGCGGCTTGCCAAATACAAAACTAAATGTCACCTTTGATATAGAAGCCAATGTTCCCTGCAAGAGCTACATGTAGTTTGCAATATTGTTTGGTTTCTTTGTTCGTTTGTTTGTTTGTTGTTTTGTTTTGTTTTGTTAGCATAGAAGGATCACATATGTTTATGAGAACATCCTATAGTAGGAGAGCAATGTCTAAAATAAGGATGTCTCTAATAAATTCAATGGTGAAATAGATTCTACCAAATCAAGACAAAAATATTCTGTGCTATTTATTGTTTTACATGTTTGGAATTTTCTTATCAACTTCATTGACAAATAAACTTCAGTGTTGTCAATAACCACAATCAAACTGATATACTTTTCAAAATCTTCCTATTACTCCTGACTATTATCTGTCTCTGAATATTTACACAGTCTAGGCTTTTCATTTAAATTAAATTATATAATATATGGACTTTGTGACTGGTGGATTTTGTAACTTATAAGCTTTATTTAATAGCAAATTTAGGGAAAATTTATAGCAAAATTAAGGGAAAGTAGAGTCTCTGTATGCTCCACATAAATACATGCAATCCTCTTCACCAGCATCTGTGGTGATATATTGTGTCCCCAAATATATTGTGTACACTAATGAAACTTATCAAGGGTCAGAGAACAAAACAGACACTAGATAGACATAGAGGCCAGAAAATGGTGGCACATACCTTTAATTCTAGCATTCAGGAGGCAGAGGTCCATCCGATCTCTCTGAGTTCAAGGCCACACTAGGAACAGAGCCAGGCGTGGTGGCACACACCTTTAATCCCAGCACTTGAGATCTCATGTCCTGCTTGGAAAAGACACATGCCTCTAATCCCAAAAAGTGATGGCAGGAAACAGAAAGGTATAGAAGGCATGAGGACTAGGAACTAGAGGCTTTTTAGCAGCAGTTCAGCAGAGACACTTTTGGGTGTGAACTCAGAGGCTTTCAGTCTGAGGAAACAGGATTGGATGAAGAGTTGTCAAGGTGAGGTTGGCTGTGGCTTATAATGTTTCTCCGACCTTTCAGCATTCAGCCCAATAGCTGGCTCTGTTGTTTGTTTGTTTGTTTGTTTGTTTGTTTGTTTTTAATTAATAAGACCATTTAGCAATTCGTGTTACAAGCATCCCTCACCAGAATTATTGGGATAGTTGTGATAGCTGATGGGATGTAATTGGTACATTATTATCACCCCAAGTTTATAATCTATACTTAAGTTCACTCAACATTGTATACTCTAGTCTGACAAATGTATAATGATGCGGTCGGTTATCATAGTTTCATTTTCTGTTGCTATGATAAAATACATTGACAAAAGCAGTGAGGGGGAGAAAGGGTTTATTTTAGCTCAAAATTCCAGGTTCTAGTTCATCCCTTTAGAGAAATCACAGCATCAAGATCTCAACACAACTGGTCACATTATATCTATAGTTAGAACAGAAAGCAATGTGTGTGTGCATGCGTGTATTCAGCTCACTAGCCCCTTGCTCCTCACCCCCACCTAAGGAATAGTGCCACCCAGAATGGATGGGCGTTCTCATCTCAATTATGTGAAGATAATCCCTGCAGACTTGCCCACAGGCCAACCTAATCTAGGCAGTCTTCATTGAGACTTTCTTTGTAAGTGATGCTAGATTGTTTCAAGTTAACAATTAAAACTGACGTCCACATATGTGTATACCATTTTCATATTGTACAGAAGGGGTTTAATGCCCTAAGGAAAGGTCTGTGGTTTGCCTAATCATCTTCTTTCCTCTCTAACTTTTGATAACCTATATCTCTTTTCCATTCTCCAAGGTTTTGTCTTATCAAGAATGCCATGCATTTGCTATCAGTTGTGTCTAGCCCCTTTTAAATTAGGTTTTCTCAGTTACTAGTATCCATTTAAGGTAAATTTATGTTTTCTCATGGTTTCATGTTTCATTTCTTCTTATCATCAATATAATATGCCACTCTCCATATATAACCAGCCAGTTATTCATTCCTCTACAAGAGGTTATCTTAATCACTTCATTATTTGGGCATTTATGAATAAAGTTGGTATAAACATCCATGAGCAGGTGTTTGTGTGGACATAAATTTTCAATTTATCTGGTTAAATACCAAGAAGTGTATTGGCTGCATCTTATCACAAGACTGTATTTATATTTAAGAAAATTTCTTAATGCCTTCCAAGTGGTTATACCAAGATCAGTGACCAAAATTTGCTACTTTTTCTCCAGTTGTACTGATGCTACATAGTCTTAGTATTCTGAATAAGCATGTACTGTCTTTTATCTGTTTTAATTCAAAATTTCCTAATAACAATCAATGTTGAATCTATTTGATATACTTACTTATAACTTGTACATTTTCTTGTATGAGATGTTTGTTCTATGTTCATTTATTGATTGAGTGGCTCCTTTACTTTTTGTGGAGTTTTGTGTGTTCTGCATAGAAGTCCATCATCATTAAATCTGGCAGATGTTCACCACAGTCCGTGGTGTGACTTTGCATTCCCTTGATATGTTTCAGATAAGGACTATCCACATTGATCATATCCATCAGCCTTTTGTTTTATGAATAGTGCTTCTGCTGCTGTTCCCATAAAGCCTTTGCCATACCCTGGGTCATCTAGATTTTATCCTATGTGATCTTCTGTGAGTTATATATTTTCTATTTAGAATTATGATCCATTTTGAATTGATTTTCCTGCAGAGCATAAGGCCTATGTCTGAATTCATTTCTTTTCATGTGAATATCCAGTTGTACCCATATGATGAAAAGGCTACCTTTGGTCCATTGTACTTCACTTGGGCCTTTTGTCAAATATTGCTTGACTATATTTTCTGGCTATTTCTGTACTCTCTATTATGCTCTGATGATCTTTTTGTCTGTTCTTTTACCACTTACCACCATCCTCTCTTGATTTCTGTAGCTTTAGAATAAATTTTGAGGTTGGATAATGTCAGTGATCCAGTTCTTGTCCTCAAGATTTGAACTGACTTTCAGAATCTTTTGCTTTCAAATGTAAACTTTAAAAACATGTTGTTGGTGTTCACAAAATAATGTCTTAGGCTTTTGCCTGACAATGTGATCAACATGAAAACACAGATGGAAGAAGGTGACATGTAAGCTATTTCCATCTGTTATGTTCTTTAACCTCTCATCAGACTTTGCAGTTATTCCCCATAGTACTTGTGGGTATGTTGTTAGATTTAAGCCTAAGTATTCCAGTGTTTGGAGTGCAGACAGAGATAGTAAGATTTGTTATTTCAAATATCATTTGTACATTGCTGGTCCATAAGAAAGAAAGAACCTCCTGTCCCACATCATTTATTAGTTCTGTGAGATTTTTGTTGATTCTTTCATATATACATATATGTTTGCGTGTGTGTGTATAAAATATATAAATTAACGTCTCATCTGTGACCTAAGGTTCTATTTCCTCCTTTCCATTTGATTTATTTTTTATCTTTTTTTTTTAGTTTAGCTTGATTTTTAGTAACATATTGAAGTTCAGTCATTGAAACACAGATGCATTATTGGAAACTTGCTAATATCTGTTTAAGATTTTGGCGTATTTGTGAAGTATGGCTGCAAAGTTTTCTTGTAGTGCCTTTGTCTAGCTTGTGTAATTCTAACATCATAGTTAGGAAGTGTTTCCTCTGCTTCATCTTCTAGAAAAATTGTGGAGAATTGGTGTAATTTCTTGCTATGATGGGATATACAGAATTCACCTTTGAACCTACATCATTCTGTTCTTTCTGTGTGGAGAGATTCAGATTTACTGATTCAATAATTTTATTTGATATAGGCTTATTTTGATTGTCTCTTTCCTCTTGTATAAGATTTGACAAGTTGTATCTTTCAAGGCATTGGTCCTTTTCCCCTAGGCTATTGGATTTATGGGCAGAGAGTTGTTTAAAGTTCTCCTTCATTATTCTTTAACTGTCTGTGGATGCTTCGTGATGTCCTGTTTTCTATCTGGTAGTACCAGAGCATGTCTGTTTTCCTTTGTCATGTTAGCATGGCTGGAGGCATATTGATAGTATGGACCTTTTCAAAGAACTGCCTTTTGGGTTTTGTTGATTTTTTATATTGATCTCCCATTTTCAATTTTACTGGGTTTTGCTCTGATATTTATTTCTTGTATTCCACTTGCTTTAGATTTAATTTGCTCTTCTGTCTCTCATTCTCTAAAGTAGAATCATAAATGATTGATTTTTATATCCTTGCTTTCAAATAAACACACTCATTGCTATAAATTTCCCCTAAGCATGGCTCTCCAGCCCACAAATTTGGTATCTTGTATTTTCATTTGCATTCACTTAAAATATTTTCATAATATTTGTTTGTATTTCTTACTTGTATTATGTAGATGTATTATTTAATCACTAACAGTTTGAGGAAATTTTTCCATCTCTCTGATTTTGATTTTTAGGTGAATTCTGCTCTGGTCCCAGGGGCAAACGTTATGTGATTCCTATACATTTAATTTTTCTTATTTTTAGTTACCAGCTTTGAGTATATATATGTGTATGTATACTTGTGGATGCCCACATACCATAGGGCACATGTGCAGATTAGACGATACCTTTGTGTGTAGCTGAAGTTTTCGTGGTGCTGCCTGGTCAGGACAAATCTCTCTCACCCACCAGTCCTGCAGCTGCTTAGACCCAAGTAAACACACAGAGGCTTAAATTACTTATAAACTGTAAGACCGTGGCAGGCTTCTTCCTATCTAGTTCTTCTGTCTTAAATTAACCCATTTCTATAAATCTATATCTTGCCATGTGGCTGGCGGCTTACTGGTATCCTTACACCTTGCTTCTCCTGGAGGTGGCAGCTGGCAGTGTCTCCTAACTCAGCCCTCCTGTTCCCACATTTGTGGGATCATATCTCTGCTTCCCACTTTATATAAGTTCTAAGGATCAAACTTGGGTCACCAGACTTGAATGACAAGGAATTTTCCCTTCTGAGACACTTTGCCCGCCCCCTATACTTTAAAATTTATAAAGTATGTTTTACGGCCCAGAATGGTTTCTGTCGTGGTGAATTTTAATACTTGAGGTGAGAAGAATGCATTATCTGCTATTGTTAGATTAAGTGATGAATAGATGCCATAAAATCCACTGGGCTGCTGCTGCTTAATTCAACTATGTCCTCTCTTAATTTCAACTTGCTAGCTATGCATTTATGATAGAGGAATATTAGTGCCTCCGAATATCATAACTGATTTGCCTATTTTTGCCTGACAGATCTATCAGATTTTTATATACATTTAATATTCTTTTCTTAAATACATAAACATTAAAGGTGATTATATCTGCTTGGGAAGTTGACACCTCCTCAGTACTTAGTTGGCTTTTCTACTCCTTGTAGGCTTACCTGCTAATTTCCTGATCACTCCACCACAGTGGGCCCCACATAGTATTCCCACTTCCCATTTGATCAAATATTGGGTTTATCACTTAGCATCTCTGGAGCTTAAGTATGTATTCACAAATGTAATTAAGGTAAGTATTTTATAGGCAATATATGGCTAGGTCTCATCCTTTGTTTCCATTCTATGATTTTTTTGTCTTTTAGCTGATATTCTTAGAATATTAATATCCAAAGAGATCACTGGTAAAGCTGAATTAATATCCATGTTGTAATTACTGATTTCTATTTTATTTCATTCCCATTTTCTCTTCCATACTTGATCTTCCTTTTGTGAAACATTTCCATGATTCCATTTTCATACATTCTAAGATTGTTGTTACCAACTGAATATTTGCAAACTTACTGAAATGTCTTTAATAAACTAACTGCCAAGTTGTTGGTATTAGGAAATTAGCCTTGTGAGATGCTTAGGTTGCAGAGACAGAGAGCCCTTACAAGAGACTCTTCATCCTGATGTCTACATTGTGAGGATGCAGGGAAAAAAGGGTACCATCTCTGACCTAGAAATTTAGCCCTTGCCAGAAACCTTAACTTTGGACTTTTCAGCTTCCTGAGAAATGAATTTCCTTTTTCATTTTAAATTCTCCATTTACTTATTTTATTAGAAGTGTGTATGCGCATCTGGAGATATGCATATATTTTGCAGAACACATGTGTAGGTCTCAGATAACTTGATTACACTTTGTGGGTTGCAGGAATCAAAATCAGGTCTCTAGGCAAGATATCAAGTACCTTGAGCCAATTAGCCAACTATCTGGACCCAGATTTCTATTGCTTATGACGTTCTCACCTCATAGTATTCTGTTGTCACAGCTCAAAGACTAGAACCTGTGTCACTTATACTTTTTTTTTCATATTTCTAAGTGGTTTTCCTACAGCTGTACTATATATTTGTAACTAGTCCAAACCAGTTTTGTAGTGCTTCAAGTCTACTTTCAAGTCTACTTTATAGGTAGAGTTGATAATAAAGTAGTACTTTAGAATACTTTGTAACACAAACCCTCATAGTAGAATGAAGGACCTTATCATAAAGAGCCCTGTATTTCTCCCTTTAGCCCCTTGTTTTACTGTCTTTCAGTTGACTTGCTCATGAATGTAAAAGCATACATCAGCACATATACAGTCACACATATAATTTTACTCATGATCTAATGCATAGTTTCTATTAATTTAAACAAATAATAATTTGTTAAATCAATTATGAATAACAAATTTCGTTTCATTTTTTCATTTCCTATGTATATGATATGTGGGCTTGTGTTTTTGTATGTTCATGTACGTGAATGCACATGTGTGTACCTACTAGAGGTAGTTATCAAAAGGTCCAGAACCTTCCTCAATTGTTCTTCCACCTTATTCTTTGAGGTAAGGTTTCTCAGTAAAAATCTAGGGCTCTGATAAGACTAATCTTGCTAGCTAGTTTTGCTCTGTAGCTCCTGTCTCCACTTCCCAAGGCTGCCACTATAGGAGGCTACTATGCCCAACCTACATTTATAGTGTTTATTTATTTATTTTATGTGTGTGTTTTGTCTGCATATATGTCTGTGTACCATGTGTATGCCTGGTGCCTGTAGTGGCCTTTGGAGAGCATCAGGTCCTCTGTAGCTGGGGCTGCAGATGGTTGGTAACTGCCATGGGGATGCTGGTGATTGAACCCAGTCCTTGATAGTACATTCAGTGTTCTTCACCACTGAGCTCCCTCTACCTCCCCCAATCTACATTCTTATGTGGGTTCTAGAAACCCAGCCCTCTTTCTTATAAGGTCAACTTCTGTAACTCCTGAACCATCTCCTCAGTCCTAAGAAAACCAACTTCATTTTACCTTTACACTCACGTCATTGCTGCTCTTCTTTTTATGTAGATTTAGGTTTCTGCTTCATACATATTTCTCTTCTCTCTTAAAGTGTTTAGCTTTCACTACATTTAGTATGTCCTGAGGAATTTTACTTCCTTTTCCATTTGCAAGAAGCTTTCGCTGGGGTCAGTTGTTAAGAAGGGTGGATGCTGCTGCTGCTGCTCTTACTTTTGTGACATTGGTGGTTTTCCCTAGGTCCTTGAATACTCAGTGAGTGCTCCCCTGTTCTAGTTTCTAAGAAGCAGATGTAATTCTTACTCACTTCTCTATGGGGAAGGAGCATAGCCCTCTACTTCCTAGCTTCCTGCAAGAGTATTTTTGTCAGTACTCTGGGGATTAATATACTATGCCTAGGTGAGTTTTCAGTTGAGTTTTAATTTGTCTTTGGTATTTACCCTGGAAGGTGTCCTTCTTGAGTCCTGCACTGAGTGATCCCACATGCATGAGGGAGAATTTAGAGTCACTACTGTTTCAATGCTTTTCTTTCTCCTGTCTTCTCTCTCTGCTACTTCTGTTCAATGTATGTGACACTTTTTATTTGTATGTCATAGTTCTTGAAAAATCACTTTTGTTTTCTTCCAGTCCATTTAAATTGTGTGTGTGTGTGTGTGTGTGTGTGTGTGTACATGTACATGTCTGCCTATGGATGTATGCACCCATACTAAGCAGGTAGAAACTAGGGGATGATAAAGTGTATTTTCTCTGTTCCTCTCTGCCTTTTTCTCTTGAAACTATCACTGGACCTAGAGCCTGCAATTTTTGTCTAGGCTGAACAGCCAGCAAGTCTCAGGGATCTTCCTTTCTTTACCTCCCCACATCCCACAGAATTAGGGTTATAGGCACAAGCAGCCAAGCAAAGCTGTTTTCCTTTGGTACTGGGAATTCCAATGCAGGTCTTCATGCATGCACAGCAAGCAATCTTACTGAGCTGTCTCTGTAGCACTTTTGCTTCCATTTTATAAATTCTTTTGTTATGACCTTAAGCGTATATATTCCCTCTTGAGCTTCATCATTCTCTAATGAGCCCATGAAAAGTCATTCTTCATTTCTGCTACAGTATTTGAGCCCTGTAACCCTTCTGCCTAATTCTCATTTGTGTGTTCATATGTGTTTATTTTTATCATTGGAATCTTCAGCATATTAATCTTGTTTTCATATTGCTAGTGTGATAATTCCAATGTTCCTTTATATGCAATTCTTCAGTCTCTTCATACTGTGATTTTACCTTCTGGTATGCCACAATGATTATTGTTGAAAGATGAAAGTGTTGTATTGACAAAAGAGACAGTAATAAGCCTTTACTAATGTAGTTGTAAGTTTTAGGGGCAGGTGATGTGTTCTATAGTGTTCTATAGTTCTATGAAAGAAGGTCTCACTCTTTTGCTCATGGACTTCACTTCCTATTTCTCAACATTTTCTTCATATTACATGGGTCTGGATGTCTGGGGAGGAGCACAGGTTGAGTGGGTTCTGATAAACCCAAGACATCAGTCTGATGAAGCAGCGGCTCCTGAAAGCTGACACCCTTAGGAGCAGAAAGTGTTATCATCCCTTGTCCCTAGCCAGAAATTGGGATATTTTTCTTTCCATAATAACTGTTTAGACTCCTGGAAGTCAAACTAAGTTTGTTGAAGGCTACCTTTAACTGGTCTCCTAAAATGTCCCACAGTCACCTGAGTTAGCTGTAAGCACCCAGCAATATGTCAGTTACAGTTCAGAGTTCTTCTGCATGATATTGGTTTCCTTGGAGATTTCAGCTTGTGGGTTTCTGCTCTGGCAGTGATGAACCTCTAGATCAGTGTCATCAGTTTGCACTGTGACCTCATTTTCCTGATGCAGCTAAGAAAAGTTGTTATTTTTTTTTGTTTAAGTTTCAGCTTTTTTACTTGTTAAGATAAAGTGGCAACTTCTTTGCTCCTTTAGTGGAAGAAGCAGAAATCAGAGGTCTGAGTAACTGGCTTGCCTTTTATTGCACATAACACTTTCTTATGTGAGTTGTATTGTCCACATAGCATTAAGGCTTGTGTTCCCGTTTCAGAAAGAAAATCACTTTGCCTTGTAATACTTAATGATACCGTTTAACAGATCTGAACATAACTAAGAAAGGCAGAATAATGAAGAAACAGGCTGTGATGGGAAACATTGTCAACCTGACAGAATCTAGAATTACGTAGGAGACAAGTTTGTATGGGATTATCTAGATAGGCATAATTCAGGTGAGAAGACTCACCTTCATTGTGGACAGCACCGTCCCATGGCTAGAGTGTTAGAATGAGGGAAAAGAAGAAAGCAAGCTGAGCACCGGTGTTCATCACTCTGCTTCCTGACTGTGGAGGCAATGTGCCCACCGCCTCAAGCTCTCCCTGCCATGCCTTTCCCCATCAATTCAGACTACACCATCAGACAGCAAACCAAAAGAAGCCCCTTTCCCCCTTAAGTTGCTTTAGTTGGGGCATTTTATCACAGCAACAGGAAAACTAACTAACGGTAGGTCATTTGGGATGACATGAGCATTTGGACTAGATGTAGAAGTTCTAGGTGGTTGGTTTTATAAGGGTATTATTGTGGAAAGCAGTCTGGTTTTATAATCCTTTCTTTTGGATCATTTTTAAGTCAGAGTCTATTGATAGTCATGTTAATATCAAGCCTATTCTTCCTTTTCTGTTTGAATATGCCTCCAAGATCACAAATATGTAGTTCTGAAGTAGCAGGATGACTGTGGAAATACAATAACCTGAGTTTGTACTGAAAATAGTATGATCTCACTAGGAGGACCTCTCTGAAAAGGGGGTATTGTCTTCTTCTCTTTGAGTCCTTAGGAGTCATTTCTCTGGACCACACACAGAATACTGGCATAAAAGGAAAGGTGTCTAGTCCAGGATTTGGCTATTTTTTAAAAAGACTTATTTTAAGTACTTGGCATACTCAACTCAGAACAGTCTGGCAGGATGAATATTGGTGAATAAATACCATCCATCCACAATTCTTCCTCCCTTGCAGCTCTTCTTGAAAGAATCCAAAGACTTGGCTAAGAATATATGAGTCATTTTTAGGGTGATTGCATGTCTTCTCCCCCAAACACTAGCAACATGGCCTACACTGGCCAGCTAAATTGATGTGGCAAGTGTGTTTTCCAGAAATGGCAGCAACAATGTTCCTTATTCAATTTGTTCTTTTTGCAAAATGATTTTGACATTTGTCTCCACCAAATGGTACAGTCCATCCTTTTCCATGTCAAACTTTGTAGACTGTAGTGACTGCCATAAACAAGCACCATTGGTGTGATGCTGTAGGGTCTCTGAATATAGTTCATAAATACATTCCATCTGCAGTCACTCTGAAAATTCAGCAATGGCAGTATTATAAAACCAAAGTAGGTTGTTCAGAAGTTTACCCAAGATTCCCAGCTTACAGGTCCCGATAAACTCAATAAAAGTCATCCCAACTTGACAGCCATGTGAATCAATAAGCTTCTCAGCCCCTAATCAAGCCAGGTGTGTTAATGAGATATTCCACAGTGATGACTTCACTGTCTTGACTGCAGTTCCCTGAGCAGAATAAATAATCCTTCTTTAAGCCACCAGCTAACTTCTGGATTGAGTTATTGCTTTGCTGTAGTGAGTGATTGGTAGTAGAAGCAAACAAGTGGTGTTTAGCATAGCCTCAGCACCTCTTCACTGGACTTTCCAGTCCTGTGTACCAGAAGTATTACAAAGGACAGATCTGTGCTTGGTGTACTTTACACATAAAAAAGGAAAGACAAAAATAATGTATGTGATCCATGACTTAAGTGGTGCTTCAAAATAAGCTCCTTTGGTTCAGAATACTTCCATTCCATAAAATAAATAACTAATCAATTCAGAGTCACCCTAGAATGATGTAGGTATACATATATAGTATACATATCTGTATATTTGTAAGAACTTACCTTCTTATGATTTATTTCCATCAATTTCAATAAACAATATCAATGCCATCAGCATACAATGGTAGCACATGTCAAGGAGTCACTCTTGAGTTTGGCTCCTACTCTCTGCTCCACAAATATTATCTAGCTTGCCTGTTTCTCAGGATGAAAATATATGTAGAAATGCTTTTAACAGCTTAAGATTTCACCAGAGTAGAGCCCAGCTTAATAATTATTTCACACATTCATTAATTTCGATTTAAGTTTACAGTGTAGAATTAAGTTAAAAAGTAAGTTAATTCTAATTAAGTAAAGAGTTTAGACTTTTAGAGTTGAGGAAGACTTAAGCAGTCATCTCAAACCTTGTAGTTCCCCAAACAGTGGGTATTAGGCATAAAAAATCCCAGGAAATTAATGATTTTCAATCTTGGCTGCTTTTTAGAGCCATGTGAAGTGTCCCTTCTTCCTTGTTTATTCTAACATAATTTCTTGGGATGCAACCTGAACATTTCTGGCAAATTTTAAAGGATTCTTCAAGTGAATTTAAAACAAGCAAAATTAAAAGTTAATGAATTTAAATAGATCATAAATGCAGTAATAACAACAACAATAACATGGCAATAATATCAAAAGAATAATAACCAAAACAGGATATAAGCATTTTCCCTAAAACATAGAGCATAAACTGAATGACAGCATTAAATAATAGCACATAGAACAAATCTCTTGCATTTTCCAATTTATTTCAATAATTTAGGTTAATTATAGGAGGTAGTTGAGTATGGTAGTGGGTTTGGGATTATCAATGTCTAATACTTGAAAATCTTTTTTAGTTAACAGAGCAAAGGTCTCTGTCACAGAAATTTTGACAACACCCAAATAATTTGCTTTTCCAAGATCTCAGACAGTGTCCAACCACATCACTTTCTATTCATTTCTATTAACCTTGATTCTATCAGTTAACTATTACTTGGGTGATCAGATTCCCATTTAAGATATAAATCACATTCACAACAGCAATTTCCATATTAAATTAAGTTAATAAAGTTATTCAGTTTAAGAAAAATTAAACAACAGAACACTAAAATGCCATGGAAGTTATAAAGGTGTTATTTATAAGGGTAGGAAACACTGGGTTGACATCCCTGGAACACAACAGACTAGTTCTTCAGAGAATCTCCATGAAAATTGTGTAAACATGCCACACTGTTCTGAATGGCAAAGTATTCTCTAGTTACTGACAGGAACTTCATGTTTAAAAGCTGATACCTGTGGGGCGACTCAGACACTATGCACAACCGAAAATACACACAAAGTGTTCAACCAAGTTAGTGCACTCCTAAATATGCCACTTGTTCAGAATCCTTAGGAAGGGGCATGCTGAGCCTCTGCATCTTGTAATGGAATGATTATTCTGGTTTCTGGGCACCAGAGAATGTTGAACAAATTTGTATATCTATGGATTACATTCTACCTGCCTTACATATCACCTGTTCAGACAACCAGAAGACAGCAAAGTCATTAATCAATCAGAAGAATTAAGGCTGTTTAACATGGTCAGCCTTGTTTGAATGGCTGAATGACTGCTGATTTTTTGCTTTTCTTGAGTAGGCAGGGTGTGTTTATAAAGGTGACCTTGCTACAGCCACTGGGGATCATGGGGGACAAAATCTAATTTTTTGGCCGTCAATGCAGAGGTTTGTTTGTGTTTCTACCTACTCTTTTAGGAACCTTTAGAGAAAAGAACACCAGCCAGGTTCCAAAAAGCTTCTACAGGATCCATTGTTTTCACAATGCCTGGATATGACTTACATGTCTTGTTAGCATTTGAAAATCACTCTGTGAGGGACTGAATGGTTAATATATGACACTTGCTAATAACAGGCTGTGTACAGTGATAAAAGAAGGAAACCCACTTACTCCACCTTGCCTTCTAAAAATAGCTTTCAGAATATGTTTCTTCCTCTATAAACTGTGAAATTTGTTCTTTGGAAGCCTGGCAGTGGCATTACCATCTACAGTGATTCCTAAGGAATTGTGTATGCTGATAATATGTTATATTCAAAGTTCATACCCAATTGTCAGTATAAGAGGTACCCCCAGTTCAAAAATATATGTTATATATCAGCTCTTAGCATACAGCAGACCAATAATACAATTTTAGCCAACCTGTCATTAGTAGTAATGGTCTGTTTATTACCTGGTGTGGCTTATCACTTCATGTACTGTTTTTCTTATTTTTTGAAGTTATATCAAAATTTTCAATTACATAATTATCTAAAAAAGTAGGAAAGCTAATGATTCTCTTCTGTTTGCTATTTTCTTAATATTAATCTCGAAAAATGATTCTTTCTCTAAATCCATTTATGATGTATGTCAGTAATATGTTCTGGGAATAAGTGTTATAGGGGAAATATATATAATTATCTAAATAATTGAAAGTGATCCTAGAGGTTAGAGTTATAACTCTGGCAGAATGCATGCTGAGCCTTGCATGACCCTGATTTCAGTTCCACCACCATGAAAACCAGAAAGAAAGGGGAGTGGAAGGGGAGGGATTGGAGCAAAGCTTGGGAATGGATCATAAATAAAGCCACTCCAAAGAGAAAAAAAATACTGTTATTAACAACGCAAAGATCAACTTGACATCAGCTACAGTGCACTTTTTCTGGAGTCTTAGCCAGAGTATCTGAAAGACAAGAACCATTATAATGATGACATATCAGAAAGGGGAATTTTCTGGAAAGGCTTACAAGGTAAGGGCTGGTTATTACAAAATGGCTGACCACACTGGAGAAGCTGAGAACCTGATAGCTGCTCAGTCTATGAAGCTAGATGCCCCAGAAGTTTCAATCTGGTATCAAAGTTCTGAAAGAGTTTTGGAAAGTCTCTGGTCTTTAGTTCCATTAGAAAGTTGAAGAAATCAGGTTCTGATGTCAGAGAGGGACAGCAATATCAGCAAGCAATAGGAACAATGGTGTAGACGACACACGTACCAACCCATGCAGGCAGGTAGCTCTGTCTTTCCCTTTGACTTCTTTATATCTGGGCCACCCCTGAAATGTGCTACCTCCTGTAGGGGAAGGGTCTGCTAATTTCCCAGAAGGAATAACTAAGGGCAAACACCTTAGTTGATTCCTTTTCCAATCCAGTGGATGCTTAACTGGCATGCCTGCATGCTAATAATTTGCACATTGTTATACTCCTGTCATCCCCACGCCCTAGATCCATTCAGCTACCCTCCTCTTTGTGACTCACTCCAATAGCTTGTCCCCCTATATGCCTTGGATTTTGCACTTATGCATGTTCCCTGAGGCAGACCATTTCTTTTTCTTCCTTTCCTAGGAAACTTCTGCTTTAATACCAATCTTAGCTCAGCTGTCAGTTGAGAGACAAACCCCAGAAAACTATAGATTTCTTCTGCATGATGTAACCTTTCTCACACTATAATTTTACACCAATTTGTGTAGTCATTTGATTACTCCCTGTTTGCTAGCTGTCAGCTCCATAAAGATAAGGACTGTTTTCCCCACTCAAGATCGTATCCCTAGTAACTGTAGTTGCTTAAGAGTTTTTGAAGTTACCTTATTTTTTTAAAATATGGTGCTTATAAGCAGGAACTCAAATCCGTATGAATTGTGGAACGTTCTCTGATGCTTTAAGCTTCTGTGTCAATCATTGGAACAGACCTAGCCTCTGTTTTCTTATTCCCATAAGCCTATAGATAGCAGTTTTGAAAAATTACTTTATTTCTAGAAAACTGAGAATACCACTGCTGAGCTTTGAGAGAGAAATTTTAAGGAAAATGAGAAAGGAAGTAAAGAAAATGAAGATTTGACACAGAGTTCATGCTATTTGATAAAGAAGGGAAATTAAGAGTTTAGAAAAACAACACAAATGTGAAAATAGAATAGTACAGACAGTATCCAAAGAATATTAATGCTCATAGGAATTTATTGCAAGGTTATCAGTTCTCTGTTTTGCTTTATTTAGTTATCCTATACTCTAGATAATGGGTATATAACTTTTTGGTTTTTGTGGCCATATTAGATAAAGAAGAATTATATAGGCTATACATGGAATATGCAAGCATCCATGAATGCTGACGAACCAAACAAAAGAAAACAAAAGTAAGAAAAATCTGTGGATAGTTTTCATTTCCACTATCACAGATTAGCAAAATATCTTCATACAATAATCTTACTTATGCATTACTGCTGATACAAAACTTTTTAAAATTGTGGAGCAGGTCCTTGACTGCAATCTTTAATAATGAAAATGAACATTTCTAAGTAATAAAACATCAATAATTTTTTAAAATATTTTACTAAAGTAATAAAAGAATAGGGCAATGCAAAAGTAGTGGGATACCTGGCATTGTAATTGCAAACAAATGCATCTATGTCTGGTTTGATGGCAGTACTTGCAGTTCTCAGTGGGTTCCCAAGGTTCTCATTGGATATTGGGTTCTAATTTTGCATGCAGGATGCTTCATTCTTAAAGATAGTTCAATGTGGGTGCTAACAGAAAGCACTGGTGACATGAATAAGACATTATCATCAAGTGAGAAATGTATGTTTTGTGAAGACGGGTCCTGTACAAGTAGTAAACAGATACGAGCAAATATTTCTCAGAGCTGAATGTGAGACTGAAGCTTTATTCATCCCATTGAAAAAAAGCAGATAATAGATTTATAGAAACTCTAGAGTCACAAACATTAAAATATTTTCCAAATATTGTTCAAACCTGTTTTCAAATTATGTTTATCATACTGAAAAGCAAGGCTACATATCTTTGACTGTTCATAGGTAAGTATTTGCCTGTGTCAAAAGGCATAAAATTGTTTGCCTTAATTTGAGTTTGATCTAATTTAAGTTTCATTAGAAACGCTTATAATTTGAAATGTTATATGACAAGAAGGCTTTCGCCTTGAAAATGCATGTTTAATTAATTTAAATAATTGGTTAATGTGCAAGGGGAAAATTCTTGTAGAGACCCACCCGAAACAAAGAACTACAGGCAGCTAATGATGGCTGGTAGAAGGAAAATTAGCCTCTCCCAAGGAAAAAGTCCCTTATTGGTTGTCCAAAGAAGAGTGGTCAGTCCTGAAAGCATTTGTGCACAACAAAACTGAACTCAGCAAATTGTATTTATATATATATTTGTGCATACACACACACACACATACACACACACACACACACACACACACACACACACCAAATCCGATATAATAATAATCAAAGAAAAAGCTATCAACTTGAGAGGGGTAGGACAGGCATGAGAAGGATTCAAGGGAAGGCACCTTGGAAGGGCTTGAGGGAGGAAATGTGGTATAATTCTATTTCAATTAGGAATGTATTTTTAAAAATCAGGCAAGTATACCAAAATGCAAAATCTGAAACCCAGGTATCATCATCAAGTCTGTCATAATTTTTTTTTTTTTTTTTTTTTTTTTGT
Source organism: Peromyscus leucopus (assembly GCF_004664715.2). NCBI lineage: Eukaryota > Metazoa > Chordata > Mammalia > Rodentia > Cricetidae > Peromyscus > Peromyscus leucopus. Next base: position 118,397,081 of record NC_051065.1, on the reverse strand, counting down.
CAGCACAAAGAAGTTTGATTACCCCAGAGGAGAAATGGGGGTTGGGGACTGCCTCTGCTCAGACAAAGACAGACAGCAGATGTCTCTGTAGAAGTTGTTTTTAAAGGGAAAGGGGGAAGTCTTTGTTAGAGTGAGTGGGTAAGTCCTGATTGGGTGTGTTAGCCAGTGTAGCCAAATACTGAATTTTGATTGCTGGACCTTGGGGTTTTGATAGGTGGACATTGGAGTGTTAGGCATTGGGAAGTGGCCAACAAGGGAGAGAGAAGGGAGTGGGCAAGACCTGCTGGGGCCATGTTTGCCATGCTTGGGCCCGTCAGACCCCTACAGTGTGTATTGGTGTTTTTGCCTCCACAAATGTTTGTGTAAGGGTGTCAGATTCCCTGGCTCTGGACTTATTCACTTGATACTGTAATGTAGCAAATCATAGAATCTTTTTGCATTATTCCTCAACTTATTCATCCTATTTCCAACACTTTTAAGGATTTCTTGGAATTGGTGATCAATCACTTGGCTCTTATTAAATTCACAGACTTGGCGGTGATTTGCATGTCTTTATTCATTTCTGATGCTTTTGTGGACAAGTTTTCTTGATGTACCCTGCAACAATACATCAATAAATATGTGTTTGGGACAATAATTACATTTCCCCTTCTCTTTTACTTACTATGGCCAGGGCATCAGATATATTGACAATTGACAAAGAAAATTGCTTGACTATATTTTTAGCTTCTTTGTACAATTCTCCTGGTTTAATGGTAACTTTAAAGTCATTTCTACAAGAATGTTATATTTGCATCACTTGTGCTATTTAATAATGGCAAATTGACCCATATTTGTAATATCAGTGCTGATATCCTTTGGCCAAGCATAAAATTTTAAATTAACAGCAAATTTCTTTCTGTGGATGTTCCAGTATCTTGAAATCAACTAGTATAGTCTGGGAAGAAAAACATATTTTACAACTTTCTGGCTTTTAATGGCATGTTGTATCTGCTCCCCCTATACTGCTTCATAAACTTATTATTAAAAATTATTTTAGCTTTTTTTGCTATGAAATATCCTAGCACACAACTAACTTTTATAATAGAATCTGAGCTCTAACTTAAACAAATTTGTTTTGAGAAGACAGACATGTTTTAGTTCCATTCCTTTTTGTTCTTATGATACAGTCCTTGCTATGCAAAAAGTTTTGCAACATGATTTTGCATACAATGACTTCTCAAATAAGTTTTTGAGAGCCTCTGTGGTAGTATTGTTCCCCAAAATATTGTGCATGCTAATAAACTTATCTGGGGTCAGAGAACAGAACAGCCACAATATTAAACATAGAGAATAGGCAGTGGTAGCATATGCCTTTAATCCTAGCATTCCAGAGGCAGAGATCTGCCTGGATCTCTGAGTTCAAGGCCACACTGGAAACAGCTAGGCATGGTAACTCACATGCCTTTAATCCCAGGAAGTGAGCCTTTAATCCCAGGGAGTGATGGCAGAAAGCAGAAAGATATATAAGGCGTGAAGACCAGAAACTAGAAGCATTTGGCTGGTTAAGCTTTTAGTCTTCTAGCAGCAGTTCTGCTGAGACCCATTCGAATGAGGACACAGAGGCTTCCAGTCTGAGGAAACAGGATCATCTGACGAACTGGCAAGGTGAGGTAGCTGTGTCTTGTTCTGCTTCTCTGATGTTCAGCGTTCACAAGATACCTGGCTCCAGGTTTGTTTTTATTAATTAAGACCTTCTAAGATTCGAAGCTACAAGCCTCTAGGAGTTCATTACAAAATTAAACACACTCCTTGACTGAACCAAACTATAATCATCTTTCTACTTTTCATTAATCACTCTTGCTTAATCTGTAATTGTTGTTTTGGGGGTTCTGTTTACTTTTGAGATATGGTAGAAGCCATACTGTCTTTTTTATAGTGTTTTTATTTTATAATTAACTTAATTTCACATATCAGCCACAGATTTCCCTGTCCTCCCTCCTCCCACCCCCTATCCCTCCCCCCAACCCACCCCACACTCCCACTTCCTCCAAGGCAAGGTCTCCCCTGGGGAGTCAGCCCATACTATCTTTTAAGAATGCTAGATAATGAACATGGTTGACCAAGAGTTTCTGACCTAGGTTGTACAGTCCTTTGTATATATGAGCAAGAGTGGCATAAATGAATCTTGAGGTAGAACTTTTCACAACTTCTGAAAGAAACACCACACTGGTTTCTATAATTCCTGTACAAGCTTGCACTTGCACCAGCAATGGATAAGTGTTCCCCATATCCACACTAGCATGAACTATTACTTGTTCTACTGATCTTAGCCATTCTGACTGGGGTAAGATGAATTCTCAAAGTAGTTTTTATTTGTATTTCCCTGGTGACTAAAGATGTTGAATATTTCAAGTGTTTCTCATTCATTTGTGTTTCTCCTTTTGAAAGCTCTGTTTAGATCTGTACCCCATTTTGTAGTTGGATAGTTTTCCTGATGTCAATTTTCTTTTTTTTATTTCTTTGTATAGTTTAGATATTAGTCTTTTTGTCGGATGTGAAGTTGGTAAAATTCTTTTTCCATTCTATAGCCTGCTGCTTAGTCTGAATGATAGTGTCCTTTGCCATACAGAAGCTTTTCCATTTAATGAGAACACCTTTATTAATTGTTGTTCTTAGTGTCTGTGTAATGATATTCTGTTCAGAAAGTCTTTTCCTGTGTCAATGAATTCAAGATTATACTTTCTCTACTATCAGATTCAGTGTATCTGATCTTATATTAAGGTCCTTGATCTATTTGGAGTTGAGTTTAATTTAAAAATACATTAATAAAATAAAAAGAATGTTAGATAAGAGACTGTGTTTATTGCTACTATGCAGATTATTTGGCAAGGAAATAGACTGCAAAGTTGTGTTTTTCCTCATCTCAATTCCCAACACAGCATGAAAATGGATTGCCAATTATAAAAGACAATCATTGATGTGTGAGACCTGCCCCAGGTGTGAAGTTCCCTTAATAATCAATTAAAGGAATATTGACCTATCTGCTAAGTAATATTAAAAATCTATAGTTTTCAATGATGGGTTAAAACATCATTAATAATCATTGTATTTCACTTACCAAGTCACCATCAAGTACATATAAGTTCTGAAGTTGTCAGGTGGTCTGCACTTGGAGATAACATGGAGTATTCCACACACTAACATAAACTTGAAGAGATAAATGCATACAAATAGGAAGAGCACACACCTATTGATTTTGTGTGACATTGAAACATGGCTCTGTTGTCTATGTAGTATACTCTTAAGGAACACATGATCAAGTTACAAAACAGTCAGCACAAACAGTTTTGTAATGTTTTAAGTTTGTGGGTTTGTATTGAGCTGCATTCATTGCTACCCTGTGCTGCAAGCAGCCTGCACACTGCAGGTTGAACACCCTTCCCTGGAAAATAATCAGCATGTTTCCAAATAGTCTCTGATATTATGCACTGTTTGATACATATATTGAAAAATAATCTATGAAGTTCAACTTTGCTGAATTTTGACTAATTTTACTTAGGATTTTCTGGACATTTCTATACAATTCTTTTCATCATAGTAAACCAACCACTGTGTTCCCTAAGGGAGTCAAACTGATAGAAGATAGGGTCCCTTTGATATATGTAAATCTTCCCTACAGAATTTCTTTTGCAATTTTGGCATCTCTGGAAATAATTACATCTTGATAAGAAATCTTAGGATATGTGACTAGCACCTTAATTTGAATTATGATTATTAAATATTACATATTATGAGGAAATTAAAGTTAGGAACTACAATCTTATTATGTGAATACACTGACTTATGGTTTCACTGAAAGCCAAGCACTTAGAAGTCTAATTGTACATAATTTTAACTATCTTTTGACAGCCATTATTTCTCTACCAAAGTGTGAAATCCAATTACTTGCCACAAAATAAACCCTCTCATATAACCCAAACTGAACTCAAGCAGCAGAACATGGCTCTCATCCCTATTATTCCCATGATCCTTCATTCTACCTTTTTACTGAGACTGGTAGGACAGGCCTATACTCTCAGCTGTTTCAGCAGCTGAGGCAGGAGGATTGCAATGCAAATTCCAGACCAGTCTGTGAGATGTATGAAGATCTTGTCTCTAAACAAACAAACAAACAATGGATGTGATTGAGGGGCGCAGTTCGCACTGAGCACATGTGAGGCCCCACATTCTACTCCTAGAGCTAGAAAACTGTCACAGCAAAAGCAAAAACAAAAGACAATTGTACCCTAAAGCTAACCATAATCTGGACCTCTCATGTGATGCTATATCTTGTATCTAAGATTTATGTGTCTTAGATTCAACCATATCAATCTATATGTATTGTTCATTTATTTATGGCCCGATAGTATTTCCTTAAGTAAGTCATTTACAACCCATTTTAACTAAGGTGGATGCAAGGTTTCTTTTTTTTTCTTTTCCTTTAGTGGATACACACATGCATTTCTGGGGTGTAGCATAAGGAATGGAATTAATGGGAAAAGGGTTGTACATATAACCCTGCCTTAGTTGGTATTTGAAGTAATTCAAAGAGTAGCTGTGTAGATTTCTTGTCCCAACAGCAATAGCTCCAATCTTATATATGCAGCAGGTATTGAAAGTGTCTCATCTGTATTTGTCTGTACATGTTGTGTGCCATGTGGTTTTATTTCACCTGTACTGTACATTCTAATTCCTAAACATAGCTTGTTGCACATGTGCATGTCTTGTGACTCAGGCTTGAGTATATGTCCCAGAAATGGTGTTAGATGGGACTCTTTTGTTAGGTGACTCTAAAGTAAGTATTATATGTGGTTTTATTAAGGAGAATCTCACTTACTTCTAGAGATCTGTTAAATAGCAACACATAGGCTGAAGACAAAGCATTAGAAAAGGAACAGTACAAGCAGATTTTACTGAAATAGATGAAAATAAGATGAAGGTCCCTTTTAACTTTTGCAAATTTTTATTTGCCAATTATAAACTTCTTCACTTGTTTTGTGTTGGTCATGATAAAAACAGTCAATGACTCCCATTGTCTCCACAGCTTAGCTGCATCTTTTGTTCTATTCTGTAGCACAAGATGATTAATAGTTTTAGGGACTGGAGGGATGGCTCAGGAGTTAAAAGAACTTGCTGATCTTGCAAAGGACCCTAATTTAGTTTTCAGCACCCACATAGCAGCTCACAACTACATGTAACTCCAGCTCCAGCTCCAGCACACTTTTCTGGGCTGCACAGACAATATGCATGGTGCACATACATACATGAATGTATAAGGTATTCATATACACATCAAATAAAAATAAAAGAATTTTTTAAAAACATTTTTTAAAAATTTTTTTGATCTGATTTTTTTTTTTTTTTTTGGTTATATATCCTCTGCAGATGAATCTGACTGTATTTCTTTGGGGAAATATTTTTGGTGTTCAATTTTGTTTTATGCTTAAGATTAGCTATTTCTCTTTCTTTAGTCTTCAGTGCCAAAAGTCAGCTGAAGCCCAAGTTCCCTGCACCAGTCTCTTCCTTACTCATTGTAGAGCCAAAAACAGCCACAGCATCTAAAAGGTAGATCCAGATGACAAAGCAGATAGGTAAAGTCCAGCTAAATTCTCTCTAGCCCAACTGTTTCAAAATTAGAAAGTAGAGACAGAAAAGAATCAAGGCCTCACCCAGCGCCTTTGTGGCATTTACCACCAAGTCACAAGGCTTCACAGAAAAGAGGAGATTTCTATGGAAATGATAATCACCCTCCTGCGAGTATGCGGGGCTCATAAAACCAGAAGAGTTTGGAAAGGTCAGCAAGCAGGGAGAGTTATCTCCTGGGGAAAGATTTCTAAATAACCCTGAGGAAAAAAAGAGGGAGGGAGGGAAAAAAAATAAAAGCTCACCTCGAGGAAAGTAGAAATGTGCAAACTGAACAGTTTCTGGATTATCATTTAATTATCACCATCAATCACCTAGCAGCCACTTCTCCCAGTATCCCAGAAATCCCATCTAAAGCCATATGATCCAACCAGTGGAGAATACACAGCCCATTAGCAACCCTAAAGATGGGGAGCAATGTGGAAGATATTAGCCTGAACAGGAGTTTAAGGAACTACCTAAAATTAGAACAGTCCAGTCCCTCTTGCCACAAATTCTAGGCACATGCGAGAGCAAAACTCCTTTTAATTACCAAGATAAGCAGTGTCTCTCTTCTCCCAGGTTGGATGTGAAGTGGTGATCGTTTCCGAAGGGCTCCTCTTTCCAGATGCTCTTATTTCAGTCTCTATTTTCACTGATATGGGGAACTGACCTTCGGTTAGTCATTTTAAGAATGTGAATTTATGGTCTCTTTAAATGAGGACCTTTTTAAGTTGAACATTTAGATACACATTTGTTCCATTAATTAGTATCAGGGGATGCCAACAAATGTCTTCTGCATAACTGTTATTTATGAGATTTAAAGTGTTTTAATTTCTTTTTTTTTTTTTTTTTTTTTGGAGGGGGTTCCTATTTCCTTGCTCTAAATTCTGTAGCTTTTTTAGGAGTTAGATGACTTTAGTCTTTTAAGCTCCAGTGTGTTGAGAAAAGAGAAAAATGTTTCAGCGGTGGTAATCCCCCCTGCCATGCTGTATTTATCTCCCACTAGGTACCCAAATGCTTCCTCCTCTTCTCAGGCAGATAATTGCAGTGGGGTTGCAACCAGAGAGAACTGAGCTGGTGCTAAGCAGTGGATATAAAAAGAAGTGTTGCCTGGTGGAAGTAAATAGAATCTGAGACTGTAATCTCTGCCCTCATTTCTTTTTGAAGCCATAAATCCCCAGAGAAATGCTTTATATGCATACAGAAATGTGTCTGCCGTCATGCATGGTTTTGAACTTGTCTTAGTTTCCAGGCATTCTACGATTTCAGTCTCCTGACTGCTTACCACATTGTTTTCTCTTAACACGGATGGCCTGGCCTTCAAGATCCTTTGTGTTTTTAAATATAATAATGTTTCATTACGTGATTCCCCAACAGAGTTCGTCTGGCGATTTAATGATCAGAAACATCCAACTGAAACACAGTGGGAAATATGTGTGTATGGTGCAGACAGGGGTGGACAGCGTTTCGTCTGCAGCTGAGCTCATAGTGAGAGGTAAGCAGTAGTACCTCCTATGTTGCCTAACTCAAGGCTTTCTATGAGCATTACTCTCTAGAGGAAAGCCATGGTGAGACACTATGCAAAAATGCAAGCCATACTATGGAGGTTATCCCTGACACCTATAAACCAGAAGATATTACAATAAGAATGTGTTAATTCAAAGAAATGAAAACCTCAACTCTGTGCTTCAAATAATTCTTGCTGTAATTGGCATTCCACAGTTACTGCCAAGCCAATGTATTTTTGAGCATGTCGTTAATTCAGCAAATGTATTTAATAGGAAAGAGAATGTGATGCATGTGTGCCTTCCCCAAAAAGAACAGGCATTATCTAGAGCGATGGGAAAATTCAGCAACCTGGGTTACCATCTAGGGTACTGATTCACTGCTAGGCTTAAAAAGCAAATGTCCAAAGCATATCACAGAATAAAACACATCAAGGTAGCAAGCCAAGTTGTGTTTCACAGAAGGGCATTCCACCCAAAGCAGAGGACAGTGAATCTGGAAAGATGTAGAAGATGCTGAATTTAGAAAGGTACTGGGATACTACTGAATAGAGTCTCAGTAAGCAGGTGCCACCTGTAGTCACATAGTGTTATGAATCACTACTTCCTATCCAGATCTCAAAGCTCACAATGGGACTGTGGTAAAAGTGGTAGTTTTACTGCTAGTTAAATGGCCTCTTTCCTTAAGTGCTTTTGAAAGTGGTATCAGTTGGAGGTATTAGAGTGGTGATGTGAGCCTCTTGACTTTGGTAGCGGAGGGTGACAGTTATGGGATGCTCTTTGCATTTTTGCCTCCTTTAGGTTCACCTGGACCACCAGAAAATGTGAAGGTAGATGAAATTACAGACACAACAGCCCAGCTCTCTTGGACAGAAGGTACAGACAGCCACAGCCCAGTTCTATCCTATGCAGTCCAGGCTAGGACACCCTTTTCCGTGGGATGGCAAACTGTCACAACAGGTAAAGTTGATGGGAGAAGCAGAGGGAAGCTACAGAGAGAAATGCATAACAATTGAGCACTGGCACAGGCAGGCTCTTACCTTTTGAAATGTTCTTTGTAGTACCGGAAGTCATTGATGGCAAGACACGTACAGCTACTGTGGTGGAGTTAAACCCATGGGTGGAATATGAATTTCGAGTAGTAGCCAGTAACAAAATCGGAGGCGGAGAACCCAGTTTACCCTCAGAAAAAGTAAGGACTGAAGAGGCAGGTTAGTGCTTTTGTTTTCTGAGTAATGGGTTAATAGATTTACCTGGGTATATATTTCCATTAGCTTTGGTCTCCCAGACACCAAGAGATCTGTCTCAATAACCCATTGTTACAATGATATGACCTTTCTAATGGTAGACTTTGCCATATAGCATTTATCAAAAGAACCATGTCAGTGATCCTGATGTAGTGTGACATTTCAAGAGTTCAGTCAGTCATAGCCAATCATTAGTGTGTGTTGAGTGAATATGTTTTTGTCACTTAAGGTTATAATTACTATCTGACATAGTTCCCTGTTAGCAGGGGAAACATTATTTTCATTTATAAGAAGCACTGACAAATTGGCCTGATAATACCACTGGGAGCTATGCTGCTGAGAAAACTCATTCTCACACCACACCAGCAAATGCATGTAGTCAACTGATGAGTGTACATTATGGCTCCATAAGTGTTGGATTAAGAAAGCATCATTTTAAGAATTTATATGAGGTAACGATTAGCGTGTATCACAAAGCTACTTTCACGATTCGAAAATTATGTTTTCATTAAAACTCAAAGGTAGCAGGTAAACCTGCCATTCCTTTAGAGAAGCACTCATGGGGAGATCAAGACTTCCCTTTCCAGTATCAATAATATTAATTAGAGTGAGACATGAGATACAGCCAATGTATCACTTCAAGCACTAAGCCAAAGGGGTATGGAATATGTTTGCACATTTTGAATAATGCCCTTTTCCTCAGGACAATACACCTAATGTTTGGTCCAGGTATTGTGGAACATGTATTTTGGTGCTCTTCTTCATTTGTTCACAAAATGTGGGTTTAGGGTCCATCTGTTGTGCATCCAGCAAATACAGCAGAGCTCATTACAAAGGCACTCTAATGAATTTATGTTCTAGTTTTATCTTAGGATTCACAAACCAAAATGTTCTCAGTGTGTGCGAGAAAGCTGATATCTGTAGGAGTTTTATCAAGAACACTTCCTAGCAGGACCCCACAGTTCCCATCTGTGTCACTCTTACCAATGTGAGAATTCCTTCTCAGTCTGAAAGAGTCCATGCTAAATCGATTCCCTGACAATCCTTGGAAATCACTTCTCCTCATTTTTCTGTTACCTTAGTGGTGAAGTAGCTTTCACTTGGGTTGTATTTTTTTCTTACTGTTTCAGAAACTTCTGAATCATTTATGATTTCATGTAAATAAAATAATTTGATAATTTTACCAAAATGTTTCACAAAAGCATGTGAAAAGTTTGATGATCTTACTAATGAGATATATAAATATACACATGCATCTATATAATGTTTTATAGTGTGTCAATGATCAAACTCTTAATGATATCTCAAATGAGTCTCCTTTCAAATATTACTGTATAAAAGTAGGGTTTTGTCTCTGTGTCTCTGACCCACACAGCTCCAGAAGTGGCACCTTCTGAGGTCAGCGGAGGAGGTGGAAGTCGATCTGAACTAGTAATAACCTGGGATGTAAGTGTTTGGGCAACATCTTTCCCATCATGGTACTACTTTTCATTCAAGTATCTCAACTTCCTGCATTGTACTGATATTGATGGTGATGATGGTGGTGGTGGTGCTGGTGCTGATGCTGGTGGTGCTGGTGGTGCTGGTGGTCATGGTCGTCATGGTTGTCATGGTGGTGGTGATGGTGCTTTTGCTAGTGCTAGTAATGTATAGATGCTGATGACACTGATGCTGCTATTGGTGCTGGTATTGCTAAGTGATGCTGATGGTGACAAGACAAGCATTATTGCTAATTTTTGTGTTCTTGTGCTGGGGGTAGTACTAGTGTTTACACAGGGAGGTAGTATGGAGCTGCTGCTGATGTCACTGATAGGATTACTATTGCTGCTGTTGATGACACTAATGGTGCTAGTGTTTGGGGTATTGTTGGGTCCGGTGCTAGTAGCAGTACAAGGATATGGTGCTGCCACTTATGCTGGGAATGGTGCTGATGGTTCTGGTTGTGATGATCATTCATAGCGTCTGTGCCAGTGATAGTGTTCATGTTGACACTAGTGCTCCTGTTGATTTTAGTGATTCAGGCGATACTGGTGCTGATCTTGATAGTGATGGCACTGTTGGTGGCATTGGTGCTGGTAATGTCCATAGCACTGGTTGTACTGGTGGTAGCAGTGGTGATAGTGTTGATGGTGCTGGTAGTGGCAGTAATAGTACCGCTGATGGTCTTAGTGGCGATGCTGATAATTATGCAAAGTATTAGTGATGATGCTTCTAGTACTTCTGGGATCAGAGCTGGTCACATTGATTCTGTCACTGGTAATACTGACAGCATTGGTAGTTCTGTGCTGCTAGTGGTGCTCGTGGCATTGGTGCTGTAACAGTAGTTACATGGCAGTACTGGTGGTCATATAGTGCTGGAAATATCAGTCCTGAGAGTGGCCGTGCTCATAAAATCAGTGGTTCCACTAATGGTGGTGGTGTAGCAATGATGCTGCGGCTTATCCAAATGATGCTGTTTCCAGAAATAGTGCTCTCGGTGGGTGGTGATACTGGTATTGATTCTAGTGGTACACATCTTGGTGATGGTACTTGTGGAACTAGTGGTGCCTCTAGTGGCCTAAGTCACAGTGCTTCTGGTGTTGGTTCTATTGATGGGTATAAGTGGTAGTCGGCCTGGTGCTGATACTATCAATGTTGGAGGAGCTATGGATGTTGCCTATGATGGGATTGGTAATGGTGCTCACAGTGTTGCTGGCGGCACTGTTTTTTTGGTGATATTGGTGGTACTGGTATAACTAGTATTGTTGCCTGTAGTACTAGTGGTTCTGCTGGAACTATCAGTACTGATTCTGGTAGATTTGGTGGTGTTGGTGCTGTCAAGAGTAGTGCTGGTGCTGGTGTCTCTGTAGAGCTAGCAGCATTGGTGATAGTAGAATGTCTAGGAATATGGATGCGGATCATTCAGAGTGCTCTTACGAGTGCTTTTAAGAATAGATGCTGCTGATTCTTGGAATTTCCAGCACTGATGGCAGTGTTGGTGCTGATGTTGGTGGAACTCCCTCAGGGAGTTGTGCTGCTAATTTTGGTGTTGTTAATTCTGATTGGAGTGATGCTTATACCTCAGATAGTCCTGGAGCTGGTCCATGGGGCTACAGCTAGTCATGGTGGTGCTGGTCATAGTGGCATTGATGCTGTGGTACCGTTGTTCACCCAGCTGCATTCTGTGCTAATCACTCCTCCTCTCATTTACACTTACTATTTTTGTTCCATACTTACAACGTGGTATCAGTGAAAATAGCAAGGCAAGGAGACCATAAATAGTTTGATCAAAATCACTTGGTTCTTGAATGCAGAACTGAGAATCAGGCACTAACAGGTGACTCTTGTTCACTTGTAATTTTCTATGCAGCTCTGTGTGTCCTATTGATATCACACAGAACATCGTGTGCTTGGGTGTCTAGCTTCTTCCTGGCTATTCTCTTAGCCTTAGCTTCATGTCACAATTAGGAAATACTATAACAATGAATTTAACATTTAAAAGACACTAGAACTAAATTCTCTATGTAAATTTGCAGATAGTGATTAACAAGTAAAATATCATTTTCCTGTGATGGATATAAGCAGAATCTTTTATGTAAATCACATGTAGCTTTGAATTAGTGTGTTGTACTCACTTCCTCTTTCTCTCTAGTGTTTTTGTTCTGAGTCATAATATCCAGGTATGACCTTTTCTGTAAAATTAGCATTTAGGGATTTGATCATTTTTATTTGTCTTAAAAAAACAGGTGTTTTTGAATGAAAGTTTGTTATTAGAAACTCAGACTTGGACCATGTGATATTCTGATATCTAAATAATCAAAGAAAATGCAACTTCATTATCTAGATGCCTGTGAATGAGTGACGTGACTTTGGCTGTCGAAAAGCAGCTCATGGGTGCTTTTCTCATTTTCAAAATACATCTGCTTCCATATAGATCATCGTTTAATGACTTTCAATTCCACAAATGATTTCTCTATCATTTTTGCCTGGACCTTATAAGTTAGGATGACTTAATATGTCTTTTCTTTGTAGCCAGTCCCTGAAGAACTACAGAATGGTGAAGGTTTTGGGTACGTGGTTGCTTTCCGCCCACTTGGGGTTACCACCTGGATCCAGACAGTGGTGACATCCCCAGATAACCCAAGATACATCTTTAGGAATGAAAGCATTGTGCCTTTTTCACCATATGAAGTTAAAGTGGGTGTTTACAATAACAAAGGTGAAGGTCCCTTTAGCCCAGTGACAACAGTATTCTCTGCAGAGGAAGGTATGGAAAATACAAAGGCTTTAGTTCCAATCTAATCAATGCATTGCTTTAAAATAAAATGTCTTGAAAGTTCTTTGTGACTTCAGAGATGTATTTTTTTTCAAAACAGCAGTCATCAGAGCTGTTGTTAGATTACCAGTGCAGATAATAATGATCAACTGTACCTGACTCTGAATGTTAAGACTCACTGAATAGTAACAGAGTGTAATGATCAATTACAACTGTTCATGAGGCACTCCCATCCTGAGTTTCATATTGTGAACCATGGACTACTGTCATCTCCTAAAGTTCATTTTTCTTCTTGGTGTAAAAATTAAGCAATCCTTCAAACTACCCTGACCCAGTGCTGTAAACACTATTTCCTATGGCCTCAGCAAAGGACAGAAGCGTGATGGATAATGAGAACCAGGAGTTTGACATTTAAGAGATGTAGAGTGTCTATCTTTGAAGGATGACCCCAATTGTTGTAGACACTTGCATACTTCACCGAGAACCTGCTCAGTCATTCTGACTTTCTTGTACACCTCCTCAAGAAATCAAAATATAATGTTTTCTTTCAAGCCCTCTTGAGAAAATGCAATGGAATTAGGAGAATCAAGCAAAATTGCCACCTGAGGTATTGACAACTGAATGCTAACCCTATTACCACATTCTATCCCATACCATGTTATATGGAGCACTCAACATCTGCCAGGCACTGCCATTTTGAATTTTCAAATAAAGGTTGAAACATAGGTTCAATTATTACTCTCCATTTAGACGTGAGAAAATGGGAAATTGATGAAAGATGTGAAAGAATTTGCTAAAATATACTTAGTAAATGGAAAAACCAATTTCACCCAGGGAACTTTGGCCTTAAATATTCTGAACTTATGAACAATGATAGCATATTGTTTCCCCTACATCTCAGACTGGGTAATAAATTATGAAACATGGTTCAAAGTTGGTGATTCCAATGGTAATAAGTATAGTCAGCTCTATTAAGACTCCCACCTCTAGTCTTATATTTTCATTTTCCATTAATGGGTAAGAATAAAAATTGTTGTAAAAATCTTTTCTAAAGAGTGATCTTACTGTTTATAGCCAGACCCATTTTCCAGAAACTATCAGTACTTATGGCAGACCAGGGCTTAGGCAGTGATGAACCAAAGAGTCTTTAGATACTGCCTACCCATGCACCTAACACCTGAGTGTTGTTGGTGGAAGGAAGAGACATCCAGACCTTTCTACATAGTCTTGTATTGCTCACTTCCTCTATGCTGTTGCTGTTCTTGACCCACTTGCAGTGACATATATACTAGAAATAGGTTGCTTTGACTCAGTGAGTCAAATTAAAATCTGCTCAGTGAACCTCATAAAGAACCACAATCCAAGGGTCTCAGAAAATCTGCTGATGCTCTAGACTGCAGTGCTGAATTGATTGGTTCTAAGTTTTGCTGGCATCTCTGCCCCAACCCTGAAAGTCTTTAGATAGAAAAATCACTGTGCCCATCCTTAAACCCTGATTCTATTTCAGCCTCATGTAGTCAGGGCCTAGGATCAGAACCATTTAATGCAGAAATGGATGTTGAAGAGGAGAAATGTCCGCTGAGAACCAGTATGCTGAGAAAAGCAAACCTCTGTGAACCCCATAAAACCCAGGAATAAGTGCTACAAAGAGGATTTCCTGGTGATAAAATGGACATGTCTACTCTCTCCTTTGATAGAATTTGCAATCTATCACAGTTAAATCTCTGTTCCCTAGAAACTGCGCTCATTCAGTACTTATGAGCCAATTACCTTGACTTGACTTTGGTCTTTGCTTGACATGATGTCAGTAACATTTACAGGTAAACAGCTGGTGTGGGATGAAGGAAAGGAAAACAAAGACAGGATGGAAAGAACAAAAGGATAGATTGAAAAAAGGAAGACACTAAGAAATAAGTCCAAAGAGTGAAATAGAGGTTGTTATGGCAATTAGGCAATGAAAACCTAGTGACTATGAAGTCACCTTTTCCTAAGCAGAAGAGTAGGATCTATATTTTCAGGACATGGTAAATGGTTTCAAATACTTTTATTATAAGCTCTTCAACTGATCAATATTTTTATTATTATTATTTAAAGATTTCAGCCCAGTTTGATGGTACATTCGTATAATTGCAGTCCCCTAACACCAAGGTAGGATGATTTTTGTGAGTTCTAGGCCTGCCTAGACCACATGAAAAGTGCGAGACCAGCTAGGTCTACATGACAATACCATGTCTCAAAAACTGAAACTGAAAATTTTTAAATTTAGAATTTCAGATGATTTGTCAATTTAATGCCCAGCATCATCACTGTATTCCAATTTCTGTTTCTGAACAGAGCCTACAGTAGCCCCATCCCACATCTCTGCCCATAGCCTGTCTTCCTCAGAAATTGAAGTTTCATGGAACACAATTCCCTGGAAGTTGAGCAATGGACATTTACTTGGCTATGAGGTAATTGCTTTAGAATTAATGTGTGTTTGCATGTTGCTACAATGTTTTATTTTAAATTCTTCTTAACATCAGCATTTTAGACAAATAGCATCTTCAGCTGAAATTTTCTTACTGGTAGGCACATTGCCCCATCTGAGTATTTTTACTCAGCCAGGTAGATGGAAATAACCATTTGGGTGGAGAAGGCTCATACAATAAATATGGAGGAAAGTCGTAGAATCTAAATCTTCTATGTGGCTTCTCTAAAATAACAAGAATGAGATTGAACTATAGTACTTAGTGTATATAATTGTTATGTTACCAGGAAAACACATTCCCCAGGTTTTTGGTCTATTCTCTTGGTGTTCTTGTTACATTGTGAGATTTTCTTCTAGTCTCTCATACACATAGCAGCCTGTAACATAACTCTCACTTGCAGTGATCTCTGTATTTGGTGAAATAAGAAAAATATTTAAAGAGAGGATATTGTAAGACTGAATAAAATGAAAGTCAAAATAAGTCAGCAAGAGAAACAAATCAGTTTGAGTGGAATAGAACATGCCATTTTGATAGGATCTACAAGGGTAGGAAAGCTTATCCAGGAAATTAAAGGAAAAGTAAATAAACTTGGAAGAAGTATAACATTTCCCACTGAGCATGAATGGTGTAGACATCGCTAAAGAGGATCCACTGGAGAAGGGTGACTTCAGAGTGGTGTAGTAGAGTCATTTCACAAATGTGCTGAATGATAAAATGATCCAATGTTTAATAAAAAGCAATAGAACTAAGAACTAGAAAAATGAAAAAAACAATATTAAGATTTATTTAACAACAACATTGTTGGAATGATACTTATGATTTCTACTTTACCCACATCTGTCTTCTTAGGAACCTCACTGTCTTAGGGTTTCTATTACTGTGATGAAATTTCATGTCACAAAGCAACTTGTGGAGGAAAGGGTTTATTTCACCTTACAACTCTTGGGCCACACTCCATCACTGATGGAAGTCAGGACAGGAAGCAGGAACTGAAGCAGAAGCCATGGAAGAATGCCACTTACCAGCTTGCTTCTCATTGCTTGCTTAGCTTGCTTTTTTGTACAGTTCACTACTACCTACAGAAGGGATGACATCTCCCACAGTGTTCTGGGCCCTTCCATATCAATCATTAGTAAAGAAAATGACCTACAGACTTGCCTAAGGCAATCTGATGGAGACATTTTCTCAATTGAAGTTCCTCTTCTCTGACAACTGTAGCTTGTGTTAAGTTGACAACAACAGCAACAACAAAAAGTAGCACACTACTTCTATGGGCAACCAGGCGATTTGGCCAGACTTACATGGGCATGTTAGCTCCACACAGCCTTTTCCCCTTCTGCTTTTGAGTCCAACCACAGGTGTCGGTCCCAGGGTGGTCACTTGATCGTAGGCAACTGATCTATAAAAAGTCCATCACAAGCAGTAGGGTTCTTATTTGACATATTTAAGTAAGTAGGGTAGCCATCGAGGTGCTGTGTCAGATTCGCAGCTTACTTCTATTTTGTAAGCTAACACTCCAGGCATGCTGGGCAATGCTGGTAAGATGAGAGGGAGCAGATATATTCCTGTGTTGCCCTGGATGATAAAGCAAGCAAGAGCTTATAGAACTTCAGAAAGAACAAATAGAAGAGCCATTTGATAGCTACGTGAATCTCAAGTAGCCTTGAGATTTGTTGCCACTTTGCCCTTCTTCTCATTAAAGTCTCTTTGTATTTGAACAGCTCTGAGTGTCTCCATTCCTTGTAGCCAAACAAGGCTTGACTTAAATAAATATTAACCAGTGAATTAGAGAAAGGACAGGCACCAGAACAGTGATGCTTAAGATATAAGCTAAGGGCCAGTTCCCCAGAATTACCTGGGGCTATCAGTAAACATGAACTCTGTAACTTCTCCTTAAAACCACTGGATGAAAACATGTAGGTAAATGTACACATTTTAGTAAGTATTAGAAAGGTGACAGCTTTTGTGCTTAAACATAAGAAGAACAGGTTTCAATAGAAAAAGACCAAATCAGAAACAAGTGACACTCACTCATTTAAGGAAATGGAGGTGGAGGGTGAAGAGCGTGAAACACCATAAAAATACAGCAGGGACATGATCAGCCTCTGAAATGAGGCCAGAGTAGAAAGTAGGAATCCAGACACCTGATTCTTCGAGGTGGATGTAAGCAGTGGGCCATGATAGGGCAGCAGCAGCAGCTCCCAAAGGCTAGAGCACTGACTGTGACAATGACAATAAAGCTCTGTTGGCTGCAAGCAGGAGCATGGCCGGCCGCAAAGCAATGAAGGGAAAGCCAGTCCCTGCTGTGTGAGCAGTTTCATAAGCTGCATGCTTTCAGGGAGCTGGACAAGGTAACATGTGGAAGGTATTTGTCATAACATATGGCCCATGAAAATAAAAAGCCAGCTGGAAACCATGTCTAATGAGACTATTTAAGATGTTTATTTGCCAATTTTATTCCAGTAAATAGTCTCAAGCAGACACTGAGTCCTAAGCTTTCTTGCTTAAAGAGAGCTTGAGGAAACTCGGGAAGAGTTGAGTCACCTGGTCTGATACCTGATACCTACCTGATGCCTTCTAGAATTCTTTCCATAGGGTAAGAAACATCAGTAGATAGTTCTGTGTGTCTTGGAAGGTGCTGAGAAGGAAAATATGGAAAATTTTGGATCTTGGTGGGAAACATTTTTGAAACTCCCTAGCAGTGCCCAGCCAGATTTATGGCAAGACCACAGAAAGGAGCAGCTGTGCTCTGCCATGCAGCAGTGATTTCCCATTCACCTAGAATAGCCAGGCACGGGTACACCTAAAGGGCTAAAATCAAATGTCATAAAAAGTTACCTGTCCCAGCTTTGGAAAATGACCCAGGGAGTGACTGTAATTGACGTTCCCATAAGATGAGCAGGACAAAGGATTCAGTTTTCAGTCAAAACTAGTCAAGGAAGATCAATGTACATATTTGACAATCTTTGGTGAGGAAATAGAAATGCATGCCAACCTTGAATGCTTTTGCCCTTACAAACAAAATGCAGGATCATAAGTCCCAACATGGCTGTACCTTGTGATACACTTAAATGAAATAAATGAGGACATCATTCTGGACTTGTGGCTTATAAAACATCTTGAGAGTGTTGGCTCTTGGGAATTGTTAGCACGTGATATTTACATGTTATGGATATGTGTGTACACATGATTGTAGAGGCCTAAAGTTGATGTTGAGTGTCTTCCTCTATTTCTTTCCACCTTCTATTTTTGAGACAGGATCTCTCACTGAACCTGGAGTTCATTAGTTCAGAAAGACGAGCTGACCAGTAAGCCCCAGGTATCCACTTGTTTATGCACCCCTAACATGGGGTTTTAATCCTACAATAAGTATGATTAAAGAAATAACAGACACCAGAGCTGCACCAACTTTTTGCATTTAAATTCTGGGGATTGAACTAAGTAGGACACATGAGTTCTGAAATGACTGTGCCATATCCCCAGCCCTGACTTTTTAAATGTATAAATTTAGCTGCTGAAGAGTTATTCAGAAAAGGTCATTTTATTGAAAATAGATTTCATGTAGGAAAAAGCATGTGAGCATGTGATTGATAGAAAATTAAAGAATCCTAGCATCTCATAGAGGTTACACTGTTTTCATGCAATCAGATTTTCCTGGGTGAGAAGATAGGCCCCATATGGAATAGAGAACTTCACTTAATTGTTTGTTCCTGTTTCCCAGGTCCTCAGGGTAGTATGAAAAAAAGATGACTAAATTAATACAGTTTGGACTTTGCTGTTTGGGGAGTGAGCTCCAGCATATTCATAAAGCTTTCAAAGGTTCACTTAAAATAGAGATAATACTAGCCAATAACTCAGAGCCTTATTTTAGAATTAAGTGAAAGAAAGCATCTTGCCCGTCCATAATAAATGGGGAAGTGTTTAGTCTTACTGTGACTTGATATGCCATGTTTTTTTGATACTCATGAGAAACCTGCCCTTTCCTGAACTGAAATGAGTGGGAGAGGGTTTGAGAGGTTGGAACAGAAAGGGTTGGGGAGAGGGACTGGGAAGAGAGAAGGAAGGGAAAACTGCAGCTGGGATGTAAAATAAATAAATAAATTTATTTGTTAAAAACAGCAGCATTTGTCAGAACTGCCCAAGGAGACTTCCAGCTTCCACTTTCTGTTTTGAATGTTGGACTTTGGATTCAAATTTCACTGAAAAAAAATAATTAAAAAGAAGGAAAGAAAATTCAGGGAATAAAATAAGTCTACTGTGCATCAAATATGTGACCCCAGAGCTGTTGTTCCTGTTACTGGTAGGGCAGGGGGCAAGGGATTGCAAGAACAGTGATAATTCAACTTTCTATATAAACTTTTGGGTTAGGAAGTGTTTGCATTTTTCCTGTTTGTGCAAAAAATAACAAACAGGATCTTCAAATGTAGCACATACAGTGTATGCAAAAGAAGCCATGATTGAAAATGTACTCTACAAGTGTGTGGTATGCACAAAGAAAAAGAAAATGAACTAAGAGATTCATGAACTGGTGGGGAAAATGTTAAGAATTCATTTATGTAATTTTAGACTGATAAAAATATACCTTTTCTTAGTTTCAGCAATTATTTCAAAACTAACCTGGAAGGATAAATGACTTAGCCGAGTAATTAATTATCAGTCATGTGGCTGAGTTTGTGGGTTGCAGTTTCTCAAGTTTGTCTTTGAACTTGTTAATAGCTCCCTCCTCTCTCTCATCTCAGTGAGGGCTGATCACAGCCCATGTGGCAAGCTGAGCACATGTCGTCATTAGCATCAAGACTAATTTTCTTTCTGATTTGACCAAGCGTTAGTTGAGAAGCTCATTTCCCTGGGCTCCAATTTATTTCATCTGCTAAGCAGTTACACTTGGGCTGTCTTTCCTGGTGCCCTTTAGAATATGAACAAGAGAGGCAGACATGATAAAGAAGAGGCAGAAGCCTGTAGGGGTATGGAGATTGGATACCTGAGGAAGAGAACACACAGTTATTACATGGTGTATACTAATAATTTCCTCCTCCTCCTTCTCCTCCTCCTCCTCCTCTTCCCTCTGCCTCTGCCTCTGCTACTACCACTTCTGCTTCTTCGAAAAAAGATACTTTGACAATATCATACACATATATAATACATGATGATTACTCTCATCTCCTACCCTCTTTTATCTCCCTCCCATCCCTATGAACCCCATCCTCCTCCCTACAAATCCCTTTTCCACATCATGTCTTCTTTCTTTGGTGAACTACTGAGTTTAACCAGGGCCATCTGTGTGAGCATAGGTATGAACTATTCATTGCAGCCTGGAGGGCTAACCATGAGGACTACCCATCCCTCCAGGTAACAGTTAAGGGAGGGGTAAGGGACACATGTGCTCCCCCATCTATGACTGACTGTTGATGGCAAGCCTAGTCTTGTGAAAGCCTATTACAGATAACTGCAGCCACTGTCAGTCCTTGGTTACAATGGCCATATTGAGAGCTAAGCACTCTACACTCACATATTCTTAGCACCTTGAGCAACCATGAGTCTCTGAATTCACCATGATCCACTGCAAAGAACAATTTCTCTGATCAAGGCTGAGAGTAGTATTTTTCTGTATGTGTATGAGTATAAGACAATTTAGGAGAGCATGGGTAGCCTCATTCAAGGGCCACTTGAATTGACTCTCTGGAACCTACTGGTAAAGGGGTGGTACATCTACTATCAAGATAGCTAACTGCCTTCTTATCATATTTGATTCCTGCTCCACAGGAGGGAATTCACATTAGGTACTGTAAACCTAGTCAAAGTCCCATGACAGGGAGGTCAAGGGCTTTAGTGAGGAAACTATTGTTACCGCTTTACTAAACAGACATGGTATACCTTTCAAACTCCCTTCTAAATAAATGGAATATTTATACCCAGAGAATAATGGGTGGCTAGTAGTGACTGCAGAGACTCAATCTTGATCAAAGTATAGAGATAAATAATTGTCTAATGCCTGGCTATAAATGGGGCATGTCTATCATCCCTCCAAAGCTGAGAGAACACCACAGAACAAAGGACAGAAAGAATGCAAATGCTGGAGTGAAGTAGGAATCAATATGGAATGCTGACTTTAAAGCATGGCATAGGTTGGGTATTCTTGAACTTGCAGCAGCTTTAGTTATCTGTGCAAGATCTTCGAAAGTTTAGACCAGTCATCACACTGTCATGGAAGGGAGAAGGCTCATGCTTTATGCCCACCAGAATTTATAAGCAGATAAAAGTTGATATCATTTATAGTAGTGTAGCCATTGATAAGTTACACATTATCCTGTAAACAACCTTAATGAAACTCATTGGGTCACTAAATGAGTTAATAATAAAAAAGAAGTAGATCTATATAAAAAGAGAAAGGGGATTAACTTGGGTGGCATTGGGAGAAGAGAAGTTAATGGTGGTGGATACAAATGAAGCACATTATGTAACTGATTGAAAATATCATAATGGAACTCTTTATTATATGCCTATTATAAGATCTTTAAAACACTGCTTTGACCATAAAATTCCTTATCTGGAAGTCTTCAGTAACCTTAATCATTCTAGGTGCTTTAGATGGAACCTGAATCTATGAACAGAAATACAATGTCAAATTCTAAATTGACGCCAGCTGAATTGTGAACTTTCTCAAACAATATTTACCTTCAATAAAAATTGTTGATACAAGTATGTAAAAAAATGGCTCTCCACTTCCCAGCAGCTCTCAGTTACCAATAGCTGCTCAGCTAGGGGTGAGACATCCTGAGTCCCTCCCTCATCCATGTTCCATTGAACTTCTGCAGGTCTTCTGCATCCAGTCACAGCTGCTGTCAGTTCATATTATTTATAATAACCTCTTGTATTTGTGTGTGTGTGTGTGTGTGTGTGTGTGTGTGTGTGAAATTAGAAGAAAAGTTCTCATAGTAAAGAGAAATGATAAGGAAATTCTAATTACCCTAGTTTGAGCAATGTATGAAATATACAGACACTAAAATGTCACACTGTATGACATTAATTTTGCCTTAGTTTCTTTTCCCATTGCTATGATAAAATACTTCAACCAAAGCAACTCAGGAAGAAAGGATTTGTTTCAGCTCAGAGTTTGAGGTTCTAGTCCAACCTGGCAAGGAAGCCATAGCAGCTAGTCACATTGTGTCCCCAGTAAGGAGCAGAGAGCAATGGATATATGTTTCTGCTCAGTTTTCCTTCTCCATTTATCCATTCTAGCATCCTAGACAGGGAATGATGCCACCCACAGTTGAGTGGGTCTTCCACCTCAGTTAAATGCAATCAAGATAATCCCCACAGATATGCCCAGAGGCCTATCTACCATTTAATTCTACATTCTGTCAGATTGACAACCAGCATTAACCATAAGAAGTATGTATGTACAATTAACACATGTTAATAATTATTTTAATTTAAAAAAGAGAAGAAATAAGCTCATACAGAATCATTTTTTCTCAGTGTGTGAAATAAACCTATACATGTGAACGCAGCATATTTAGGGAGAACCTGATAGACTTTTGTTTTAAGTCTGGCAGAGGAGTAAACACAAAAAAATGCCTCACTGAGACTCCTTGATGTCTTCATCCAGCCTCCTGTTCTAAACAGCTGTACAGAACATATTTAGTCCCTAACATTTTCATTTGACTGAAGAAAAATATCAAATATTTGAGTACCTTCTCTGAGAGTATGGAAGCAAAGGCATATGCCTTTATGCTCATTCCTTGTTACTGAGCAAGGAATTCACATAGGAAAATGAACACAGGAAAACTGGACACAGACAATTGAGACATATTTGCATAAGGCAGTTCAGGCAAACTTTATTTAAGTGAGTAGGTGCAGATTTTAAGAGAGGGTAGAAGACAGAGTTTTGCAGTTGAGGCTGGTTGCAGTGACCCTTCACAGGGGTGGAGAGCAACGGGGACTCTTGTGCAGCCTTGGCTTTCAGCCATATAGCTGTGAGAACAACTTTTGCTTCCCAGGTGTACTGTGGTTTTACTAGACACCCCCTGCAAATGATGTCCAATGAGAAGACAGCAGGAAATGAGCCAGATTGATGTGTGCAGTTGTTCCACATGACTCTCCCAGGGCCAAGAACAGATTGACCATGAGGGAAAGATAAATGTGGACTTGTTTTCCTAAAATAGCTCAATGCATTTTTTTCATGCCTTCTGTTTATTTCAGTGTGTTCAATGTAACAGCTATGTTAAAAATATTCCTCCTTTCGAAAATCGCTAAGCATGCACATAACCACTTTCATCTATTTAAAAGTATTCTTGATTTAATACCTGTTCTTTAGTGGCTAAGCAGAGGTACCATTTTTCAGTGCAGCATGTTTATGTACTGCATTTCAGTTATACTTAAATTAAGTGAAATCTCTGCTACAGTGATAATAAAGAGTCCTCGCAGCAGGAGTATTACTTTTGAGTAACCAAATTACTTGCAGAAATAGAGATAACATTCTTAATCGTGACATTCTTCCAGTTTGTTTCTGTTTACTTATCCAGATTAAATTGTATTGACTGGCAAAATGGTTTTATGATTCAAAAGGAAAGCAAAACAAACTTGTATTATCTCATCAGCAAATTAAAGCACTACGTTTCATAGATACTCAGAGAAATGGAATTTAATACCCAGCCTGGTGAAGGAAGGATGGAAGTATTAAGAATACCTGGTGTTGATCCAAGTCTTCTCACAATTCAATGATGTTTTGTTCCAAAGTCTCAGGGGAATTCTGAAACTATTGATAATAAAGTTTATTTTATGAGTGATAGACTTAAGAGATTACTAATAATAAAATAGATCACATATGACAGCATACTCCAATAACAGTTATTCTAATGTCATCTCTCTTTCTTAAAATACCTTTCTCTACAGAAGTTGCAAGAAGTTTGTGGTCCACTGAAGATAACTGAAACTGTAGAGAATGAGACTGTGTTTAAGGAGGAGACTTGCTCAGCAATAGAGGTCTGAGAACAGTCAAGTCATGTCCTATGGTGTGAGACTGCCCTTAGCAATGAAGTAAATGAATCACACATGCATACACACACACACACACACAGAGAGAGAGAGAGAGAGAGAGAGAGAGAGAGAGAGAGAGAGAGAGAGAGAGAGAGAGAGAGAGAGATTCCTCTCCAGCAAACCCAGGTGTAATGGCTCACTACCATTATACTATGGAAAGTAGCTGAGAAGCACAGTTCACCCTTAATCACCTTCTTCTTTCATATGGTTTTCCATGTTATTTTTCCCACAGTAAACTCTGAGTGGATTTACAAGATGAAGGTGCCTATGCCCATTAAATTCTGTAAACACTTATCCATGTGTCCTTTGAATGTTGTTTTTCCCTATCTCTTTTTCAGGACTCTAGTTGGAACTACATAGCCCATCTTCCATGTCTCTTAGCCTCACTTTCAGAACCTTCTTTGTTTGTTTGTTTCTCTGGGCCATGTTCTGGACTAATGTAGAAATATGTCCACCATTCATCTTCAGCTACATTCTTATCAATGATTTTATTTTTTTTTATTTCTTTTCAGTTATAAGAGTTTCACCTGCTACTTTTCAAATTTAGCTGACTTTTTATCTATTGTCACATAATGATTTTATCCTGTTTACAATACACTTGGGTATTGTAAAAAGGATGACCTTTTAGTCTACTATAGTAGGCTGGTAGCAAATATCCCACCTATGACTCGTGGTACAGTTCTCGTTTATAACACTTGAGTTTCTGCTCCTTTTTTTACAGACACTGCCCTCATGTTCTCCCAACTTCATAGCAGTTCTTTTTGGCACACATTTGCAAAGTGTTTCCCCCACTGTAGACACTTTTCACATCTCTGTGTTTTAGCTGCACCTTTAAACTGTACTTCAGCGAGATGATATTATATTCTCTCAGTGGGAGTGCTGTTACTATTTGAATCTCAAACAGAACCCAAGGAAAAATGGAATAATGCAGATTTATTTAGCAGCTAGGCCTGCTGATACAGCTAACTCAGGGGGACTGACAGAGGAGCATTACTAGTTCAAGGCCATCCTGGGTTGCACAATGAGTTTGAACTCAAGCAACTTAATGAGATTCTGAAAATTAAAACTAAAAAGAGGCCCGAAGCACCAGGGTGGGCTCTTCAGCATTGCCCTTGCTAGTTCACCCCTTACAGCAATGAGCAAGGGGCAGGGCCAATTTTCCTGCCGTTCCATCCTCAGAATCAGTTCTCCCACACCTACGCCTTCAGGGCTAACTGTACTGTGTTGCCCAGGAAAGGTATAGGGGCCACTCTCCCAAATGGTGAAGATGGTCTAGAGCTGGTGGGCTGACCAACCCAGCAACTACTCAGGCCCAGAACCAGGGTTATGAGTTGGCCCACCCCAACATCCACACCATCTCTGATCTGGTGGAGCACATGAAGGGGCCAGTCCTGCAGACCCAAAGCTGCAGGATCTCTATGACACAGGGCAACAACAGGATATCCAAGAGGAGTCCTAGTGAGGGCCTAGCATCAATAGTGTATAAACCAGAGGCCTCAAACCAGACCAATCACTTTGCAATGACCACTTACTTGCACACAAAGATATATGGATAAAGGGGTCTACAGTGTGACTCATAGTGTTACATTACGGCTTCCATGATGAGATTTTTCCTTTCTCTCTTTTCTTTTTTTTCTCTTAAATTTTATTTTATTTTGTTTGTTTGGGGTGGGGGAGGTTACAAGGGCAGAGGGTGACTACGAAGGGACAGGAAATGAATGGGATAGAGATGCATGATGTGAAAGACACAAAGAATGAATAAAAATAAAGTTTTTTTTAAAAAAATCCCAAAGATAAATAAAGCGTAGATAGACCCACTTATACATACAAGGCCCTATGTCCCAATTCCTAGCTCCACAACAAACAAACAAAACAAAGAATAAATAAATTTTTTATGAAAAATATTACAGAACATATTGGAATACTTACAGAAAACTTGCTTATAGGAAATTTCTAATTTCTTTTTGTTTAGGTTCTGGCTATCTGTGTATTTATTCAACTCTTTACAGCTATCTAAGAAGATTGTCAGTCTTCACTGACTAGTATTATGTTCAAATTTGGCACACATTTTCTCCGTATTTCTAATATTCATCAACTATGATCTAAAGATAAATTTCTCCAGTCCTCGGATATGGGTTATAGTACTTTAACATGTATTGTTCACAAGAACTTTCAAGATAACTTTCAAACTCTGTAAATGGGTTTATAAAAGTAGACTTCGTGTGCCAGTTGTGAATTATTTTTACTTCTTCTTTACATCAGTCTCCCAAGGCAGATTTTCTTAGGCAGCTCACACTGAAGTAATTTGATATCTCACAGAAAGAATGACTCATGGATTAGAAACTAACAAGAGACCAGAAGTTAAACAGGATCTTGATTAAGTTATCAAACTTCTCCGTCCCTCTCCTGCGTCATCTGTTAAGTGAGGATTATTATAACGCAGATCTATGTGATACTTTCCCCAACCTGTGCTGTATCCCAAGCCACAAGCTTTCCGGCTGTCTATAACATTTTATTATAATTATTGATTAGATGTCATTCTTAGAAAATAGCTAGACAGTGTCCTCAAGGACAGGTCATCTAAACCTCACAGTACATACAGTGTTTGGTATTGGTTATATAAGATTTATGTCTGCTAACACTTTGCTTATCAGTGGACTGGCCTTATAAAGAAAATCATATTTACTGGGTTCAGATACCCCATCTGAGGTTCTCATGAAAATTAATAACTCTTTTGCAAGAGAAATGCACAGAAAGAACATCAAAACAGCATGTATGGGGTAGGAGGAGCTTATAATACAGAGTGAGGTAGAGAATGCAAAACTATTTAGTTTTGCAATTTAGAAACATTATTGTTAATATATATAATTTACATTGGGCTATTATTTTTAAAGAATAAATGTATAGGTGATCATTTGGGAAAAAAAAAAACATAGTAACTTCTAAAATATTTTTGCTTGGAGGGCTAAAACCAATATCCTATCCAACTAGTCAGTATGATTTGTTTGATCTACATAGTATTGTACAGAGCATTTTAAAACTGGGCAATTTTACTCAATAATTAGAGTTCTGCATTTTAAATATTTCACTTTTTATCATGTACTATCTGTAGCCTAGGCTAGCCTTGGACTTGCTTTGTAGCCAAGGATAACTTTTAGTACTAATCATCCTGCCTCTAGTTCCAGAGTATTGAAGGTGTGAGCCAACACACCCAGGGATGCTGGGCATTGAGCCATGTGCTCTGTGCATGTTCAGTGAGCATTCTACCAACTGAACAACCACAGCTAGAAACACCAAATCTGCTGATTCAGACAGAGCTAAGTCCATGAGTCCAGAGGTAGCCTAGTCTACATAATGTCCCTTATCTTCAGGATTGTGAGTGTAGAGATCTGTTGCTAATTGTGTTGTGTTCAAATTAAAGACAGTTTTGGAGTTATAAAACTTATTTTAATAGTTATATTTTATTATAAAAGTTTTAAAAATGAATGATGCAATAAAAGGTTGTCAACTACAAAAAAGAGAAGGGCAAGTGTATTTCTTTACAAAAGTACAATATGTACTTTTTTAGGTGCCATCTTTTTTATATCTTTATGTTAACTTCATTATTTATGTTAAACAATCAAATGTTAGTAACTGTTCTTATTCCCACTCAACATGTGGTTGTGTTTTGCATAGGCTTTTTATTTCCATATTTCGTCATTATTGATTTGTTTTTAAACTAATGAAGACTCTAAACATACGAAGAAAGTAGCATTTTATTGCACAAATGGAAAATATTTAGAAAATATATGTACATATATTTCATTTATGTTTTAGTGTGTGTGTGTGTGTTTATGTGGGCGTTTGTGTGTGTGTGCATGCACATGTATGCGTGTATGAGTAGCATGCCTATAGAGAACAGAAGTCAATGTTTGTTATCTTCCTCAGTGGCTTTTCCACCTCATTTTTTCAGACAGGGTCCCTCACTTACCCTGGAGTTCACTGATTGGCCTAGACCTACTGGCCAGCAAGCCCCAGAGGTCCTCCTGTTTATGCACCCAGAACTCAGATTATAGGTACATGTCGGCACAACCAGTACTTGCCGTGAGTGCTAAGGATCAGAACTGCGGTGATCCTGCTTGTGCAGCAAGCACTTTATCAACTGAACAGTCCCCACAGTGCCCAGACAACGGTTTTTGCATTATCATTTATTACATCTCTTTCTCCCAAATATTATCACTGGTTCATATTTGTATCCTTATAGCATGTATGCCTATGCCAGTTTAATAAATCTAAAATCATTTTAGCACATTACAGAATAGCAAAATCCATGTAACATATTTTAACATGTTTATTCTTAAAATAGCTGCTTTGGCTGCTTCCTGCTTCTTGCTGCAGATCTGCAGGCACAGGTAGAATTGGTGACATTTGAGCATCGCTGTGGGATGTTCCAGGGGCCAGTCTCTTTTCTCAGCTCTTCCCCCTCTAACATTCCACTTTCTTCCCAGAAGGAATGCCCACTTTCCTGTGGAGTTTATTCATGCTTCATTAATGCATTCCAGCACTGCAGTTCTGGGCTTGAGCTAGGCTGGTAATGGATGGGAATGGGAACAGCTTGGTTTTGGGTGTGTTTCTCCTCTGCCTTCCCACTTGCAATTTTGTACTCTGCTGCACTCACATCCTGAATGACTCTGCTTCATTTGTTTATGTAACTATTATCTAACTCTTCTTCATTCCCCTTTTCTGTATACCAACAGCTGTGACAAGGTTGAGGGCAGCACCTGGCACACAGTGGGTCTCATGGGAATGCTGGTGGAATAAACAAGAAAATGCATCATAGCACCCATGCTAATGAAAATGACTGAGTTTTGGAAAAGGCAATATTTGGTCCAGCTGTTTGCATGTTTTATGTCTGCTGTCCACCAGGTGCGGTACTGGAACAATGGAGGAGAAGAAGAATCATCCAGCAAAGTGAAAGTGGCAGGAAATCAGACATCAGCTGTGCTCCGGGGCCTAAAGAGCAACCTGGCATATCACACAGCCGTCCGGGCTTACAACAGCGCAGGCGCTGGTCCCTTCAGTGCCACAGTAAATGCAACCACCAAGAAAACCCGTAAGTAGCTTCTCACTTTTCCACTTTCAGAAAGGGAAGAAAGGGACTCTGCAATATCAGTGATGGCCTCCTTTATCACCTAAATGGATAACTTGTCATTAACCCCACTGAGTGATGGAATCCACTTCCACAGCTCACAAACCCAGAGGCCTGTACATTGCCACCTTCACAATATCCCTAAATCCTGGGCTGGAGAGATGGCTCAGTGGTTAAGAGCGCTGGCTGTTCTTGCAGAGGACCTTTGAGTTCAATTTCCAGCACCCACATGGTGGCTCCCAACCATCTGTAATGACATCTGGTGCCCTTTTCTGGCATGTTAGGCAGAACACTGTATATGTAATAAGTAAATCTTAAAAAAAAAGTCCCTAAATCCTTAAGTAGACCTTCCATTTGTACACAAATGTACATTGTTGAGAAAATGTGTTTATGGGTCAATCTAGTCTACTTTTTAAGTGTGGTAGGCTTTGTTGGGTCAACCATTGTGCGTCTTTAGTTCTCTGAAGCTTGTGTTAAGCATAAGTAACTGGAAGCTGATGCCAGCACCCAGGAGCCTGCTTTCTAAACCTTTCTTTCTCACATGTTTTAAAAGATTCTGACATTAATTCAAGAGTTATAATAATCAGATAGTGAGGTCCACATAAATATATATACACAGTAAAAATTCTAACCAGCAATACCAATATTGTCTTCCAAGCTGAGTTTCTGTTACCTATGTATTCACAGTTTAGCTCATGAGCTGTGGTGATGTTTTAATTAAACTAGTCATCAAGAAAGTCAGTTATTTGCATTTAGTTACTTTCTCTCAACATATACACTCTAGTTTAAACTGTTTCCATTATTGTCATCATGGTCA
This sequence comes from Peromyscus leucopus, assembly GCF_004664715.2. Lineage (NCBI taxonomy): Eukaryota > Metazoa > Chordata > Mammalia > Rodentia > Cricetidae > Peromyscus > Peromyscus leucopus. Next base: position 118,366,976 of record NC_051065.1, on the reverse strand, counting down.
TAGTTAAAAGTGGTTGAGAAAATTCATGTTCCAAGTACATGATGATCAATCCCTTCTGATTTCAATTCTAAAGGTGAGGAAAATGAGGCATGAAGGGGTTAAGTTCCTTAAGCACATTGGTATTTTTGTTTGTTCATAATTGTCTTCCTGATGTATTTTCAAAATTTACGTGAGTAGACCTCTATGTTTCACTAAGTTCACACAGAAACAAGATAACTGTTGTTCTTGGTTGGTGCTTGAACCATTTTGTTTGCAGATTGCCATGTCCAAACTTATTTGAAAGCATACACTCTTTGCCTAAACTGCTAAGAATGCTGGAAATATATAGATGAATATATAGGCAAGTGGTATTACAATACTGGTAATTTAAAGTACACATGAAGTGTAATCTTACTACTTTAGATGTTAATTAACCACTGTCATTTGATGGAGAAAATTTGTATGTTCATCCTTGCATTATTTATAAAAAAGGAAAAGTGTGGCTAGCAGCTTATTAGCATAATGAACACTGCAGAGCTACAGTGTAGCAACAAAGCCATTTATTCCCTTCCATAGCATCCATTTGTAAGCAACACACTAATGTGGGGATTTAACATTATCTTTGCCTAATTACTAGGGAAAGTGTGGCCCATCCCTTATGAATAACACATAGTTAGACCAAGAGTGTGCTATTTGAAAATACATAAACTGAAAAATGATCTGCATTTATAACTTTTCAGTAAAGATGTTTGGTTCTCTTGATAATAATTCAGCATTACTAAGGCTTACATATTCTTCATTATTTACATGTTCAAAACCATTATCAATCAAAAATGCTGGTTACAAAAATACATTTAAGTAAGTTTACTTGACTCTTTGCTCTACCTTAATAATCAATGTAATTGCTTACTAGGAAAATTTTAAAAGACAACATTATGGGCTGGCAAGATTGCTGCTCAGTTGGTAAAGGTACTTTCTTCTGACCTTGAAGACCTGAGTTTTATGGAACACACATGAGAACAGAAAAGAACTAACTCTCTCAAGACAAGTGTCCTCTGACTTCACAATGTGATGTGGCACATTCATACACACACACACACACACACACACACACACACACACACACACTAATTAAATAAATGAATTATGAAAAATAGCTATGATATCAGAGGTATCAGTGGTGAACTTAGTGTAGTATGGAAACAAAAGGGTAGCCATGTGTTAATAAGAATATCTCAATAGCATACAGTGAATGAAATGAAGTTATAAAACATAAGCCAAACCCCTTTATAAAGGAGAGACAGCACGGAAAGACAAATGTACACATAATGATGATGATAATTATGGTTTTAAGAGCTAACACTGTGAGCAATTTTTGCTCACAGTTCCTAACACTGTTCGTGTTCTGATTCCTAATTCTCATGGCAACACTGACTTGAAAGCTATTTGTGTCTTCACTTTAGAAATGAAAAGGCTGAGCCACAGGAAATATAGATTCCTTCAAAAAGATGGTGGAGTAGGTGATGGGACAGTCATTCAGAGTCTGAAACATTGTCCCCTCCTCTCTTCCAACCACATATTAGAAGGTCCACGTCCCTTTCAACACCAGTGTTTATTGAGATTTTTTTTTTTTGCTCTGTGTTTGGTGACTGCATAAGATGGCCAGAGGTAGTCAGGAATCCAATGCTGGTGCAACTGAAGTTTGGTGAGAATTTCCCCAAGTGAATTAAATCTCTCATTAACATAGTGCTCTCCCAATGCTGTAGTTCACCTAGAGTCTGCACACTGTTCTATAAATGCTGTTAACAAAGGTTTTCTAAATTGTATGGGAAATTCCATAAATTCTTCAGTCATCTTAAAAAGTGCATATAAAGAACATGCATTCTTTTTAAAAAGTTGTGCGAGTGATTTTTAAAGCATGTACCAAAATAGAATAAGATGGCATCTTTCATAGCTATTTCTGATGTTGTTACTGGCAGCTTTGAATAATCATCCTAGGCATTGATGAGGTTTAACTTCAAGTCCTATTTAAGAACTTTTGGCAAGGCTTACATGATTATCATTTGAAGAAATCATCTGTGTGCCGCAGGTATAAAGAGCTGAGATACCATTTGATTCCTGGTGTGGTCTCTGTTTTCTCCTCAAGTTGATGAACTTTACAGAATCCTGTGTGCCATATTCAGCCAGACTCTGTGCCCAGTCCACTCCCAGCCCATGTCAGGCTCTCATTAAATGCTGACTGGATGACTGAGTGGATAAATGAAAGCCAAAGAAGCAGGCCAGCTTGAAGTACTATTATTAATCAAACATACTTCCTCCTGACTGCACATTGTGAATTCAAAATATATGCTGCAGCCTTTTATGGTCTAGTTTAAAATTTGCAAGCTGTGTGTCCTTGTAATCATGGGATTCAGCATGTGAGAATTTCCACCCATGTAGACTGTAGATGTTGTTTCTGATTTAAAATAACAGAAGGATTCTTAAGCAGAGTACTGTAGCTTCCATTAAACACTTAATTTTTGGTATCCAAATACTTGTGCTTCCTAAAAGCATCTTTAACTTAACAGTAATTAGCCTCTTCAGTAATTGAAGATGGGCTTCTGTCACTCAAATCCCAAAAAAAAGGTAACTCTTATGATCATCCATCTAATGAGACTAATGAGAAAAATTTGCAGATGGCCTGAAAATGATAGAAAGTGTTGATTTCTAAAGGGAAGCGTATTGGCAGTCTCATGTCCAGAATTCATAAGAATGAATCTATGGGACAGATACTCAGCAGCCTATGTGATAAACCTCCAATAGCAGTTCTGATTGCAGTGTGGATGGATTCAGATCAACAACATCTTCCAAAGTCTTCTAATAGGATCTGAGTCTGAGTCTTTCTTAAGCTGAGTTCTCCTTCCCGTCCTTCATCTTAACTCTTATCCATTATCACACCCCCATTTCAGCAAACACAACCTGATGATTTTAGTCCTTCGGCCCCAAATCTCAGGCACACTTGACTCTTACATTGTGTGTGTGTGTGTGTGTGTGTGTGTGTGTGTGTGTGTGTGTGTGTGTGTTAATTTATTATGTGGAGCATGTACAGGCCACAGCCCATGTGTGGACATACAAAGAAAATTTGCAGAAGGCACTTCTCTTCAACTTTTGGAGTACTGGGGATTTTACTCAGGTTAGGAGGCAAGTACTTCACCCCTGAGCCACCCCACCCCACCCCACCCCTGTGCTTACTCTTAATTTTGGCCCCTAAAACTGACTTGGAATTGACTTCTGATTTTATCAAGAATCTGCCACTTCCTGTGAGCTGGGGAATGACTCAATGGGGAAAGTGCACCCTGAGTCCAAGGCCGTTGAACCCACAGAAGACCAGATGTGATAACTCAGGTGCTCTACAGCAAGCTGGGAGGCAGAGACTAATAGCATCCTCAGAATCTCTCGACACACATACCTCCCCTTAATCGGAATATCAACTCCTTTGTGGAAGAGAGTTTTGCTTGCCTGGAATATGCAGGGGCAAACTGAGGACTATTTCAAACAATTTGGGAGGAGAGAGGCCCTACACCAGAAGTTGTCTTCTAAACTCTATAGTGCTTTATAGTATGCACATCTCTGCTCATCTGCTAATGCTCTCTCTCTCTCTCTCTCTCTCTCTCTCTCTCTCTCTCTCTCTCTCTCACACACACACACACACACACACACACACACACACACACACACACACTGTATTGACAGCTGCTACTCTGGAGCAAGTTGCTTCTGTCCTTCCTGGGATCAGAAGTGGCCATTCATTGTTAAGCAGGGCTTGTCTCTCGTAAGCCAGGGTGATCTTGGGACCATCGCTCTACTGTTCATAACTTTCCATTCACTTCCCATCCATTGCAGACAAATATTAAACCATTGATCATCACCAAACATGCTCCATTTCATATGTGTTTATTACTTTTTAGAATTGTATTTTATTCATTCTGTATGCATGTGTGAGTGGATTGTATGTGTAGTAGTACTGCAGCTTACATAGTGAGATCAGAGGACAACTTGCAGAATTCGGATTTCACCTTCTACCAGGTGAATTGAGGAGACCGAACTCAAGTCATCAGCTTTGGCAGTAAGCCTCTTTGCCCACTGAGCCATTTTGCCAGACCTTAGATATACACTTATTTTACTGTTACCTCCCCTTAACCGGAATATCAACTCCTTCGTGGAAGAGAGTTTTGCTTCATTTCATTATTTATTTTATTAGACCTTAAGCTCTGTCTTCATTCTGATAGTCATAGTTGGGCCCAGTATCTACTGGTTGACTCTATGACTCCTGCCACTGTTCATAGAGACACCATTTTAGCCTAAGCCGTTCTTCTGCATAACAATGTATCAACTAGACTTCTCACCATCTGTGTTTGAATGGTCAAACTCTCAGAAAAGTAGGCTCATCATTCTTTCTGGTGACTCCATTCAGAACTGCATAGGCTTCTTACTGGCTTCTTAGGTTAATGAAAATGGGTGAACCAATTGTCAGACAACCAATTTCCCTGCCTTGAAAACCACTGGCAGACCTGCAGAGAGCAAAGGAACTTATCAGTTACTTTTCTCTTGGCAGTGACAAAATGCCTGAGAAACCTAAGGGAGGGTTTGGTTTGTCTCAGTTCTGTGGCTGGTAAGTTCCCTCTGTGCAAGAGGATAGGCACATTTCATTCACAGTCAGGGAGAAGAGAGAGATGTATGCTGGTGTACAGCTGGCTTTTTCTTTTTTTCAGTTTTATTGAGTCCGGGACCACACCCTACAGAATGGTGCTGCCCACCTTCAGAGTGGTTTTTCATGACAGTTAAATCTCCTTGGAAACATCCCCATAGGCGTGCTGGTATTGTGTTCCCCAAAATATTGTGCACCCTAATAAACTTATCTGGGGTCAGAGACAGAACAGCCACAATATTAAATATAGAGTTTAGGCAGTGGTAGCACATGCCTTTAATCCTAGCATTCCAGAGGCAGTATCTACCTGGATCTCTTTGTGTTCAATGATACAGCCAGGCATGGTGACTCACACCTGTAATCCCAGGGAGTGATGGTAGAAAACAGAAAGGTATATAAGGCGCGAGGACCAGAAACTAGAAGCATTTGGCTGGTTAAGCTTTCAGGCTTTTGAGCAACAGTTCAGCTGAGATTCATTTGGATGAGGACTCAGAGGCTTCCAGTCTGAGAAAACAGGATCAGCTGAGGAACTGGTGAGGTGAGGTAGCTGTATCTTGTTCTGCTTCTCTGATCTTCCAGCATTCACCCCAATAACTGGCCTCAGGTTTGATTTTATTAATAAAAACTTTAAAGATTCATGCTACACATAGGCACAAACATATGCATAATTAAAAATAATTTAAAAATAAGCTGGGCAGTGGTGGCACATGCCTTTAATCCTGGCACTTGGGAGGCAGAGGCAGGCAAATCTCTGTAGACCAGGCTAAGGTCCAGGACAGCCAGGGCTGCAGAAAGAAACCCTGTTTTGAAAAAAACAAAATAATTAAATAAATCATTAAGAAAATTTCCTATGGTATGATGCATTTGTCCCATTTGTAATAGTTTCACTGATTGAGACAATATGTATCTCAGTATTAGATAGAGAGTGGCTTCAGGTTATTTCATTTTTTCACAATACCACTTGTTTAACCAGCCTAATTAAATTAAATCTAAAATGGTGATGATCTTCTCAAGCAACGTCTAAGTGCAAAATGTCCTTTTCAGGTACTGGCGCTACCATTAACTTATAGAGAAATCATCTTATTATCCTCAGGTCGCCAAGAAAAAGAGTTAAAAAAGATAGTTCTTTATAATTGACCACAGGAAGCATGAGCTCTTAAAACTCCATATTTTCAAAGGATATGCCAGCATCACTATCACCATTATGGAAACACCATCCTTGAAAACTGCACACAATAATGTCCCCTATGTCAGCAGCCTCTATACTGTATCATACCAATGAAATCCACTCACTGTAGAAAATTTGCAGAACAAAATCATGGAGTAGACAATAAGAGCCAACTATAATCCCATAACCCCAAAACATCATCCTCAGAACCTCATGGGATGTGCTTCCTGGATTTCCATTCCACAGATGTTCTCTCTTTGGCTGTAAGTTTAGTTGCCTGTATATTATAAAAGCATGTATGGTGGTTGGTGTTAATTGTCAATTAACACAATTTAGAATCACCTTGAGAAAGAGTTTTGTTGATAGAATGTCTAGCTCAGGTTGCCCTGTGGGCAACTCAGGTTGGGGAGTGGGGCATGAATATGCAGCATAAAGGTAAATGGTACCATTCCCTAGTATTGGGTCCTGAATTGTACAAGAGTAGAGAGAGCTAGCTGAGCTGAAGGCATACACATGTTCGTTTCTCTCTGCTATTGGCTGGGGATGTAATGTGATGACTTGCTGCAAGTTTCTGCCTCAGCTTCCCCACAATGACAGACTGTGACCTGAGACTGTGAACTATAAACTATTTGTCTCCTCATTGCTTTTTTTTTTTTGGTCAGGGTGTTTTATCACTGCACCCAGAATAAAACCAGGGCACCATATATGTGTAGTATCTCACCTTGACAACCAGCCACCATTCATTTGGCTCTCTTCTCATTGATAAATATGTCTTATGCCCTGGCTTCACCCAGGCATAGTCAGTCACTGTCATCACTTCTTTGTAGAGAGACATCTACAGAACAACTGGAATCTCTAATAAAGCTGATGTTGAAAAGTTAGAAAACCAAACACAGGAAATATCATGATGGATGCTTGAAGACAGACCACCCTACTTGGAATAATGCTACTTTGTTATATGATATTTAAATTATTTCAGGGATTTTAAGACCTATCACTTTATGTTGTAATATAAATCCAATTAAATATCACCTTTAAATGAAACAAATTAGTTTTTTTCTGTTATATCATACTGTCAAAATAGTAGTTTATTTGACAAAGAGAAAAAAATCTGTAGGCTTCAAACCTGACAAGTAATTTTAAAATATAGACTACCTGTCGAGTTAAGTCCAGTAGATCTGGCCTGTGTCAGGCTGGTGTAGATTGTACTTTCAGATGGGGGGGAAACACCACGCATGAAGTTAGAAGTGCTACAAAATACACTGTCAGTCATCTCAGGAACTTTCTCTCTTCATTACTTTATCCTATGCCTTCAAATGTCTATTATGTGGCTTTGAAGTTGTATACATTGCTGCTTACCAGAGCCACATTAGGCTTTGAGTGTACAGTTAAATAGTACCAACTGTATGGACACTGCTGTGTGAACCATCATTAGAATTCTCTTTCTGTCCCTGAATTTCACTCCTCTACAAGTCTCACACAACAGACACCTTACTATATTTGCAGGGCTGGTTTATTTCACTTAGCCTAGTGGCCTCAAGCTTCGTCTATGTTCTAGCATATGTTAGATCCCTGGTTGCTTTTAAGGTGAGCAATATCTTTTCCATCAACCCATTTTGTTTATCCCTTCCCCTGTGCATGGAAAACTGGAAGTGGTTTGTCTTCATCCTTGGACTGCTGTGAAGAGAGATGCTGTGCACACACGTGTGTAGTCTCTCTTAACTCTCTGGGTTGGGCTGATTACAGAAATGAGGACCACTGTGGTGCAGCATACTGAAGATTAAATAACTCACATCAAATCACATTCTATATTGCCTAACACAACTCAGGTAGTTACTCAGCACTGGTGTGTAAGCTAGGAGCCTGGAAGAATGGTTCTGTGGTTAAGAATTTCCCAGTGTTGCTGTTACCAGTGGTAGCAAGAGAGCTGGTGGGTAACATTTCTAACATTTTAAAATTTTAAAAGGAGCCATTAGCTTCATTTTAGAGTGTAGACAAAAATGTGACTAGCATATCAAGCTGGCTATTGTTCAACTATCATTGTTTGGAACGTGGCTAGAAATGATGTTTATGATTTTTTATTTTAGTATTTTTTTAAAAAAAAAAGCAAAAATGGGGGCCGGAGAGGAAGCTCAGCAGTTAAAAGTGCTTGCTGCTCTTCCAGAGGAGGAAAGTTCACTTCCCAGCACCTACATGGGGTTCAGTAGTTTACAATACCCTGTAAATCCAGCTCCAGGGATCCAGTGACTTCTGACTTCTGTAGGTACCTGTACATATATAATACATGCACACATAGTCCAAAATAAAAACACATAGACATACACATGCATAAGTAAAACTGTACATTTTTTAAAACTTAAAAAATTGACCAAATCAGAAAACAGTGTAATAAATCAGGAAGAATGGTCATACACATGCCATGGCAGGGGGTGGAATTGAAACTCACATTTTCCTTAATTTACTTCTTCATACTTTTTCTTTCTTTCTCTCATTTCCTTACTTACTTACTTCCCTCCCTCCCTTCTTCCTTTCTTCCTTCCTTTCTCTCTCTGTCGTTTCAAAAAGCATTCCTATCAAGAGAAACTCATTTACCTCATGTGTTTTGAGATTCATACAAGACAACTACCATTTATACTCATTTCTTCTCTGAAGCTGGTTTTGGGGTAGGTAATGCTTCCCAAATGACTGGAGCTTTCTCTAACCTGTCAGCACACATATGTTGATAGAACAATCCTTGCTGAAGGATATTATCTGAATTGCATCAAATCAAACCTGCCCTTTTATATACTGCTGTCAGCCACAGAGATAGCAGACTTCAAGATGATGTTCTTAATTCATTCATGACATCTGGATAGAGCAACACACTGATTAATATTTCAACCCAAAGTATCTGCCATTGATCTTGTTATCACAGCCTTGCAGCTCACATTTAGCTGACTGAAACTCATTGTTAGTATCCATACACAAAAACGTTTAAAGCTATGTAGAATCATATTAGTGGCAGCACAATAAACCAAAGAATGCATAGGCAATACCATTTGGTGTGAGGTTATTCATCCCATACTGTATCCTGGAGCATTTCTCATCTTTAAATCTAGCTGTATTTCCGTCATAGCCTGAGTCAATGATGATGTTCAGAATTTTCTGCAGAGAGGCACTCTGTTTCTGTTAGGTCATTTTCCCATTGCAAGTCCAGTTATCCAAATCTCATCTTACGTTTCAATCTACAAGGATGAACTGTTTCAGTACTACTCTAGACAATTGTGATGCTGTTGACAAATGAGTAATATGTCTGTTGTTTTGTGATTGTAAAGAATCGGACATTTTAGTGTCCCTTCTGTTCTTCTACAAACAAACAGAACCTGCCACTTTCTATGTCATCCCACACCTCCACACACACCAACCCACATATACCCACTACCGCTCACAAGTATAATTTTCCTATCTTGTGGTCTTGTGGAAAAACTAACTGTAAATTCAAGTCTATAAAACTCAGAGAGTTTCATTAATTCTCTAATGTAATTCTCATTAACTTTTTTAGCCTTTGCATTATTTTTCTCAAAAACTTATTTAAACTTGGAAAATGAAGACTTTAAAATATGGACTCTCTGCTGCAATTTTTCTTGTGTGTAGCTATTACTTCATGAGAATGAATCTGAGTAATCCTGATTTTTTTATTGCCTCTCGTTTTTCCCATCTCATCATACGAGGAGACTGGCTTAAAAATCATCCACACTTCATTTCCTGTGACTTTAATCTGCTATTTGGCAATCTCTCTCAGCCTCTAGTATGTGTCAAAACAAGTCCCATGGCTGCCCTCCATGCTTGACTCAGCAACAAGCAGCCCTCTGGTGGTAGATAGAGGAATTGCCTTTCTTCTCCTTTGAATGTGTTTTGGTATGGTATGGTATGGTATGGTATGGTATGGTATGGTATGGTATGGTATGGTATAGCCAATTTTCTCATACTTTAAACACAGTAACATTTTATAAAGAAATATTTTAAAGATCCTCCTTAGTTTTTCCCATTCCATCTCTGCACCATGATTTACCAGGGATAGTCCTCTCCTTCCATGAGCCTCCTAGAATATTAAATTGTCTGCTTTATCTGAAATATGACTTCGTGCATAAATCCATTTTAATTTCTCCTTTTGTATTTCAAGCTCCCAGTCAGCCACCAGGAAATGTTGTTTGGAATGCTACAGACACTAAAGTGTTACTTAACTGGGAGCAAGTGAAAGCAATGGAGAATGAATCAGAGGTAACAGGCTACAAGGTCAGTTGTGATTTAGACTATGTTTCTCACCTTTGCAAACATACTCCAAGGAAAGCTAAGTGGAAAGGGAATTTTTTAAATGTTAATGATATGGTTTTTTTAATCTAATTTTCCATATCTATCAAGCTTTTCCTAAAAGAGCATTTCCTCAAAAATATCTGACTTGTTAAATACTGTTATATGAGATAATAATCTTGCTTACACTGAATTCAAACATGATGGTTATAACTTGTATTATTTACTTTCAATGCTCACCAAATACTATCTTAAAAAAGTGTTGCCCATGATTTCGTGCCTGCCCCAACAAAAGACACATTCCACATCTCTGTTCTATCCTCAGCATAAGCATTTTGGAGGAGGAGAGGCAGGAGGTCAGCCTTTATAACAAATGTAAATGGTTCAAAATTTTTGCTTCAAGACTGGAGATAGGCTTCAGTCAGACTCCGGAGCAATGGTCTTCTCCTTTCACATGTCCATAATCTTCCAGTATTTCTATCCTGTACCACTCAACAATGCCCAACCTAACTGAGGTTTTCCATGGAAAAGGTTCAGCATTCACCCAGCCTCCTCAGTTTTGAAAACATAATGATTCCACTATGTTTACAATATATAAACTTAGCTTGGAGTGCACTTTATATTCTAGGGGTGTAGAGATATAAAGTCATTTTGGAGTGACAATTTTGTAAAGGACATAAAATCTGACTGGATAAAAAAGTGTTTGCTTATGTTTTCTAGGTGTTCTATAGGACTAGCAGTCAAAATAATGTGCAAGTACTGAACACAAATAAAACATCGGCTGAACTTTTGCTGCCTATCAAAGAGGACTACATTATTGAAGTTAAGGCCACCACAGAAGGAGGGGATGGCACCAGTAGTGAGCAGATCAGGATTCCAAGAATAACCAGTAAGTTGGCTGAACTCATTCCCTCCTTCCCTTTCATGAGTGTCATTGGACTCTATAATGAGTTAGTGATTAACATGCTGCCTATCTATTTTTCCCAGCATGCCTTTGTTATACATGGGGCATCTACTATAAGGATGGGAGGAAAACATGGGAGAAGAAAAGGCATTAAACACTATTCAACAAAATGTCTTTTTTTTAATTCCTTACTTTGAGTTCTCCTTACATTTGCCTTGGGATTAACTTCCCAAGCCCAAATTCCCTAAGCATTTCTCAATAGTAGCATTGAGCCACACAGAGGTTTTCACATTTTTTTAAATATTGCCAGGTATGGTGACTCAGGCAAATAATCTCAAGACTCAGGAGTCCCAACGAGGAAGATCCTGAGTTCCAGACCAACCTAGGCTACATCATTAGTTCAAGGACAGACAGCCTTGGTTACACAGTGAGGTCCTGTCTTTTTCAAATTGTTTGTCTCCTTTTAATTGCAGGCAAAATATCAGTTCTTTCAATAGAAAAGTCAACATTTGTAAACTCATAATCCAATTATATGTACTGGACAGAAAGACAAGATCTTAACGTATCTATTTTTAATTTCACAGTGGCTTCACAACTAACTTTTCCTCTGAAAATCCAAAGAAATTTTTTCTACTATAGAAATTTCCATTTCTGACTTTAGGGAAGCAGACTTGTGCATATGTATTTTCTCAGTGAGAAGGCAAAATAGATTTTATCTTTCCTTTTACATCCTGTCTGGAGTTCTCCAGCCTTGACTGAAGTACTATAAAGCCCATCTTGTTGGACTTTGTCCTGTGCTTCTCAATGATACAAATAGAATGGCTCCATCTTTCCATGTATTGATCTCAACCTTGTCCGTAGCACTGGGCAATCAAGACTGCAACTATAGCCTTTAGTCTTTAAAATGAAGTAACTGCCATTAGCAACTGAAGAGGGGAAAATTCGACAACATGAGGAAATTTTATTTTCTGTGAAAATATCTTGACTAAACCACACAAATCCAATTATCCTAGGAAAATGGCAGGTAATGATTTCAGCACTTAACTGTGCAAGTTCATCTGTAAAAGCCATTTCAGGCTGGGGACTGTCCCAAAAATCTGCAATTCAATAGAGTCTGTTGAATAGACCAAAAGAGAAACTGATTTACATTTATTATGAGTACTGTACGTTTGTTTTAAAGATATTAAAAGTGTGTGTGTGTGTGTGTGTGTGTGTGTGTGTGTGTGTGTGTGTGTGACTTCACGTGCCTCTCTAGGCTAAAAGGGGATGCCATTTGGATTACCTGGAGCTGGAGTTAGATAGTTGTGAGGTTTTGAACAACCTGACATGGAGGCTGTGAACTCTGGTCCTCTCTAAGAGCAGTGCTCTTAATCTCCAGGCCATCTCATCTCTTGCTCCCATTGTTTTAGCTTTTCAAATAATACACTCTTATTATTCTTTAATAGTGTGAGGTGTAGAGTTAAAATGACAATACAGACAATGAGACTGGTAATATGACTAAGCACTGTGCTTCTTTAGAGAGAAGCATAGAGGGATTTGAGTTTAGGGAGACTCTTCACTCTGCCTGCTCTCTCCCTTCTATCTACAATAAAAAATCCCCATACTTCAGGAGTAATCATGTTTTCCTTCTTTTATTCCATGTTTTCATTCAGCCACAACTGTCTAGTCTAGAGCACTGACCCTGCCTTGTTGCTGATCTTGTGCAGTCAGGTGACTGCAGAGGTCTCTCTTTGAAAATGGAGTTTCTATTGATTCATTTTACAGAGGTGATATTTCATATTGTGTATCTGCATAGAGACAAGCAAATTTTCTAAGCCTTTATCCCATGAATCTTTGTTTAATTAAAATATCAAATTATCTCACCAGTTGTTTGTAATCAAGTCTAATCATTTTCACAATGATGAAGTTGTTTTTCCAATTTCAATTAAAGTTTAAGTATATGAAATGAACAGACTGGAGCCATTTACTAACACTTGGACATATCGGTGACTTATAGGTACTCCTAGCAGCCAGAGTATGCTACTGAGGGAGATAATAAGTAACTGTGATCCTAGGTTAGACTTGTGTGCTAATATAATTTTGAAAGAAGAGGCATTACTTTTGTTCTTATGTGTCTTAGTTCATTCAAACTACTATTTTTTTTTTTTTAGGGAGGAGGTTAAAACAGGGTTTCTCTGTGTAGCCCTGACTCTCCTGAAACTCATTCTGTATACCAGGCTGGTTTTGAACTCAAAGATCTGCCTGTCTCTCCCTTCAGAGTGCTGAGATTAATGGCATGCACCACTACCACCAATTTCAAACTACTTTTATAAAAGTGTCATAAGGCACCTGCAGATTCACAAACATTTTCAAAACATTCCATATCCAAATTTTACCACGGAAACTGAGATTCCCTTTTTGGGTTCTTGTTTCATTAACAAAGGAATTTAATGGACTCACTACTTCACTTGAGTGCAGTTTTATTAGAGTTTAGGAGAAAAACAGTAGGGTAGGCAAACTGTCAATCTGGCAGCTGCCAAAAGGAGGGAGATGAAGAATAGGAAGAAGAAAAGGTCATGCTTTTTGCAATGGAGGCCAACAGCTTCATGACAAAATGATAACAATAAAAAGGATATTAAGAGCCTCAGAGAATGAGTAAGAAAGCCCAGAGGGTCTGGGAGTGTTTGCTTAGGCTTTTGGCCAGTATCCAAAAATGAGACAAAGAAAAATAAGAAAAAATAATTAGGACTCAAAAGTAAGCAGGTCACATGGCTAGCCTCCATAATGCTGCCTGATGGAAAGTCTGCAAGTGTTTTCACTAGGGGCTTCTGAGAAGTAAAAGTATATCATCTTATTCAGGGGATAATTATTCCTCCCATCTTAGCATGACTTCAGATGATTCAGCTTTCCTGGGGGAGTAGACTCCTGGCTATATAATTAAATGGCCCAGAGATTGTGATATAATGTATAGTCAATTCTTTTGTCTAGGAGAAAGTGTATCTGCCCTAAAGAGCCACAACACAGCCCTGTTGCCTTGGCCTTTTCACATGATAATTTAAATCTAAAGAATATCAAAGCTGATGTTTAAGACTTTTGAGTTACCATGAAAGTCTGGGTTGGGGGCCAAAGCTTCAAAGGCCTACAAGGCTACTACTATAGCATGAATATTATTACAACTGAAGTCAGGATTTTAGCATGATTCCAGAGAGAACAGAAACATGGCAGTCAATCATGTCCTGATCACCTTTACTAATGAACTGTTTATCATCTTTGACAGGTATGGATGCGAGAGGATCTACGTCAGCCATTTCTAACATTCACCCTGTGTCAGGTTATATACCAGTCCTACTGTTCTTTATTGTAAATGCTTTGTGGTGATAAGCTTTTTTATTATTTACTGGAAAATTAATTGGTTACCCAAAAAAAGTACTTTCTGAAACAGTGATTATGCATGTTTTTTCAGCTGTGTGTTTTTAAATTTCTACTCCATTATAGGTAAAATATGAATATAATAAAAACAGTAAATCCTTTTAGAGGAATCTGCAATGCCTTAATATTTGCTTGGTAAACCAAAGGAATTTGCAATTTACACACTGCAAACTTTTGATATAAATATTCCTATGTTATGAGTTTAAGCGGTGCCTATGTGAGGCACATACAAACACAGGATACACAAAAAAATATAGTGCATACATGATATGTAAAAACAAATAATACATATACAATATACAAAGAGATATGTACAAACACACACACACATACACACACACACTAATACATACAGTTTTTCTATACTAAAAACACTTTTTATTTATTCCAAATGTTCTTTTCCCATTATTACAGTATCACCTATCATTTCAAAATTACCAATTTGAATTCCTCAGAGTAAAAAAAATAATAATGCATTTAGTTATGCTGGGAGTGGCCTGTGATTCCATAGGGTATTATTAGACAATGCTACTCTGAGCTTGGGCAAGGAACATTTGCTTCAGTGTACTCTATGACTGTGAGATTCCCCTAGTCATTTTGTCCTCTCATCTCTGTTATTCGTTCCATGAAATTAGGTGGTAACATTTCTCCTATCTGTATTTACTGCAAGAATTAGTTGTTTAAAAAAAAACACACAGAGGGGAATATGAATAGCACAGTTTCCTCCCACATGCAGTGTTCCTGTGCAGAATCTTACCTGAACTTTCTAAAGAGGCATGCAAGCCAGGCATTTTTTTAAGCTTACTAGCATAGCATGCTCTCGGTGAGATTATCTGTCTCACTCAAAGATGGAAATTGAACCTGAGTGAATATTGTAACATCTTTTGTTTTTGTTCATATTTTTAAAGAAAAGATGGTACCTGGAAATGAATGCATTTCATCCTGTCTCAGAATTAAAATGAAATTTATTAAGGACTCATTCCCTCCCCATGTAAAAATAAGCTTTCAGGGTTTTTTTTTTTTTTAAAAAAAAAAAAAAAAAAAAAAAAACCCAGTAGAGAAAATAAGGAACAACCTATATTTTCACTCAAATATGAAACAAAATGCACACAATTCTTCATTTCCAATTTCTGATTCCATTAATGGGGGACCTCTCTGTGTTTGGATGGTAAGGATGTTTCTTTAATGAAATCCCACTGTCTGTCTCATCAAGTCAGGCAGACTTTTTCGTTCCTGAGGTAAATTTGTAATAGAACATGGTGATGCTGCTGGCTTTGATACGGATGACTCAGCCTTTCAATATGTGTTTTTTTCAAAAGCCTGTGGAAGACATGACTTCACAGCAATATGTAAAAAGTATATGAAAATCAGCAGATTGAGTGCTAGACATTCAAAATCAATTTTTTACCTCTTGCCTACCAATTTCATATTTTGTTGGAATTTGCTCATATTATCAAAGTTAGCAAAATTAGAAACCAATGAGGTAGCTCTCAAGAAACACTAAAAATTCGCCAGAGTCTGATACTATTTTAGTGTACCACCCTTCCTTCAGGGATTCCATTTAAGACAAGGTCACTATGTAAAAAGGAGAATGACTTTTTACGATTCTCTGTAGGGTCTGTATATATTGTACATATCCAGAAGAAATCTGAATGACTAGTTGATTTCATATGACCATTGTTATTTCCAGTCAAAAAGTGGGAAAGCACTTTCTCCAATCCCTATGCTTTACAGTACATGTAACAGAACTATACCTTTTTATTATCTGATGACTCCTAGAATTTGTTCCTATACTTTTTTTTTTTTGCAAGATGGTAATTCTCTTTTTTCCTGTTATTTCTATCAGTATATCTCCATGAGATGTAGACACTGTTTCATATTGAAAAGTCTAAATTTTACTCTTTAAATTCCTGTGTGTGTATCCTATGGTTATCTGTATGTATTCTTTTCTATTATTCTAATAAAATTTATAATAATAAAATACTTCTGCATTGTTCATTGTGGTTTGGTAGAGGGAAAGATCCTCATGGGAAAGGAAAGAGGGGGACCCATTAGAGTGGCACTGTTACTGCCATTCCTTACATTGTTTCAGTCAACATTTGACTTTTTTTGTCTATTAGGGGAATATTTTAAAACTTTTGTTTATGCTCTACTAATTCAATAAAATCAACAATTTTTTGATACAATGACTTTTACCTTCAGAATAATTCGTAGTGAATCACAGGGCTTGATAGAAGAAACGGAAAAGTTGCCTAATAGGTTTATGATGGCTAATTTCTTCTCACTTCATTTTTTGATGAGTAAAATCTCACAGATTTTTGGCAAAAACAGTTTTGTGTTTGTTTGCTTGGTTGTTTTTTGTAGAAACATGGTCAATGTACCACATTCTACATAGTATTTTCTCTTTGGAATCAGAGTATCAGAGTTAGACTTTACTTGAAATAATCACTTTGATATAGAACATTCTAAATATTTATAAAACTGAATAATGATTCAGCTTTGAAGTTGTAAACAATTTCAAAAGTTAATTTTTGTGAAAGGAAAAAGAGAACAAAGGATAATCTAGTTTTAGAAGAATTAAGGAGGAAAACTCTGTAGGGTGATCTCCCCCCCCCCGTGTGTGTGTGTGTGTGTGTGTGTGTGTGTGTGTGTGTGTGTGTGTGTGTGTGTTTGGTGTGTTTAAATTTAAGCCCAGTTGAGATGGCTGCATTACTGTCTTCTAATTAAAGGCAAATACCGAGAGAGGATATGGATAGAGATTTCACCCTCAGCAGTCCTGATGTCCTGCTGATAGGCATGGAAGGAATAGAGGCCAGCTTTGCATGATACTTCTGCCAACTTCATAGCACCTTCATTTGTCACTGATTATGGGCTCTTGCTCAAGTTCCAAAGCCTTGTTCCCTGGCTGAAGAATGCAAGAATGGCAGAATTCCCCTTATAGAGCTCTGTCTTTGAAAACTGTTTAGCCCCTTGGTGCAGAATATCCTGTTGTGTGAGCTGAAGCTGTTGACACTACCCACTTATGAGTCAGGAAGCTAGTAAGTTAAATGGTGTGTGCAACTCTTCTAGAGTCATACTGTTATCATTATCTCCATAGGTGGGAAATAATCACCATGGAGAAGAAAAGACCTCCTTCAGAAGGTAGTTTAATGTCTCTCTTTTAATTTCATTGTATTAAAGACAAGGTTATATGATTCTAAGAGCTATTAGAAGAGAAGAGAAGTGATTATGGAATTCACTTATTCTTAGCACAAATTTAATATCATTCAAAGTTTAATATGTTCTGTAGATGGATTTCTAAATGGTCTTGTTAAATAAAAAACACAGAGCCAGATAAACAGATAAAAGCCTGGGAGAGATCTGGGAAATAGGGAAGGCCACAGCTAACCTTACCTCACCAACTCGGCACCTTCCAAATGTGAGTTACTTTCTGTCTACCGACACCTATATACCTTGCTGTTCTGCCATCTGATTTGTTCTCTCTGTTCAGCTACATCACTTCCTCTTCCTGCACTTCCTCTTCCTGCACAGCTCTGTCACTTTCTGCCGGTCTGTACGGACCTCCAGACCTCCATGGTTAACTAGTGTTGTGTGTGCCACCACGCCTGGCTCTGTTTCCAGTGTGGACTTGTACACACAGAGATCCTGCCTGCCAAGTGATAGGATTAAAGGCGTGTGCTAACATTGCATGACTTCTGTGTTGTGGCTGGCTTTTTCTGCTGATCTCCAAGCAAGCTTTATTCATTAAAGCCCAAATAAAATATCACCACATTTCATCACAAATAAAGTATCACCACATTTCCCCCTTTTTTGTCTAATAAAAAGTTATAACTAATATAGGAAAAACTATATGCAATA
Source organism: Peromyscus leucopus (assembly GCF_004664715.2). NCBI lineage: Eukaryota > Metazoa > Chordata > Mammalia > Rodentia > Cricetidae > Peromyscus > Peromyscus leucopus. The sequence continues at coordinate 118,348,682 of NC_051065.1, read as the reverse complement.
AGTACAATAACTATATACTATATATAAGCAATAAATACATCAACAATGTCTAGTCCATTTGCATTTGACAAATTCAGCAGAAACATTCCATTCTCTATCCTATTTTGGTGAGTCCAAAATGCACCTAATTCACTTTCTATTCTATCTTGTATCACCAACAGAAAACGATCTAATAGTGTCTTTCAAACTTATACACTTACCACCTCTTACTGGGTTTCTTTTCTGAATTTCTTAACAAGGAAAACTGTAACTATAGCTATCCAATCTTCAACTCCCTCCGACACCTGAGAAGGAAATACTATTACCCAGTAATTCAGGAAGTGCAAACAAGCGACTTCCAAAAAATGAGTTATGACAGAAGTAGCCAGGTTCCTGGACAGTTATCCAAGGTTTCTCTGTAATGCTGGGGCATCATCTTTGGCCTACAGGCTTAGCATATCTGACAGACTCATTTGTGAAGTAATTTGTACACAAGGCCTACAGCTCGATCTCACATTCGGTGCAAGTATTCCATGTACCAGATAAACCTGAATTCTGCCAGAGTCATGTCATGATTCAGGATTTTAAAATCTGAAAATTTCTGGTGTTTTTGGAATTCAGCTTCCCATTCTTCTCGGCTTGTGGGTGGTTTCATCTCCTTTAATAAATGCCAGTCTACTGTTGAGAGGTTAAACTCCGTCAGTCTGCTTACTCCTCCAAGAATAACTGTTCCAGCTACTGTTCCACTCCACAGCAAGAGCCATCAGCCCACTGCCTGTTCCGCTGCCTAAAGGTGCATTGTACCTTTTCTGGATTGCAAAGCCATTTTAGCAATGGTGCCATATAGCCCTGGCCTCAGAGTACCCCTGTTGCCAAAGCTGCAACGGCACTTGTCTTTGGCAAGGATTGGTAGTCCTTTGTTTTATGTCCTGCTTGTCCATTTTGGACAGGATACTGTCAGCAGTCGATGAAGGGCACTTTCTTGCCCAGTGGCTAACTTTTGCCACAATAAAAGTTAACTCCATATGCAGTTTCTTCATTGCCCATATCCTCTCTGAAGTAGATTGGTGCTGTCAGGAGCAACATGGCTCATAATCATAAAAAAAAAGAAAAAATCTATATTATTAAAACATCTTAAGTGTCATATTCTGTAGATCTCTGAAGGATTTGAAGATGACCTGTGTATCTAAAATATATCTCTTCTTGACCTTAAAAACATACTTAATATGACTACAAGTTCAATTATAGTGTCTAACTACTAACTTTCATTTTTTTTATATCCTAATTGTGTTAATAATAACATTCAAGGATTAGCAAATAGCATTACATTGTTAAATGAACTGTATAGGTATAATATCTGGAACAAGATTAAAAATATACATACAGCATTTTCTAACAAAATCAATCTCAAATTTGTATCAATAGATATAATTTGTATACAATATACAAAAATCCAATCCAATGTAAAATATTTAAAACTAGTAGTTGCTTTCTAAAGAGTAGATTCAATAATCTACCATTTTATCTAAATCATATCTATATTCTCTCTTTTTTCTTTTCAGAATAGATTCAATAATCTACTCTTTATTCTATCATTTCTAAATCATTTTTAGAGTAGATTCAATAACCTACCTCTTATCTATATCTTTTTTCTTTTTTTTCAAATTAGAACCTTAAATCTAATCTCCTTTGTTTAGCTTCTTTCCTGACCATTAACAATAACAACTTGTTAACAACTATCCTAAACAATGACAATTATTCCAAACCCAAAACCCATTGAAAGACCAAAAACCACATGACTCACCTCTTGGGAATGTGGGCGTAGTGTTCTTAAAATTGTTTTTTGCTGTTTGTGGGCAAAGGAATCTTTAGGGGATCCTGAAAAGAAAAATTTGTGGTTAAATGTCAAGTCCTGGAAGAGATAGCTGTATCATTTCTTGTTCAGTCTCTGTATAATATAAAAGTATAGGGCTTATCTCAAGTCCTTGTTGGAGTAGTCTGTGAGGCTGGATCATCTCAGCTAGTCATCTTGAAATTGTCCTGAGAAGTTTGTAGTCCAAAGCTGATCTTTGGGTGATGTTTGTCAGCTTAGTGGTATTATTATTGTCCACGTGGAATCATAGTTGTGGGGCCCCATCATCTTTCTGGAGACTTCAATGCTCAAAGTTACTCGTTTACTCTCCTTGACACACTGAATTAACCCTTACATTATGTCATTAGTTAGGTCCAATGAAGCCCATTTCACAGATGATGAACAGTTAGCAATTTGCAACAGGTACCCCTATGACAGGCATAGTAAAATGCTACTCAATGTAATTCAGTTTCAACCTTTGAACATCAAGTGGGATGAAGCTCTTTGTCCCTCTTAGCACTAGACACATCAGGCTGGAAGGCCTAAGTCTCTCTGTTCGACTTCATATGGACTTTGTTCCTCCTCTATTGAATACATAATCAAGGAGCCTAAATATCCTGAATTAATTTTCATTATACTTTTCTTTTAAAACTTTTGAAGATGGCACCAGTTGATTTTCAATCACTTTGCCACATTCAGTGAAAACCAACCAGCATAACTCAGTAAGATGAAGAAAATGTGAAGTGATTAGAATGTTACAGATTCTTCTTTTCCAATTAAAATTCCTCCTGCTGGTTCCTATTCCCACAATGCCAGCTTTTTATTTAAAATTAATCTTAATTGGGTTCATTCTTTCTAAAGCATTTACCCTTTTTAAAAATGAAAAAAAATGTGGATATTCATTGTAATTTGGACATACTTCAGTAAATATTGGAAGTAAAACCAACCACAACAGCAATTATGAAATCAGCAATTAGTAAACTCTGCCATTCCCTTGAACGAAAATATGTAAACAGATTTACACTACAGTGCACATCAATCATTAGATTGTTTTTGTTTTTATTTAGACCTATACCCTAATTTAACATGCCTTGCTTTACACTAAGGTAATAATTACCTCTTGGACTTAACAGAGAATCCATACACTGATAAGAAAATGAAACTTGCAAAGGATGAACTCTTCCCATAATTATCAGCCTTTATTATTTTATTCCTACTCCACCCTTTGAAATTATCTTAGCTCCTCTGATTCTTTCTTGATCATCAATACTGCAGGGAAAAGAGAGAATTAGGCCCTATGTAATTGGATATTACCTGAGGAAACACAGAAAAGACAGCAACAAATGATAAGGCTGGCAAATGAGCACATTTACTCTGGTCTCAGACAGCAGAAATTGACAGTCACAAAGCTCCTTTAAAATGTACATTGTGCTTGGCTAATGAGGAAGTGAAATGTCCCTGACAGTGTGATTCTTGCATCAGCATTTCCATGTTTCCAGAACATCCTCAGAGGAAAGGTTTTTGCCAGCTTGAAGTTTAAAGATGAAGACACAGAACCTCCATTGGGATGATAATCACTGTACCACACTGTCTTTGTGAGAGGCTCCTCTTTACCAACTTGATGAAATAACCAGCCAGGTTTCACCATGTCCACTTTCTCTCTCTACCTTACTTCTTTCATTTTTTTCCTGCAGATGATAAATCATGACCATTAGGAAAATAAGGGGTGTTATACAATGTATATGAATCAGTTAAAAGTAGCAGCCACACTGTACTGAAGAAGTTAACACATCTGTGAAGAAAGTAGCTAAGGGCATTCCAGACAGAGTTGGAACAGAATCCTAACCATGCCCCTTAAAGAACTATGTGACCTTTGGTATGTAGGTTAATTCTTCCAAATGTCTACAATGACACACACATACAAAGAGACCTGACTAGTAAGTCTGTCATGGAAAATACTGGATGTGTTTGCAGGAGTCCTTTATCAGACTTTGGCTCATGGTTACTCAAAAAAAAAAAAAACTGTCTAAAAAATGAATAATCTTGACTGTTCTGTTATTAGCAATTAAATTTTGGATTATACTTTAAGGGTCAGTAGATCCTAACCAGAACAAAATGTAGCACAAATTGTGGTGCATTGACTCCTCAGTTTTAGGTGATTCTCTGCCATCTGGGTTAGAGATAGAAAAGAGCCTCCTCTTGGGTTCTCACACTAAAGCAGGGAAAGAGCAATGGAAAATGTGAAAGGAAAAAGAAATCATAGAGTATATGCACTGAGACCTCAATGGAGCTTCTGGCTTAATGGTGCTTGTTGGGCACATGGGACAATTGTAGACACTCTTGGCAAAATTCTTAGTCACTCACAGCAGGATCCATATGCACATAAAGATGTCACAGGTGAAAACCAGAGGAATTATTCAGAAGATTCCATTCACACAGGTGTGAAATTAGAAGCTGAAAGCTTGACTTTGTGTTTTAAGAGTGTTGAGTGTTTTCTGTCAATAAAGCCTGCATATAAGTCAATATATTCCTCAGGAATTGTAGTTATGGAGTTGAAACAAGAGCCACTTGACCTGGCAGAGCTGGTCTATGCTTCTGAAGAGTTTAAGTCAGGAGCATGAAAAGTTCAAGGCACTGAGGAACGTTCAGAGTGTGGACTCAGGGTAAGTATATTGACCCAACAGGATTTACCCTTCAGAAGTCACATGGGGAGTATAAACTCCAGACCTCTTTTGAGAATGCTATATACTGTTTTGTATTTTTCCATAAGACAAATCCCTTCACACTTCCAAGTCCACTACCAATGAGTAATAGGATAGATCTTGCTGGGACTTAAGTTCCTGAGAAGGCCTCACTGGCTGTTGCTACAGAATGAAAAGGCCATCTCCTGTTGAATTTAAACACACTTATTTATCTTTCTGCCACTTCTGCTTAGGCTTTTTCAGTAGAAAAACAAACAACCAGTCTTCAAAGTCTCTCCTCTTCTATAAGAGATGATAAAAGATATGGATAGAGCTTGGAGACCAAAACCTATTTGCCTAATAGCACATATTGGGAAATATTAGTTTCACAGGAATGACATGTATCTTAAAAAGGAAGAGAGTATTGTTCAAGATCTAGGCCTTATGAAGAAAGGAAAGGAGCTATTTTGGGAAGAAAAAATGAATAACAGAAAAAAGAGTGGAAAAGACAGGATAATAGGAATATGATAAAAGTATATGGGTGTGCACATACATGTGTATATAAATAATATATGTATATAAGTATAAATATATAAAATATAAATGTACATATATATATATATGTGTGTGTCTGTACATATATATACAGAAAGAGAGAGATACCTCAGTAGCAGAAAATGTGCCTGGCATGCAATAGTCTCTAAGTTCAATTCCAAAAAGAAATATTTCTCTTGAAAATATTAGGGTTTAACCCAATACTTCTGAAAAAGTTAAATAGTTATGACTGTTATACAAATCAAAAATAAAAATCCCCTGGTTTCAATAAACTCAATCTAAAACCATGAAAAATATTTTGTGGACCAAATCCCTTCTTAAATCAATAGTGAAGGATAATGGTAAAACAAATAAAAAAGGAAAGAAAGTATAGATAGTTAGGGTTTCTATTGCTTTGAAGCAACATCATAACCACAGCAACTCTTATAAGAAAACATTTAATTTCTGGCTTACACTTTCAGAGGTTTAGCCCATTAATGCCATGGCAGCATGCATGGCAGAACATAGGCTGACATGGAGTTGGAGAAGAAGCTGAGAGTTCTGCACCTTGATCTGCAGGTAGCAGGAAAAGACAGATCCACAACAGGCCTTGCCTGAGCATCTGAAACCTCAAAGTCCTCCATAGTGACACACTTCCTCCATCAAGGCTACACCTACTCCAAAAAGGCCATACCGCCTAATAGTGCTACTCCCTATGGACAAAGCTTTCAAACAGGAGTTGATGGGGACCATTCCTTTTCAAACCACCACAGTGGTTATGTGTATTTTCCAGTTAAATAATGATTGAAAATATTTCACTCCTTTCAGCACACACCTGCCTTTCACAGAAGTCAGCCAATGGCAATCTTCCTAAAGACTGAATTGCACCTCCCTCGGGTGAAGTAAGTTAATTTTCAAAGCAGATCATCTTTGCTACTTCATGAGGCTTGAAAGGTGGCTAACAAGCTATGGGTTTTGAGGAAGCTAGCTGAGCCCCAGCTGCCCAGCCAAGAGGCAGGGAATGCCAGTGTTCCCCAGGAATCTGGAAGTGACTGGCTGCATAAGGGAACTTGCCTGAAGGAAGCTTTGCCAGATCTAAGCAACAGGTTGGTGGGAAGGAAATTATGCAGAGCTGCAAGCTCAGCAATCCACTCTTGGTAGTTATATATAAATTGTACTTTTGGAGTGACGATGGAGGACATTTGGGGAAATCACTAGGATTATGTGCTTTGGAGTGAGCCAGCCAACAAGGCTGAGAGCTGCCATTCAATGCTTAGTGGTTGCAAAGTAACTAAACTAACTACTCTAAATTTTACACACACACACACACACACACACACACACACACACACACACACACCATTCATTTTTTTCACTATAAATGCCTTATTACATTTGAATTCCAACATACAGATTAAGTAATTTAAGAACCCAGGAGACACAGGTGATTTCGGTTAATCAAGGTGAAGGTAGTTCTCAAAGCCTGGGTTTTGTTTTTTTGTTTGTTTTTTTTTAAAATATATTTTTAGATTTATTTGAACTAAAACAGAAAACCTCTGTGTAGTCGCAATGTACCATGTAATGTTGCAATATAATGTATATTGTGTAATGTTGGTAGAAGGTTAAACATACATATCTTCTCAAGCATTTGTGATTGTCTTACTGTAGGAATGTTTAACATTGCTGTATCAATGGTGCACCACATCGGTGCTTTCTCTCATGCAACTGTGACTTAGTGTGCTTTAAACAACCTTCCCTGATTCCTTTTCTTTCTTCCCTCTCTCGCTCTCTGGTAACTTTCTTTCTCAATTTCTGAGATGAGCTTTCACAAATGTATTGGCTAAGGTTGTACTTCAGTTGCTGAGCCTGGCTTATTTTACTTACAACAATCTCCAGATCCATCTCTGTTGTGACAAATAACAGGCTTTCGTTCTTTTCATAGGTGAGTACTATTATTATTCCTTGATAATAGCTTTTCCTACTGCATTGAGGTGATATTGTGTTGGATTTGGCTTCAAATCTTAATCATCAATATAGTTTATTTTTCATATACATGGTCAAAGTTTATCTTCTCAGAAATGTGTAGCAAGGTATATGTCTCTTAACTAACTTTCCATTGATGTGAAAAGACATCATGACTAATAAAACTATGAAAGAAAATATTTATTGGAGCTCATGGTTCCAGAGAGAGAAATTCCACGGTCACCATGGCAGGAGCTCAGCAGAAGGCAGGTAGGCCTGCATGGTGCTGAAGCAGTAGCTGAGAACTTACATGCTGAGACAGCCACAAGGCAGAGAGAGAAAAAGCTAAGTGGGAATGGCATGAGCTTTCAGGACCTCAAAGCCTACCCTCAATGACACACCTCCACCAGCAAGGCTAATCCTCCTAATACTTCCCGAATAGTTCCACCAACTATGAAACAAGCATTCAAATAGATGAGCCTGTAGAGACTGTTCTTATTCAGTAAATGACCCATTTCATATCAGGTTCTTATCATTTGAAATATTTTCAGTTCCTTATATGTTATGGATGCCAACCCTTGTCAGATGTGCACGTGGCAATTATTACCTACAGTTCTGTAGTTTTTCTCCTCATTCTGTTGTTTCTCTTGCTGGATCCAAGATTTCTGATTTGATATATTCCTTTTTTTTATTTTGTTTCCTGTGCTTTTGGGGGCATTGTTCAAAAAAAGAATCTATCATTCCAGTATCCTAAAGTATTCCCACTTATGTTTTCTTTCAGAAGTTTCATAGTTTTCAATCTTTTCTTTTCTTTTTTTCTTTTCCTTTTATTTTATTTTACAAAGCCATTCAGTTCTACATATCAGCCACGGATTCCCTTGTTCTCCCCCCTCCCACCCCCTCCTGCCCCCTCCCCCTCCCCGCAGTCCACCCCCATTCCCACCTCCTCCAGGGCAAACCCTCCCCCGAGGACCAAGATCAACCCGGTAGACTCAGTCCAGGCAGGTTTCATAGTTTTCAATCTTACATTCCAGGCATTAAGCCATTTTGAGTTGATGTTTGTAATTAGAGAAAAGTGACAATCTAATTTCCTTCTTCTGCATGTGAATATGCAATTTTCCCAACCCTGCTTATTGAGAAGTCTGTCCTTTCTCTAGTATACATGCTTAGCACTTTTGTGGCTAATCTGTGTATAAAGATCGCTGGGTTTGCTTCTGTGTTCTGTGTAATGACTAATCTTCTGAACTTTATTGGAGTGGGATATGTTGAAGAGATCAGGTAAGGACATCTCCAAGTGTGTAGCTGAGGGTATTTCCAGGTATGAATGATATGTGAGTCAGTAGATGGGGTGGAAAGTACCACCATGAATGTTGAGAGTGTGGTCTAAGGGTCTCAGATGGAATAAAAAGGAGAAAGGAGAGAGCCTGCTAACACAGACCTTCATTTTGCTTCCTAGCTATAAATCCAGGAGCTCTGGGCTGCCATGCACTTCCACAATGATGGACTGAAACTTACAAAAACCTTGAGCTGAAATATACTTTTCCTCCCATACATTGTAAGTCAGATACTTTGTCAGTGAGGGGAAATCTGATACACTGTCTGATCTATTTCAGTGGACTTTTTAAATATCAAATATCAAGCTATTTTGATTTCTGCATCTTTGTATTATGTTTGAAAGTCAGGTAGTAAAATGCCTCCTATGTTTTTCTTTTTGATCACGGTGGATTTGATTATTCAGGTTTAGCAGAGGAGTCTATATAACTTTAATGAGTTGGGTTTTTTTTTGTCTTTTCAACTAGAAAATAGAAATTCCTGCCTCTATTTTGTGAGAAATAGAAATTATACAATGTGCCAGGCAGTGGTGGCATGACTTTAATCCCAGCACTGGGGAGGTAGAGCCAGGCAGATCTCTTTGAGTTTGAGGCCAGCCTGGTCTACAGAGCGAGATCCATGACTGGCACCAAAACTACACAAAGAAACGGTCTTGAAAAATGAAAGAAAGAAAGAAAGAAAGAAAGAAAGAAAGAAAGAAAGAAAGAAAGAAAGAAAGAAAGAAAGAAAGAAAGAAAAAGGAAGGAAGGAAGGAAGGAAGGAAGGAAGGAAGGAAGGAAGGAAGGAAGGAAGGAAGAAAAAGAGAAAGAAAGAAAGAAATACAGAAAAAGAAATTATACAATGCCCAGTGCTCTAGAAGCTGAAGCAGGAAGATATTTAAGCCCAGCCTGGACTCCACTGACAGACACTGTTCCCATCTCCATGTTGCAGCCCTTCCCTTCACAAGCAATGACCTGTGTTTGGTCCTCAGCCCTGCAAAATAGATAATCACTATTACCATAGGGGCACTTGGAAAGTGTTCATCCAGAAAACAAGGCACAAGGCTCTGACTTCTCCTTTCCTCCTCTTTCAGAATCCTGTAGGAACAAAAACTTGACACAAACTTCTGAATACTTAAAAGGCTTTGTACATTTAATCCGTGTGTTATATTACTTCCTGTGATCCCATTTGCAGTTTTGCTATTCAAGGTAAAAACTGAAGGAACAAATTCCTTGTTGGAAGGAAATGCCCACAGCCCTTTCTGAGACTCAAAGGGATGTCAGAAGGGAGAAAATGCCTTTTTGAGTGTTCATGAGTCTTTCACCAAAATAATCATATGTGAATAATTTCATGGCCATGAATCCCAGAGCATTCAACACTAAATACCCTTCCTTGAGATTAAATATTTCTGTAGTGTTCTGGGGCCTCAGTGTTTTTGTTACCTTAAGTCCTTTGTATATGCATGAAGACTAACCATGGCTTTCAGAACAGGAATAAAACTTACATGACATCTTAGCACAGCATTTGGCTTCTTTGGGGGTAGTTTTGAGAATTTTGGCCCAATTCTTATATGACAACAGAGTTTAATCTTGACATTTTGACTTGAAGAAAAAATCCTTAATTAAACATACAGATGAACTTGAGATCCTTTGTCACATCCTGCAAGATCTGTCACTTTCCCAGAAGCAAAAAGTCTCAGAAAGCTTTTCAACCATTAAACTAAATGGGAATAAGATGTCTTTGAAGTCTTTCTTGGCAGCTTCTAGTAAAAAGCTTTGGTTTTAATTGACAGATATAATGTATATGTTCATGGTTTACAAAATGATTTATGATACATGTATATGTTTTATAACAAATCAAGCAAATTCATACCCATCACCTCTCATGCTCACAGTTACTTTGTCATATGAGTATTTGAAATCTCAATTTTAGAATATTGCATATAGCACTGCATTAACTATGGTAACTGTGAGATAAAATAGACTTAGTGAAATAACCTGTTCTGAAACCTTGTGCTCACTGACATTTATCTTTCTCTTGCTCTGAGGGTTTCATGAGTCCCATGATTCTCAGCCCAGTGGGCCCTATGTGTATGATCTCCAGAACATTTAGAAGATCCTTACTGTCTTGGGGGCTTAGAAGTACCAGTATTTCATACAATTTCCTGCCTTAGAACATCAGAGGTGATGAGCTGAGCTACTGTCGCCTTGGTACCTGGAAATGGCTTGGAATGAGAGTTGCATTCGAGAAAGTTTTCACAGAACAAGGACTATTTCAAGCTCTCTATGCAGATATTGGGTCTCTCTGCAGCTACTTTGAATCAGAATCACAGGAAGTCAAGAAGGTACAGGTTTTCAGCTGCCCCGTCAGATGACATATACAGAGGGGAAACATTATGGGACATAAACACTTCTAAACATGATAGATAAAGATACCATCAGACAACTTTGATTAAAGGCAATGAATGAAATAAACTTAAAGGATTGCGATTTAGTTTTAAGAGTTCACTAAAGGTTACATGTACAGCCAAATAATTGGTATGAAGGATAGTCAGTCTTTTCTGGTCTATGAAAGAAATATTTCAGTGTCCACCAGAAATATAAGGGAGGAATTAGATATAAGTTTATACTATAGATTAGTGTATGGTTTTTAAAACAATCTGTTAGGGAAGATTTGAAAGGCAATTGTTAAAGGTAAATTTTAAAAGAGAATAAAACCTGTTTTAATTTACATGAAAACTTTAAATGATATGTCTATATATTATTTGTTGGAAAAACACAAATAAGTCTAGACTGGAAACACATTAAATGAGCAACAATGACTGTGAGGTGAGATGTCAGTATTAGAATTAGGAGTTGGATTCTAGTACATTTAGGCTTATTCATACATTTTTCTTATTAAACTAACCTTAATTAAAATAATATGTTTTAAGCTTTATTGTTTGCTTGGGTCTATAAAGAAAAACAGTGGTATAATAGTATTATAAAATGAAAGTGAAAAGCAAGATTTTTAGTAGATGAGAAAGCATCTTAATTTGGTGACTAAAATCATAGCTGTTGACAGTTATTGCCTAGCTTGTATGGAGTCCTGAGTTCCATCCCCATCACAAACACATGTACACACACACACACACACATGCACATACACATATACAAATGTATATACAGCCTTGCACAGACATACACTCACAGACATACACATGTACACAAGACATATATATATATATATATGTGTGTGTGTGTGTGTGTGTACATATAATACATATACAATCATATATAAGGTTTTACTACATCAACACTTTAAGTACATCTTGTAATATAGAGTCTCTATCCCTAAGTATAATTTCTGGAAATTCCTGTGGCATTTCTGGTCACTTTCATTGTATAAAGTGTCCTCATTCAACAATTAACCTTCCTAGCATTAATTCTAACAAGGAAGGCAGTATCTGTCTGCCTACCTTTCTCAGCTCAGCTCTGTTGCAGAATGTCGGTAAAAAACCTGTTTCAAAAAACCAAAAATAGTAAGGAAGGATGGAAGGAAGGAAGGAAGGAAGGAAGGAAGGAAGGAAGGAAGGAAGGAAGGAAGGAAGGAAGGAAGATAGGAAGATAGGAAGGAAGAAAGATAGGAAGGAAGAAAGATAGAAAGGAAAAAAAGAAAGATAGGAAGAAAGAAAGATATGAGGGCTCTTTTCCCCCCCACCCCCTCACATGATGAATAGCCTTAGCTCTTTGACTAATGAAATACGGCAGAAAAGATTCAGGACTAAATGTAAGCCTAGGCTTCCAGAGAACAGACTCCTCTGTGATGTCTCTTGGATTCTTTCATTGTCATAGACAAAGTGGCTTCCATCATTTTGTTGCTAATAACAGAATTCTGTTCTTTATAGACAAATTATATTCTAATATATATTTATATTTTTTGTTTATTATATGTGCATGCCTTTTTAATTTTTGTTCATTCTATTTCTGTATATCCAGGATGATTCTATATCTTAGCTACTATGAACTGTGCTATGATAAACATGGCTGTTAAAGATACACCTTTTGGTATATTGATTTCATTTCCTTTTTTAACATACATACATAGAAGTGGGGTAGCAGTATCACATAGTACATCAATTTCCGTGCTTTTGAGGAACCTCCATACTGTTCTCTTTTTTCCTGATTTATATTTCCACCATCATCGTGTAAGAATTTCTTCTCCACATAACTATACTTTTCTCCTGTTTTCTTTCTTTCTTTCTTTCTTTTTTTTTTTTTTTTTTTTTTTTGGTTTTTTGAGACAGGGTTTCTCTGTGTAGCTTTGCGCCTTTCCTGGAACTTGCTTTGGAGACCAGGCTGGCCTCGAACTCACAAAGATCCACCTGCCTCTGCCTCCCGAGTGCTGGGATTAAAGGCGTGCGCCACCACCGCCCGGCATAGCTCCTGTTTTCTTTAACAGTCATTCTAACTGGAGTGACACCTTCACAATAGAGTCTGGATTTGTGTTTCCTTTATGATTCACTGAAGAGTGTGAATGTCTTAACTGTCAATTCAAACATGAACATAGGCTGCTTTACATTGTGTGTCTGCATGTCTATCTATCTTCAATTTCTGTCATCATTTATGATTTTTTGTTGCATCACTTTTGATTCCTTGATTATACTGATTACTGAGTACTTTACATTTCTTAGAGAAGTGGGACTGTAGTTGTGATATCCTTTTTTAGTAAGCACATCATTTGTGTTACCAATTCCTGTATGTTGATTTTGTATCCTGGAATTTTAACAAATTTATCAGTCCTTGTCTCATCATCACTTAGTAGAAGTTTTACACTTTTACATAAAGAGCAATATCTTCCTTTCTTATTTATGTCTTTCATTTCTTTCTCTCTGGAAAATCTTAAGGGATTTCTGTACTCCTGACAGCATCAAATCATCAATATAGACTCAGATAAGATTTAAAATATAATGTTTGTTTTCTAATTGATTTACATATGAAAATGTTTAGTGACATGTGCACAAAGCTTTCCCTTTTGAACTTGCACTCATTCTCTGATTCAACTGAGACAATAACAGTCTCTTCATTCAAATGATAAAATATATGATAAGCCAAATGTTCATCTGTAGGAAAAGGAGGTAAATGGAGACATTTGCTGATTAATGCAAAGAGATCAAGGAGTGATGAGATGCTTTCTTGGAGTAAGGTCCTAAAAGGACATTAAGCTTAGGCAGAACTGGAGCAAAAAAAAAAAAATGTGTTATGTGAATCCGAATATCACATGCAGAGTTCACACATGTATTCATTTACCCTTTCTTTCTTCTGAAGAACACATAACTTTTATTCTATAAATCTAGAATTGTGATAAAATGGATAAAAATAAAATAGAAAAGAGCATTTTGCAATCTGAATTTATTTATTTATTGAAATTTAACTACAGTTCATCAGAAAGGAGGAAAGTAGGTCCCAGGGAGAGGGAGTCATGGTGATGCCTCAGTTAGTAAATTACTGTCCTCAAAAGTGAAGAAAATGAGTGCAGGTCCCAGAACCCATCAAAACAGGCCAGTGTGGGGTCAGAAGCTTATAGCCCTGGGGATGCTGAGATGGGAGGTGGAAACAATTGTATTCCCAGAGCTGACTGGCTAGCTACTCTAACCTACATGGTGAAGTTGGAGTCCTTATCACAAACAAAAACTGGAAGTCACCTAAGGAACAACACCTGAAATTGTCCTCTGACCACCAGCTGTAAGTGTATACTTCTGCTTGTGTGCACTCCCACACATATGAGTGCACACACACACACACACACACACACACACACACACAGTATGGGCCTATATAGTAAATTTTGTCCAATGACTGTGAAAGAAGAAAAACGTATTGAACTAAAGAGTAAGAAAGGGAACACAGTAGTCTATAAATGTCTTAAGTAAAAAATTCTAAAAATTTCAAGGATGGAAATACATTTGTGTGCAGTAGGGTCAATTTTTATTTCCAACAATGCTAATTTGAAGTGATCTTTTTTCAATTTGACTTACCAGTTTAAACTATCACTTAGGTTATAAGACAACTGACTGTCAACTGTATTTTATAGATATGCTGGGCATGTCTTAGCTGTGCAGTCTACTGGATTCTTTTATCCTTAAGATTTATTGGGAATCAAATTTATACAGTTGCTTGGAAAAAGGGAAGCCTTGTCTCTCTCTACTGTCAAAATTTCAAATGTTAAACCATCTGTCTGGCAGTGACACTTAGGAATTAACATTTGGCAATCAGCAATGAAGGTGTGCATGGCAGGAAGCATTAATCTGAGAGATTTGTGTCTCAAATAACAAGGTGAAATGGGTAAGGAAAGCAAATAGGTTTGTAAATAGTAAACTCTTTAGAAAATAGATTTTGTTTCCAAACTTTATATATATATATATATAATTTAAATATATATATATATATATATACATATAGATAGATAGATAGATAGATAGAGATAGATAGATGTGAATGCATGTGTGTATATATCCAACTGGAAAGTTTCTGAGTGCATGTATGTATATACCAAGCTCTCTGACAAGATTGTATTGATATTATTTATTTAATGAAGTGTACCTTTCACTTTTCTTTGCTACCAACCTTACATTATGTAATGTAGTGTATTTTGACCCACTAACTTACTTGGAATTTCAGTTTATTCTGCACTGTTTTAATGGTTTTCCTTTAATAGTATCTTTTATGAAAGTTATGAGTGTTTTTACTAATGATTTACTTGACCTAGATGCGACAATATCTCTAAGGCAGGGCATACAGTGAGCTCATTTTGTATTTCTACCATGTAACATACTTCTCGGTAACTGCGTGATGCACTGATCTATGAGAATAGCAATGTCTGTCTTCAGGAGTCACTTTATTACTATGTTTCTTTAGCAGAATAATAGCAGTGGGTTTTCTCCTAAGCTGACGATCTATCCAGTCTCAGGTTATTGGCTATGGTAACAGTGTCAGGGATGAGACATAGCTCTAGGAGTAGGGCTGAAATCCAATTGTGAACAGTCCTTGGTTACTCCTATAGCATTTGTGCTGCTACTGCACCAGTGTATACTACACGTATGTCTTTGCTGGTGGTCGGAAGTTTTTGTAGCTGGGTGAAATTGATGGTTAGTTTTCTCCTCCAGCAGCATCCAAAATACTTTCTAGCACCATGAACACTAGTCAGTTGGGGTGAAGCTTCTAGCTGGATACCAGCTCAATTTCCTTTAACCAAACATTATAGTTTCTCTTTCCTCCAACAAGAAACAAAAGCTAAGATTCATACATGCTTTCATACGTCTGATGTTCTCCATTGGTGATGGAGTCATCTAATATTTGCTAAACACTCCTCTATAACAACTTATTCTGATAAATGTTGAACTAGCTTTAATAAAACTATTTGAGTGAATCCTTAACATTTCAAATCATATTTAGTTAAAAAAAAAGAATAGGTCGATGACATTGATATTTTATCAGTTTTAGCTAATGGTGTTTAAAAATGAAATGGTGTTATATTGAACCACTATTTGGTTTTAACTTGTCTAAATACCAGAAAAAATGTGCAAGCCAGCATTACAAGTTGAAACTGTAGCTTGAATGCCCTTTTACTCCTGCATAACACAATACCAAAAACATTTTATCTGCCAATATGTGATTTCTCTGGTGCCCTTTGACATTTTTTTGAGCATACATTCTCATGCATCATTAGGGGCTCCATGTTGAGTCAATAACACACTTCTTTGTTATTTTCAGATGTCTCCTAAAGCAAAAGGTTAATGATCAATAAAGTGCACTGGAATGATGCTTGCTGTTGCCATAGCTCATCTTTTTCTCTTTTCACTCACTCTCCACTTGTTCTTAATATTTCCTGAGCAGCTTTTGTTTTTCTATTTAATGAAGAGTAACTAATGTGGTATTTTCTCTTTATAAAGTAGCAGTATTTCTAATAGACCTCTATCCACAGGGACCAATGATGCTCAAGATGCCTTTCATCTGTCCTGTGACAGTGGTTAACCCACCATTTGACAATTGTATACCTTTAAAAATTAAAGGTCAGGCATAAAAATCCCTCATTTGCATGAGTTCATGTAGGTTATAAAATTAATATAAATGCTGTCTGGCTTAGGGAACTATGGCATTAGTAGTATTGAATGATAAGAAATGAACTAAAATAAGTCTCAGAAAATTATTCTTATTTGCAGAGGACATTATCCTATACTTAAAAGACCCCATAGAATCTACTAGAAAACTCTTAAATCTAATAAATAAATATAGTAAAGTCACAGGATATAAAAAATCAATATAAAAATAGTAGCCTTAATATTTGCTAACAATGTGCTCTCAGAGAAATAAATTAAGGAAAATATGTCATTTGCAATAGCCCCAAAAAGTAAATCCCTAGAATAAACTTAATCAAAGAAACAAAAGAACTCTATAATAAAAACTTTAAGATATTTAAAAAGGAAATCAGAGCCAAGGGATAGTAGTGCACACCTTTAGTCCTAGTACACAGGAGGCAGAGGCAGACAGATCTCTGTGAGTTTGAGGTGAGCTTGGTTTACAAAATGAGCTCCAGGACAGCCAAGGCTATACAGTGAAAACCTGTCTCAAAAAAGAAAGCAAAACAAAACAGAAAAAAAGAAAGTAAAGAAATAGGGAAAGGAAATAAAAGAAGACATTAGATGATAGAAAGGGCTTCTGTGTTCCTAGATTAGCTGAATTAAATATCTTGAAAATGGTTATACTACCAAAATTATATATATAAAATATTTGATGTAATGACCATCATCAAAATTCTAATGTTGTAATTCACAGATCT
The DNA here is from genome assembly GCF_004664715.2 of Peromyscus leucopus. NCBI lineage: Eukaryota > Metazoa > Chordata > Mammalia > Rodentia > Cricetidae > Peromyscus > Peromyscus leucopus. The sequence goes on along the minus strand of NC_051065.1, from coordinate 118,331,546 downwards.
AGAAAACACAATACAAGAATTCACAAGGAACCACAGAAGACCAGGAACAGCTGAAAGAGCTCTAAGAAAGTATCACTGTAGACGAATTTCTAAACAGTCTTATTAAATAAGAAACACGGAGCCAAATACAGAGGTCATAGCCAAAGAGATCAGAGAACTAGGGAAGAGTCACGACTACCTTATCTAACCACCTCGCTGCAGTCACTTCCCCAAAGAGTTACTTCCCATCTAACTTGTGTCTTTATTGCCTTCCTGTTCTGCCTTCTCATAGCCTCTAAGCCCAGCCACATGACTTCCTCGTCACTGCCTGTCTATAGAGACCTCCTGGTCTCTATGGTTGGTACTAGGATTAAAGACTCAAGGGTCACCACCCTTGGCTGTGTCCTTGACCACACAGAGACTCTGCCTGCCATGTGACTGGATTAAGGGCATGGGCTACCACCACCTGACTTCTATTGCTGGCTTGCTAATGACCTCTGATCTCCAGGCAAACTTTATTTATTAACATACAAATAAAATCACATTTCAGCACAATTAAAATATCACCACAGATCCCCATACTTGGATACCTCAAATTAAGCTAAAGAACACTAGAGACAAAAGCTTCCTGGTACAGGCTCAAAGCAAACAGACCAATGGAGGTGTGTAGAGGACCTGTGTACAAACAAACAAAATACAAAGTTTTGGCCTCCTAATTTTTGTCAAAGGTGTTTTGAAGCCATGCAGTGGGAAAAAAAAGATTAGCCCATTTATAAAATATCCTTAGCAAGTCTGAATATCTACATGCAGAAGAATGAAATTAGATTAATATCTTTCATCTTGTACAAAAATCAATCTGAAATGGAGCAGAGACCTTAATTTAAAACTTGGACTGATGAAACCACTAGAAGGAAACTTCAAGAGCACTCTTCAAGACATTGAAGTGGTTAGGACCTTTCCTACCGGAATTTCAGTAGCACCGAAAGGAGTGGCAAGTATCAAAAAATAGGACCCTATGAAATTATAAGTCTCTGCACTGCAATAGATGCCATCAGGAGAGCAACTACCCCCGCCGAATGTGTGAAAATCTCTAACGTCTATGCTTCATATAGAATTTACAGAGAACTACAGAAACTACATACCAAAGCAATAAAATTGGTAGTTAACATGTGGGCTAATGAAATAAACAGACAGTTTTTAAAAGAAACACAAATAGGCAATAACCATTTTGTAAGTGTTCAACAGGGGACCAAAGTGATGGCTTAGAAGTTTAGAGCATTTGTTGCTCTTGTGGATTTGATTTCCAGCACCCACATGTTAGCTCACCACCATCTGTAACTCCAATTCCTGGTAATCCAGTTACTCTATTGACGATGATGGGCACCAGGAATGCAAGTTGTATGGAGACATACATGCAAGCAACACATCAGACACATAAAAAAAAAACTTTTAAAACATTGTGTTCAACATCCCTATATATCAGGACAGTTCAACACTGCTTTGAGAGAAAACCTCATCCCAGTCTGATGGCTGTCATCAAGAAATCTGATAACAAAAGGTGATGAGGATGTGGAAAAAGAGGAGTGCTTATTCACTAGTGGTAGGAGTTAAAATTAATACAGCCATTATGAAAACGTTTGGAGGCTCCTAAAAATTTTAAATATAGAGCTACCATACAACCCAGCTATTCCTCACCTGTGTATATAGGGGATGCCATATCCTACCATACAGCTATTTGCACATTCATGTTTATTTCTGCTCTATTTATTTATCAGGGAAATGGAAGAGACCTAAATGTCCATTAATAGATGAGTAAATAAATGAAAATCTCATTCAAAAATAAACTGGAATATTATATAGCACTAAAAATAAAATCATAAATGTGCAGTATAGTGGATGGATTTAGATGGAATGATATTTAGAGAGGCCACCCAAACTCTAAAGAACAAAGAATTTTTAAAAACCATGTGATCTTCCTCATGGGAAGATCTTAGCCTATAGTGTATGCATATATATATATATATATATATATATATATATGTAAACAGATGTAAGTATATATATAGTGAAACATTTAGAAAGGATACCAAGGAAGAGTAATATTAGATGCTGAGAAAGGATTGAATGCAAGCAAATGAATGCATGATTCATGAAAAAAATATGAAGCTAACTGTTTTTTTTTATTTTTAGTTTCAAGTCTATCACTATCATAGATTTTGCTTTTTTGTGATGAATAAGTCCACAAAATTGTAATTGATAACAGAAAAGTAAAACCCTAAGCTAAGCTCAGTAGCTTCAGAGAGATCACTCTATGTTATACAAATTCACTGCAATACATGGAGTCAATTAGAATAAAATTATTTAAAATAATGCTACAATTAAATTTAAAAATATATGCATCCTCGTGGTATTGAAAAGAAATGTTTTTAACCTATTATACTATAATCAATAGATATGTCTTTCTAAAGAAATGGTAAAAGAAAGACATTTTCAAGTTAAAAAACAAAACAAAAAAAAAAAACTATGGCCCTTTCACACAATTAGCCCACAATTTGTTTTATAAATAAAGTTTTGTGTGGTGACATTGTGCTCCCCAAAGTATTGTGCACCCTAATAAACTTATGTGGTGTCAGAGAACAGAACAGCCACTAGATATAGAGGTCAGAAAATGGTGGCACACATGCCTTTAATCCTAGCATTCCAGAGACAGAGATCAGTCTGGATCTCTGTGAGTTCAAGGCCACACTGGAAACAGCCAGGCATGGTAATCCGAGCCTTTAATCCCAGGAAGTGATGGCAGGAAACAGAAATGTATAAAAAGTGTGAAAACCAGGAATGAGGCTGGTTAAGTTTTTAGGCTTTTGAGCAGCACAGTTCAGCTGAGAAGCATCCAGTCTGAGGAAACAGGATCAGCTGAGGAATTGGCAAGTGAAGTGGCTGTGGCTTGTTCTGCTTCTCTGATCTTCCACAATTCACCCCAATACCCAGCTCCAGGTTTGTTTTTATTAATAAGAACTTTTAAGATTCTGCTACAGTTTTGTTGTAATACACCCAAGTCTACTTATGCACACATCCTCTATGTCTGTATGTATGCTCCAGTAATAGAACTAAATAGCTTTCATATGTCTAATATGTATTTTCTTGTTCTACAAAGGGAAAAAAGTAATTATTGGTTTAAATAAAACTCATTCTATTTCTCTTTTGAGAAAAAAGTACATATATACATGGTGATATATAGATCTTGTCAAAATCAATATTCTATAATTGGGAGACTACAAAAGTTTCACCTTACAGATCAAAACACAAACTAATGTCTTTTAAAATTTTACTGCTGAAGTTAAGTTGGTGGTTGAACATGCCTCAAACCTATGTACAATGTAAACATGTTTGTACTTGGAGAAAAAAGGATTTTTGTATAATGCTGGAATGTGCTACTATAGGCATGTGTTATATTCATATGTTTTTCTTTTAAACATGTGGGTTGTTGGCAAAGACTATGCCCTTCTTTACCCTGTTACAACCTATTGTAGAATCAATAATATTTAGTTCACTATATCAGGTAATTATTTTTGTGATTTTGTTATAATTCATTAAATAATGATGTCATGTTTACTGCGAAACACAAGGGCTCTCAGAGTCAGCATTTCCCTTGAGCTTCATTCTAGCCCAATATAAGGGACTCTGTCATTTATCCTGGACAGCAATGGTGCTTCCATGATATCAGTCTTGTGTGCACATACTGGCAAAGATACTCATGGCTAGTCACCCTGTCTCTGATGTTCAGGCCATGACTTAAAACAATTTAACAGGTTGCGTCTGTAATCCTCGGTTAAAAGAAGAAAAGAAAACACACACACACACAAAAGGAAGAAACAACCAAAAATAGGGATGTGAATATTTAAGTTTTAGAGCCATGCATGTTTTTTTTTTCATATGTTACATCGATCACAAATACCTCTGACCAAGACAGTGTGGTGCCTCCTGGTAGTCTGAGAGCACTGGGCTGGAATGAATTGATCAAGAATGCTGCACCTATGTCTGTGGACGAGGCACTGTATCATTTCTGTGCATTTGAAGAATCAGTAAAATTGATCTTTCTATACACTTCATTCATATATATATATATATATATATATATATATATACATATATGTGTGTGTATGTATATATGATCCTCCTTAGACACAGAGTACATGTTTTTTTTTTTTTTTCACTTGGTCGTAGCAAAAGGCTGAGAAGCAAGAGAGAACATTTTTTAGATTCACCGATTAATTCACAATTTTCACTTCCTTGCCATCCAGAAATACCTACTAAGCAGATCATTTGCTTTTTTTTCTTTGGTGTGACAGAGGACAGTTTTCATAAGATGATGTTGTGCATTGCTATTGATTGCATTCTAGTGTTGTCTAGCTATTTCTTCCAAAATGAAGCAGTCCCTCTGGGAAAAGGGCTCATAAGCCCCAATAAGTTCACAAAGTAACATGAATTTTCGAGCTCAGAAAGTTATAAAATCCACCAGGCCTCTCCCCAACATTATGAGATCAGTAAAGGATTGCTTGTGGAGAGGGGAGTCTCCTATGGAGCTGCCATCAGGCAAGCAGGGAGCTCTGAGGATGCAACTTTCCTGAGCCATCAACCATACTGGAGTAGGCCTTTTCATGATGCAGGTGCCTTTGAGTCACCCAGGCTTCTTTACGTATTGCAGATAAAGTAGATGACTCATCAACTATACTTCTATAGACTAATCTCTTTGTCTTTGTCCTATCTGGAGTGGATACATCTTTGTTCACATCTGCTAGAGGCAACGTCACACACCGTCTAGGAAAATGAGATTGCTAGTGCACAAGATAGACATTTAATATTGAAAGATACTGCCAATTGACACTTCTGAAGTGATTCTAACAAAGTATAACTGAAATACAGTATTGTGTCAGGAGAGTCACTTCCCAGTGTGGTTTTTATTGAGGCATGATATTATTATACACATTAATGTCCTTGTTAATTAATATTTCACAGCAGTAACCACAAGGCCTGCATCTTACTTCCGTCAAGATTTTAGCACATATGTCTTCTTGTCAGAACAAAAAATGTAGCTCATAAGTAAATACAGCTAATAGTCATTCAGAGACTGTCTGAGAGAAGTGTGAAGTGGGCCTTGTATAAGGAAGCTCCTCTGAACTGTCCTTCAGGGAACAAGGCTACCCTGACTTCAGATGCCTTGCCTTCACCCTTTACTTTTTTTTATATTTAATAGTATTGTAATATTTAATAGCAGTAAAGGATATAATATTACAGAGTAAAAATTTTAAAACAATAAAGTACTGGATTGCACCTCCCTGTGATCATGTGTGGCCACTGGAGAAGCAAAGCCTGACAAGGTAATTGAAGGTGCCAGGAGGATACCTGTATATGAGGGAACTCTTGGTAACATTCAGGAAGCTTAAACATCCATCCTCACACTCAAGAAGCATGCCAACCTGGCTCAGTGGCTTCTTTATGTAGTGCCAGGATACTGGGCATGTGGTGAGGAAACTGTAATGATTACCCTCCTTCACACACACAAGAAGAAAGGCACCCTCAGATTCAATCATTTGGGTTCTACTCCTTAACCGGGAATCCTTACATACTCCCACAGTCCCAAGAGTCCTTCAAATCCATCTCCCAGTAATATTTCCCTGAGATGAAGCTCTGTGATCTCCAGGAAGCAAAATAGAATCCAGCAGAATCTACAGGTTTATCCTTATGGTGAGGTCTGAAGTTGAATCTTCTCATGACATTAAATAGGTTCATCTTAGAATGAGGTACGGTTATGCTTTCAAAGAAAATGTGCACTTGGAACTGGTAGTAACTTTCAGCAGTCCAGTGATGGGTAGGGCATTGAGTTGTGGTTAATAGCCTGGGGCATGCTCAGGTGCATTGATTCACTCCTTCTGAACATGTCATCCAAATCCTGCAGCAGGACCACATATGGCTCCTGGGGCATTGCCATCAGCTCCTGATACATTTCTCTTAGTTGTTTGTTCTTTTGGACCATCATGGCTTCATTTATCCTGAGTTTCTCTAAAACACATTGGCCTTCATTTCTCATAGGCTTGATGTGTTGCACTTCCTCATCACAGAAAAGTGGGTGCAGTTTTGTATACTCTGACCTGATCATTTGTTCACACAGTGTCAGGTAGTGTCTATCTTTGAATTTGAGGTGTGTTTCTTGTATAAAGCAGAATGATGGGTTCTGCTTTCGTATCCATTCTGTTAGCCTGTGTCTTTTTATAGGTGAATTAAGTCCATTGATGTAGCTGGAGAGATTCTCTCCAGCTCCCACCAAGTCCTGCCAGTCCTGGAGCCCACTTATAAAATAAACACACAGACTCTTATATTATTTAAACTGCTCAGCCATTAACTCAGGCTTGCCATTGTCTAGCTCTTACTCTTATACTAAGCCCATTTCTGTTCATCTATAGTTGCCACTTGTTTAGTGGCTTTACCTGTTGCCCCTACAGGATGCTCCCTGAACGGCAGCTGGTGTCTCCTCCCCTCTGCCTTTCTCTCCTCTTGTTCTCTCCTCTCTGCTAGTCCCACCTATGCTTCCTGTCAGACTACTGGCCAATCAGTGTTTTATTTATACAGAGCGATATCCACAGCACATTGATATTAAGGGATATTAATGACTAGAGATCGTTCATTCCTGTTATTTTTTGGTAGTAGTGTATGTGCACTTCTCTTCTTTGGGCTTTATTGCTGTGGTGTTATATATTGCCTGTGTCTTTGAGGGTGTATCTGACTGCCTTAGGTTGGAATTTTCCTTCTAGTGCTTTCTGTAGGGCTGGGTTTGTGGATAAGTATTGTTTAAATCTGGCTTTGTCTTGGAATGTCTTGTTCACTCCATCTATGATGACTGAAAGTTTTGCTGGGTATATTAGTCTAGGCTGGCCTAGACTGGCATCCATGGTCTCTTAGTGTCTGCATTACATCTGTCCAGGTCCTTCTGGCTTTCAAAGTCTCCATTGAGAAATCAGGTGTTATTCTGATGGGTTTGCCTTTATAAGTCACTTGGCCTTTTTCCTTTGCTGCTCTTAATATTCTTTCTTTATTCTGTACATTTAGTTGTTTAGTTATTATGTAGCAAGAGGACTTTTTTTGGGGGGGGGGTCTAATCTGTTTGGTGTTCTATAGGCTTCTTGTATCTTCACAGGCATTTCCTTCTTTAAGTTGGGAAAGTTTTCTTCTATGATCTTGTTGAATATATTTTCTGTACCTTTGAGTTGGTATTCTTCTCCTTCCTCTATCCCTGTTATTTGTAGGTCTTTTCACGGTGTCCCAGATTTTTTGGACATTTTGTGTTATAATTTTTTTTGGCATTGGTATTTTCTTTGACTGATAAATCCATTTCCTCTATTGCATTTTCTACACCAGAGATCCTCTCTTCCATCTCTTGTATTCTGTTGATTATGCTTGCATCTGTGTTTCCTGTTTGCTTACTCAGATTTTCTATTTCCAGCATTCCCTCTGTTTGTGTTTTCTTCAGTTTTTCTATTTCCCTTTTAAGGTCTTGGGCTGTTTCCCTCATCTCTTTCACTGTTTTTTCATGGTTTTCTTTCAGGGAATTTATTGTTTTCTTCTGCTTTATTTGTCTTTTCCTCTAGTTTTTTTTATAGCATTCTTCCCATTTTTTGTTTGACTTTTTATGTTCTTTATTGATTTCCTCCACTTTTTTGTTTGTCTTTTCCATTTCATTTTTTATTTCTTCTTTAAAAGCCTCTAGCATCTTCATGATGTTGTTCTTAAGGTTGCTTTCTTCTGCTTCTTATATTTTGTAATGTTCAGGTCTAGCTGTTGGAGGAGAGCTAGATTCTGGTGATGCTGTATTGCTCTTTATTTTGTTGTATGTACTTCTGCCTTGACATCTGCCCATTTCCTCGTGGATTCCTTCTTGGTCTTATCAGTGCTCTTGGTCCAGACTGGGCAGACAGATTTAGCATTTCAGGAAGCCTCTCTTGGTCCAATGAGAGGTGGCAGATTCTGCTACTCAGAAAGCCACTCTTGGTCTATTCAGGGGTGGCAGATTCCCTGTCTCCTAAGTTTATTCTTGGTCCAATGATAGCTCTTTGTCCAATGAGAGTGCTCTCTTTCTCTGGGCCAGGTGGGAGCTCTCTGGGCTAGATGGGAGCTCCCTGGGCCTGATGAGAGTTCTCTGGGCCAGGTGGGAGCTCTCTGGACCAGATGGGAGCTCTCTGGGCCAGATGAGAGCTCTCTGGGCCAGATGGGAGCTCTGGGACAGATGGGAGCTGGGGGCTGGTCACCAGGTCTCAGGAAGTGGCAGGGATCTCGGAAGAAATGGGTTTGGGGGCAGGGCATGTAGATTGCAGGATGTGCCGGGAGGTCTTGGGGAAGGGGAACCTTCCTGTGGGGGCACTGCCTGATGGCCAGAAACTGGGGCCAAGTTGGGCAGGTCTTCCCTGGGAACGGCTGGTGCCCAGGAATGGGACCTAGGATTTTTTTTTTTTAATAATTTTGATCTACTCCTTTTGGAAGGAAACAGAGTAGAGGCCTGGTCTCTCCATTGCCCTCTACTCAAGTGAGGATACTGATACTGTCTGTCTTGTTCACTGACATATTGTAAACACAGCAGCAGCTGCTTGTGGTGGGAGAGTGAAACCAGTGTAGTGCTTTACTCTGTATGTGTAAATATTCAATAGCGTAAACAACACTGCCATTCAAGTATAGATCTTGGACATCAACACATGGCAGATGTGATAAATACAGAATTGTCTGAAGAAGGCTCCTCCAATTTTTAGCCATACACCAAGCTAAGTTTTAAAAGAGAATGTTTTATTTTAAAAATAACCTCAGATGTTTCTGAATTTAGTCATGACAGTACCTAGAACCCAACATTGCAAACAACTATAGCGACAGACACATTCCAGTTGGCATTTTAGGGAGCTTGAACTTATAGCCTCAACTTTGTGGTTACTAAGTGGATAATAGATGACTAAGCTACCGATACACAGCAAATAAATTAGTCTCCTGATCTTTAATTTTTATTCGTTGGTTTAAAAATAACAATGTTGTTTCAAACATTCGTTTACTCAATAGAATTTGAGTGGGGAAGAGATGTATATTAAAGTAGTATAGCCACAGTAAGGTTTTCAAGCTTTAACACCTGGAGATTCCTAGGATTTTGGGAAATAGAGTTAGTGTATGGGGCAGGGCACCTCATGCCATGGCCTGGAGGAGACTGGGGTGCCTGTTGTATTAGCAAGAGCAACACCAAAGCATAAAATTACCTTTATTGCTTTGGATCTTGGGATTTTGTTCTGCCCAAGCATCTTTTCCTTATTTTTCTAATTAGTAAAACACTGTTGAGCTTAGAGAAATATTTTGATTCCAAATTTTAAAAAAAAAGCCTTTGTTTAAGACATTAAGTGATATTCAAACTTGTTCATCCCAGATGCTTTTATGATCTATAGAAATACCGTTCTTTTCTCAGAAGGGAAAAATAAACTGAAGTCAATTAATTTTGTAGAACATTTCCAAGGTGTGAGGATCTGTTCCAATCTATTGAGAGCAGAACTAGCTGTTGGAGGAATTGACAGGAGCTATAGAGGTGCTGTTAGCTGTTTGTTGTAATACTTTAAAACTACAAATCCACAACATAGTTAACTCATTCGGTGCTTACTTTATTTCCTATATAACTGACTGAGCATTAACACTCTTAGATGCTAATAAGCACAATATTTTCAAAATATATTTCGTAGGATTATTTAATATATAAATTCTTATCATAGAAAGGCCCCTTTGACTAAGTTCAACATTTACACAAAACTCAGAGTTAAGCATTTAGCCATGTACCAGGCATCCAGTTTAAAACAGGACTTAGCCAAACTAGAGGAAATTTCTTCCTTTCTTTCTTCCTTCTTTTTTTTTTTTTTTTTTTTTTTGGCAAGGGCTGTATAAAGAATATTTGATTAGATAGTTATTAAAATCCTACCTTTTCGGGCTAAACATGAAGAAGTAGAAATAAGCTATGAGGTTACTCTGTTACACTGCAGTGAGTCTCCTTTGTGCATTAAAAGGTTACATATAACCCTGAAAGGAGAAGCTGTTCTACTTGCTGAGCTAGAAAAGGCAAATCATTGAATCCCATGTATGCCTGTCAAGTACCTGCAATAATCTCGAGTGCCGTATTAAATAGCAAATGCTTTAATTAACCGATGTTAATTCTTCCAAGTGGCAATAGCGAGTTTTAATGTAATAAGCATCACCAACTTTAGCTCAATTTACAAGACAAAATAACACTGGAGTTACTTATAAACAGGAGTTTCTGCTATGAAGCCAGCCCTGATATTAAATCGTATATTCAGCAGTCTGGTGGTTGCAAATTAGATTTTAGTCCTGAAACTTCCTCTTTATTTTGACTTAATCTTTACTTCCATGTATCACTCCTGTCTACTAGTAAGGAATTATAAGAAACACAAAATTTTCCCTTGGGGCATTATTAACGTTTTGTAACTGAGGTCCAGAGAGATGATGTGACTTGCCAAGTTTGTAGCATTTTTATCATGCAAGAAAAGCACTGAATGTAATTCTCCACATGGTCATTCTCAGGAAAACCCAAGTGTGCCAGCTAGACTTTATGCCAGTTTAACATCAGAAAGCAGGGATGTCAATGGAGAAAACATCTCCATGTTATCAGACCGGAGACAAGCCTGTACATCATTTGCATGATTGGTGAATGATGTAGGAATGTCCAGGGGTGGGGCCACCCCTGGTCTGGTGGTTCTGGGTTGGATGGGAAAGCACACTGAGAAAGCCATGAGCAGCAAGCCACCGTTATGCAGCACTTGATCTCTGCTTCAGTTTCTGGCTCCAGATTCCTGCCCTGTTTGTGGTCCTGCCCTGACTTCCTTCAGTAATAGACTGTGATATGGAAGCAGTAAGCAAAATAAACCCTTTCTTCCCCAACTTGCTTTTGGTCATGGTATTTCATGGAAGCAATAGAATGACTAAGACACCAAGGACTCACCGTGATAACAGAATAAGAGAACAGTGGAAACAGTCATAGGGACACTCAACTTTACCCTGAGTGACTTAGATCCCTATGACCATTTCCCACATGAATTCCTCCATTTCCTTCCTAGTTGCTCACACCTCACACTATGTAGCCCTCTAACTCTCTGTTTAACCCTGACAGTAATGCTTGGCTGCCCTTTGCCCTCTTCCCCCTAACCACTCATAAAGTCACCCTTATCATCCTTTTCCAGTCACCACAGTGACCGTCATCACACTGACCCCCACATCAAGACATCTACCCATTTTGCTCCCAGCTGATGTCTTCAGCTTGATTTCCTTATAATGAGAAGAGCCACAACTTACTAAGTTCAATCACAAAAATCTTGTGGCCAGTCAGTGAATCTTGAAGCAAACTTTTATAACCTTTATATAACAGATTCTCAAATAGACTATTTCTCCTCTTCTTGGTCTTCCAGGTCCTGTCCAAACCCTACAGCCTCCTTTGTCTCTGAGGAAACAACTGTGGTACAGATGTTAGAAAGAAATGGGTAGTAGATGAGTACATTAATTCACTTACACACACCAACATATCACTCCAAAACAATTCTACATTTTTGCAAAGCAGTTTTCACTTCAGTGATGTTAATCAGATGATGCCTTATGAGATGAGGCTACTGTTCAGGACAGCATGGTTCGTTGACAGGAACTGACATTGACACTGGTGGGCTGATTTATTTCAAGTGCTTTCTCCTTAAGAATTTCTACTTGTCAAATTTCCAGAAATATAGACATGTATAAATAAGAATATGTCTTCAAAAGAAACAAGTATGTAAATGCCTACAGAGTCTTAAACCTTGGCTGGAGTATATCGTGTCGGTGGTATAAAGAGACATTTAGAGGATTTCAGCATGCTGGGCTTGGTACTGAAGGATCATGACTATGGCAAACACTAAAGAGGAGAGAACATTCCATAAGAAAGTTTAGTAATTGTGGGTTTGACAAAACGGGCAATGCCTGGTATGTTTCTGGTGTTTTGTTTTGATTTTTTGACTGGTCTTATTTATTTATTTATTATTGGTTAGGAAAAGTATCTAATCATCCTTAGCATGTCCACATGTTAAATATCATCTTCCTCTCCCTACTTCCAAGAACAGCATTTTAAACTTGGCTATATTTCTGTGAAATTTTCATTTATAGCTAAGGCTGTTCAGCTCTGATATTGGAACTGTTAATATCCAGGTTTCCCCTGAATTACATATGTCATCTTCTGGGTGGAAGAGAAACTTTATGCAAGTCCACTTCATTACACTACACCATGTGAAATTTCTAGTATAATTCTTTTTTTAATACTCAAAATCATTATGGAAAAGAAGTGCATTAAAACAATACACACAATGAATGAGGAGTGTGGTTTTCAAGTTTTAGCTCTGTACTCTTCTGGCTTGCAAATATGTTAGGCTGTTAATCAATTTCACTCACATACAAAGAGAGTCTATTTGAATATTTCTTGATTATTTTTGGAAACATAACTCCGGTGCTTTAATATAAAAATTCTCAGCAGTGTTGCTGTATTTTATTTTGGCTCAAAAAGGGGGAGAAGATGGAGATTTTCACATTCTCATATAAATACGATGAAAAATAGTGCCTGGGATTTATTAGAATGGCATAGGTGATGCCTTTTTCTAAATAATTTACAGTTGGAAAACGAACTGAATGTCTTGGGGACTGGTGATTTTCAAAGACGAGTATTTCAGTGCAGTGCAGGCTGCTGCTCACTGGGTTGTTGTATTTCTCAGCTGTTGCCTTCAGTCTGAGAAAATGTTTCTGCAGTCTTAAGAGACTAAGCTTTGTGCATCCTGGGCATAAAGTTCATGCACTAACGCTTTTTGAAGACGACCTTTTCCATTCTGTTTCTTAACTTAGATCCTTTGTTTCACAAGGGTAAACAATTCCAAGAATTTCATGATATCTTATACAGGAATGATTCTGAAAGAGTTCCTTCCTTTTAAAGTGAAGAGCTGAAGGGGGTATATACCTTCCAGTGCTCAAGTCTCATCAGTGCTGCTTAACAGCTGGATGACCATGATTATCTGGTGTTAGCATAAATTTCTTTTCACCTTTACCAGTTACAACAAATACACAAACATATGTTGTATGTATATATTATACAATTATTTATTTATTGATTGATCGATTGATTGGTTTTTCGAGACATGGTTTCTCTGTGTAGCTTTGCACCTTTCCTGGAACTCACTCTGTCGCCCAGGCTGGCCTTGAACTCAGAGATATGCTTGCCTCTGCCTCCAGAGTGCTGGGACTATACATTTATTTTCAATGCAAAGTATTAATTATATACTTACAATATGAAAGTAGGTGGATATGTGTGTAGCTCCCACCTCTTAAAGTGGTTGAGAGTAAGCTACAGTGCACCGCAAAGAATATGTTATCATGGACAAAATGCATCTTGTAAGTTCCCAGTAAAATGTAGTGCTTTTTTAGAGTGATAGGGCAACATGAATTCCTTCAGTCGGGACAGAGAGATAAGCAACATTATCTTCCACATTAGAGAGCATGCTTTATAAAATGGTAGCCTCTTTAGTAATGCACCTTAAGATGTTCTTTCCCAAATGGATGTTTGCTCTAATCACTCTGTTCCCCTTTAGCTGATGGAGATTATCTCTCTCAAGTTAGTATGTACAAGGAAACCACAAGGTGTGTACAAATATGAAAAATGCAGTGATTTTCTTAGCATGAAATGGATTCCTCTTAGTTCCTGGTTGCAGTCTAAGCATTTTAGTTATAGCTTCAAACTGCCATGAAATGTCACTTTGTAGAAGGGGCTCACAATTCAGCTGATAACATCATTGTCCAGGTAAGCTGATCAGAACATAGCACTATTACCATGTTGACTGCTGCTATAATCACATACAATTTTACAGGGCTGGACTATAGAAATAATTAACAAGGGTGCCAAGTAATTAGAGTAAAAACCAAAATACATAAAGAAGTCTCCAAAACAACACTGAGCTAGTATTTGTTTTGGTTATTGATCCATTCCTGCTTACTCTAGCCATCTGTCTGTCATCTAAATCTAGTTAGAGTTAAGTGGAAATCCATTCTGCCTATTCCTTCCTCTTTCTAGACAAAGACCAGGACAACCAGAAGACTAAGGCTATTATAGCTGTACTCAAGGATTAGAACCAGAGAATCCTTTTAGAAAAGGCAACTGCAGACTTGCCTGCAAAGCTCAGCCTTTCTTTTCTGGAAGATTCATCATGTCTTTGGTTCTATCCCCATGCATTTGATATAAAGACTACTCTAACCACTGTGCAGTATTTCCTCTGTAGACAGCATTGCCCAATGTGGTTATAAATCAAGTCAATTTTTCTGAACTTTAGCAGAGACCTGAATATTTCTGATGTCTGCCTTGGGATGAAACATGAACATCTCATAATTACAAAAAAAAATGCTTTCTTTGTCCTGGGAGTACATGAGGCCATCATTCACACTTCTGATCCATCTCCTTCAGTCTCCTGTAGTCACTTTACCACTTCACACCACATTATCTTGATCTGAATAATATTAATTCTGCTCCCAATGTTTCCACATTTAGTTTCATTGTGGTAAGATAATCTACCACATATCTGGCCTGTAATCCTTCATTGCTTTGCTTTCTCCTGACTTCTCTGAAGTTCACCCTCCACACCTTGGCCAATGAAAATATTTTAAAAAATCGCGTTTGCCTGTGCCATATCTAGATTGCCACTCTTCAGATGGCTTTCTTTGTCCTTAAGATGGAGCCCAGTGATTCAAGGTCGTGAATATTGCAGCTTCTAAATCTCTCATTTTCTGATCCATATACTTTGCAGCATATAACCCAGCCTCCTCACACTCAAAAATGTAATTGCCAGTCTTCCTTTATATATTTGTTGTTGTTTCTTGTCTGTGTAATTCACAAGCTCATTTGTGACCCTGTCTCATACCCTCTTTTACACAGCTACATTTTCCTCTCAAATTGTCTGTGCCATAGGAGATCAATGGCCTTATGTTCACCTGGAGCCCTGATTACTAACCAGTGCCTAGAATAAGTGCTTAATTGAGGAAATAAATGAGAGAGAAAGGAAAGACCAGGTGGTAGGGATTTTTACATCATTAGTTTCAAATGTAAGGAGATTTGATGATATATATCATTTGTTTCTCTAAGGACCAGAGAAGAAAAAGTGATTAAATCTGAATTCTAGTAATTAACATATAAAGAACCTAGCTAAGAGGGACATGAGAAAAATCTGTCAAAGATTTGAGTAATATGTTCCCTTGGATATCTGTATTAGTGCTGCCTTCTGACATCTCAGAATCCAATAATGATATAAAAATACATGGAGATGATAGTGATGGCAAATGCTTGTACATTAATTACTATGGCACATATGTCTTATAGAACATGTTATAAAATACCAGTAATATTCTCACCTAGCTGAGTGTTCAGTAATACTGCTTCTCAAATCCTCAGTTGGTGATACCACTTTTGGCTTAGCAGAGGCAGTCTAGAACCAGGACATTCCCTCTTACCAGGGGTGCTTTTTCGGGGTGAATCCTTTGGTCTCAGTGAAGCAGGCTTGCTAAATGTGGTACTCAGGGATTTACAGCATGTGGAAGTATGTCCATGATCCAAAGTTGCATATGAACAAGCTTGCCCAATCTTTTCTTTAATCAAAACAAATCCTCAGCAAAGTATGGTGATACATACCTGTAATCCCAGCACTTTGATACATACCTGTAATCCCAGCATTTACGAGGCTCAAGGATTGTGAATTTGAGTTTGAGGCCGGCTTGGAGTAAATAGCTGATCTTATCTCAAAAGCAAACAAAAAGCTCAAACAAAATGTGATCATTTGGGGGCTATAGATAACTTCAGTAGTTAAGAACACTTAATGCATTTGCAGAGGACGCAGTTTTGGTTCCTGTACCCATACCAAGTGGCTGACAACTTCCAGTAACTCCATATCTAGATGATCAGGCATCTTCTTCTGACTCCCCTGAGCACTTGCACACTTGGGAGGCTCATAAACTCATGCAGGTATACACATACACAATAGATAGATGATAGATAGATAGATAGATAGATAGATAGATAGATAGATAGATAGATAGATGTTTTAAATGATCATTTTATTAAAAAGAAAAAGGAATCTTTCTTTTATCTCCCTATTTGCTTTCCTCTAAGACAGGCTCTAACCCATTTCAGAGTAAGTCAAGATTGTTATTCCTATTGTGGTATTCCGTCAAAAGCCCAAGGCTGAGGCCAATCAAAGAGTCTGAAGGTTCATATTATGCCATGTATCAACTCAATATTGTATTTCTTTGACTGGTGGGCTGATGAAAGTAAGGTATGTTGGGATGGAGTAAAGGTACTAGTCTTATAAATAAGTGTTTAACAGCATGGACAGAAGTGTCTGTTTGAACAACTTTAACAGTTCCTTGAAGACATAGTTCTTTTAACTGTTAACTGTCTAACAAATTGTTTCAGAAAAACTACCACTATTGTCCATTTAGGAAAATTTTCATTGATTTTTTCTTTGCATTATATTTTGAAGTTTTAGTTACCATTTGCTAATGATATAAAACGGGCTTTATCCTTCATATCAATGATTTTCAAATAATACTAACACTGTGTACTTTCAGTTTCTATGTTGAAACTATTGGGATGGGTCCAGTCCTCTTTTAAGGACTGTTTAACAATAATCCTGATGGATTGAAATCGCTGCATTAAACCATCTGTCACCTATATATGGATCAGCATACACTCACTTTTGATAATTTTGTGAATTGACTTTGAACCTGGGCTAAAGCATGTAGGTGTTTATGAGTAGCAGAGCTACTGTATAACTAGACAGCTTGGTCTCTTAGCCAGGTGACTTACTTCTGAGCTTTCCACTCCCAGCAGCTCCCAGCAGGCAATTTAAATCCAAGTCTCAAGGAAAATTATAAGTGAGTATGTGTCATGGGCATTTATAGTCACTAATTGTCAAAATCATAAAATATAAGCTTATGAATGTTAGCAGTTTGCTGTGTTCATTATAAACTGTTCAGTTGGAGATTCAGAAACAGGTTTTAAAGGCTCAATAATTAACAGGACTTGTGATTACATTCATACTGAATTTTTATAAAGAAAGTCAATCTATACAACTGTTTAAAGATTCCTTAGATGTCAGAGATTATTTTGTCTAGGGAAAAGCAGATCAGTAAGCAAAATAAATCATGGCCATTATGTTTTTGAAATACTCACTTGATAAATTACATACAGAAAGAATGAGATAAGATCCAATTGCCTTTCAAAGGAAAAATACAGATAGTTTTGCATGTCACTTTTTAGAAATTAATCTTTTTTTGATAATGTCATGTACTAATGCAGCTCTGATTACTCTCTCCATATGCTCATTTCTCCATCAGGTTCCCTTCCTCTCTACCAGACCTTTACCCACATTCATGATTTTGGCTTTGTGACTCATTTAGTTTAATTAAACTAAAATATGTAGTTTCTAAAAATTAAGATCAAGTCATGCATATGGCTGGTATTTGAAAAAAAAGTCAATGAAATAATTCCTAATGATATTCTGCTATACTCATAGATTGCTGTCTAGCTCAATTGTCATTAGAGAGACTTCACCCAGAAACTGATGGAAACAGATGCAGAGACCCACAGCCAAACATTAGGCAGAGTTCAGAGAATCCCATGGAAAGGGAGGTAGAAGGATTGTGAGAGCCAGAGGGGTCAAGGACACCACAGAGACTGAACCGCCAACCAGAGAGTTTTCACAGTATGACCTAGGGCCTCTGCACATATGTTACAGTTGTGTAGCATGGTCAACTTATGGGAGCAGGGACTGTCTCTGACTCTCATACCTGCTCTTGGGACCCTTTCCTCCTACTAGGTTGCCTTGTCCAGCCTAAACAGGAGAGGAGGTGCCTAGTCTTACTGTAACTTGATATGCCATGGTTGGCTGATATGCGGGGAAGGCCTGCCCTTTTCTGAAGAGAAAGGAGGAGGAATGGATGGTGGAGGGGAAGTTGGGGAAGAGACTAGGCAGAGAAGAGGGAGGGATGAGAAACTGTGGTTCAGCTGGAATAAATAAATTAATTAATTAATTAATTAATTTAAAGAAAGCATTGGAAAAGAGGGATAGACCTTGCATGGCTTGAAAAAGCTGTTTCTAGAAGCGGTGGGTTATTAAATTCCATTTCAAATGATGGCTTAGCTCCCTATGAGCTGGTGGTCAGTGTAGCCCCTAAAGCCCCCCTCTTGTCAGTCCTCTTGGTTGCACACTGGAACTAGATGGCAAAACTGTATTGTTAGGCTGGGTGGTGGTGGCACATGCCTTTAATTCCAGCACTTGGGAGGCAAAGGCAAATAGATCTCTGTGTGTTTGAGGCCAGCCTGGTCATCCACAGAGTTAGTTCTAGGACAGTCAAGGCTATACAACCCTGCGCGCCCCCCCCCCAAAAAAAAAAAAACACAAACAGACAAACAAACAAACAAAAAAACTATTGCTGAAGATACGACATATCTTGTATGCATGATATACATAGGCTTCTTCCTAGCCAGGTGGCTTTCATGGTCCTGGAACATGCTAAGCAGGCTGCTGGAGGGTAAAAGGCAGCAACAGTCTTGCTCATCTGTAAACCCTAAAATCTATGACATAATTATTTCTGGTCAGTTGTGCCAGCATGAGAAATAGTGACACTAGTTGTTGGGTAACCAACCACGTTCTGATTAGATCTGAAGCCCTGCTGCACAAGAGAAAATCCATACTTGTTAGAGCAAACCTGATCAAAATTTCACTTTTATTTTTGAAAGATAAAATCTACTACTATTTTATCTGTGCATTAATTTTTACATGGGAATTCTAGTTTAACAGATCATAAAAAATCATAATGAGGGGTTCCAGCATTTAATACTACATGGAAAAAAACAAACATGGACACAATACTAGATAAATATTCTCAATCCTAGATGTTAGTCACAATTCTTATTACTCAGGGGTATGAGAACTTTTTGAGTATTTTGTTTTAAAAGACTTTGTTTCTTTATTCAATTTTCTTTTTAATTGTGCAGATGTTCACCTTCATTGTATTATAGTTAGGTTACTTTTTATCTTCATGATTTTCATCTGTACTTTGCCATCTTAGAAGGAACTACATTGCTTCAGTTTCAACTAGAGCGTCACCTCCATTGTTACTTATTACCCTAAGACACCAATTCAGATCCAGCTATCAGTCGTCATTCTATTTGTCCTTTGGAGTTTGTGGTGAGCCCAAAAATGTATTGGTCTTAGGACTTACTATTCTAAGTCAATTGTATTCTTGTCTTTCCTTGTATTTTGCTAATACTAGCACCCTAGTAACTGGCCATGTTCTGTGAAGACAGATAAGATAAGAGGGAAACATGAGCTGGGCGGTGGTGGCACACGCCTTTAATCCCAGCACTCAGGAGGCAGAGCCAGGTGGATCTCAGTGAGTTTGAGGCCAGCCTGGGCTACAGAGTGAGTTCCAGGTCAGGTGCAAAACTACACAGAGAAACCCTGTCTCCAAAAAAAAAAAAAAAAATACACAGAGAGAAAGAGTAAAACATGGCTGGATTCTACCCTCTAAGCCTTTACCCTAAGGGTAGACTATGGTACCCATAGAAAAAAGATTCTTTTGAATGTATCTGTCCTGAAAAGAGGATCTATAACAATCTCTTCAGTAGAAAGTGCTCTGTGTCACTTTCACAGAGGAGTTGAAAGTACTTGGCTTCCAAAGTAGTTTGTGTTCCTGCCTTTTGTATAAAGGAGGCTCATGTTTGAAAGAGGCTAAATGAGAGCCTGTTGACTGCAAATGTCAGTGAGAAATATTTATTGTGTATGTTCTGTGTATATACTGGTAACTCTGCTGGCTATTTTAAATCCCCTTCTCCTTATCATCACCCCATACACCTTTTAGATGAAGAAGTACAAATATAAGGGAGTTTAATATTTGGCTATTGTTTCTTTCTCCATAAGAGCGTGTGTCATTGAATAGAATATTGTACCCATTGCTAAAGAGTCTTGGTACTTGAGCTCTAGCACAGAGCCCCTAACCTTCCTAGGACTGACTGAAAGTGTGGGGATTGAAGAAAGATTTTCCATGTATCAGCTCTCAATAAAATTTT
The DNA here is from genome assembly GCF_004664715.2 of Peromyscus leucopus. Taxonomy (NCBI): domain Eukaryota; kingdom Metazoa; phylum Chordata; class Mammalia; order Rodentia; family Cricetidae; genus Peromyscus; species Peromyscus leucopus. The sequence goes on along the minus strand of NC_051065.1, from coordinate 118,311,370 downwards.
GAGAAAATAATGGGAGATTTTGTGGTAATTGAGTCAGTACAGTGGGCTATATCTAGTACATTTACTATAGTGATGGCCATTCTCATCTCATGAATGAAAATAAAACTTAACGCAGACATAAGGAGGTTATTTAGTTTACTATCGAAATAAATCAGAAGTGTTTGGATTTAGCTTTAGATGCCTTTCAAAAGAGCTTAACTAAAAGAAAAAATCTTTTTCCCTCATTTGGAATTCAGAGTTAGGAGGTCAAATATGGTCTGGTAATTCTCCAAGGTTTAAAGGGACCTTGTCCTGATGCTGGGAGAGGTACATCTTAAGCATATTTCTTCATGTTCCAAGCTAGTTTCTTGGAGCCCTGTTCATTATATTTGAGATCCAGACCTTAGGAAAAGATGGATAGGATAAGAATCATGTAACTCCAGAGAGGACTCCCATCAAGAACACATGGGAACACACTTTTTGTGGTTCTCTTTGGAGTTAGTCACATGTTAATATCTAGGTCTAAAAGAGGCTGGGGAATACAATGCTTAATTGGAGCAAAAGAGTCCAGTCAATGGAACATGTTTTATAGAGAAAGAAACAAACTATAAATCTTGGAAAACATCTCACCAGCTCTGGCCAAATGGTGTTCCCTTAGGAATTTACCTGAGCCTGGACAAGGAGCTAAGCTGCTCAACTTGGAGTGCCTAATTAAAACTGAAGGTAAAAATGTAAAAATTGAGACTACAATCACTTGCTGCAATGGTACAAAACAGAGTCTAAAATAGCAGAAGGAGATACATTTGTTCCACAGACCAGTTCAGGCTCACTGAAGTCCAACTGGATCATCACAGACCTGGATGCTGACTCATTATTGAGGGAGCTCAGACAAAAGGCTCTGCCTAGTTCTAGTGACTTTGAAGTAATGTACAAGGGAGAAGGGATGGGACAATAAAGCTATTTGTATATTGGAGGGCTACTACAATTGAAAAACAGGCTGAGAGAGAAATCAGAGATACATCACCCTTTACAATAGCCACAAATTATATAAAATACCTTGGGGTAACTATAACTAAGTGAACTTTAAGTCCCTGAAAAAAGAAATTGAAGATGTCAGAAAATGGAAAGATCTCCCATGCTCATGGATAGGCAGGGTTAACATAGTAAAAATGGCAAGCTTACCAAAAGCAATCTACAGATTCGATGCAATCCCCATCAAAATCCCAACACAATTCTTCACAGACCTGGAAAGAACAATACTCAACTTCCTATGGAAAAACAAAAAACCCAGGATAGCCAAAAGAATCCTGTACAAAAAAACAGCCTCTGGAGGCATCACGATCCCTGACTTCAAGCTCTACTATAGAGCTACAGTAATTTAAAAACAACAACAACATAGCTTGATACTGGCATAGAAACCAATATGTGGACCAATGAAATTGAATTGAAGACCATGACATTAATCCACACACCTATGAACATATAATTTTTGATAAAGAAGCCAAAACTATACAATGGAAAAAAGAAAGCATCTTCAACAAATGGTGCTGGCATAACTGGATATCAGCGTGTAGAAGGCTGCAAATAGATCCATATCTGTCACCATGCACAAAACTTAAGTCCAAGTGGATCAAAGACCTCAACATAAATCCAGTTACTCTGAACCTGCTAGATGAGAAAGTAGGAAGTAGTCTTGAACGCATGGGCACAGGAGTTCACTTCCTAAATATAACACCAGTAGCACAGATACTGAGAGAAACAATTAATCAATGGGACCTCTTGAAACTGAGAAGCTTTTGTAGAGCAAAGGACATGGTCAACAAGACAAAGTGACAGCCTACAGAATGGGAAAAGATCATCACCAACCCCACATCTGACAGAGGGCTGATATCCACAACATATAAAGAACTCAAGAAATTAGGCATCAAAGTGCCCAACACTCCAATTAAGAAATGGGCTATAGAGCTAAACAGAGATTTCTCAAGAGAGGAAGCTCAAATGGCTGAAACACATTTAAGGAATTGCTCATCATCCCTAATCATCAGGGAAATGCAAATCAAAATGACGCTGAGATACCACCGTACACCTGTCAGAATGGCTAAGATCAAAAACACTGAAGACAGCTTATGCTGGAGAGGATGTGGAGCAAGGGGAACTCTCCTCCACTGTTGGTGGGAATGCAAGCTTGTACAGCCACTTTGGAAATCATATTGGTGCTTTCTTAAAAAATTGGGAATCAATCCTCCTCAAGACCCAGCTATACCACTCTTGGGCATATACCCAAGGAATGCTCAATCATACTACAAGGGCACATGCTCAACTATGTTCATAGCAGCATTATTTGTAAAAGCAGAACCTAAAAAAAACCTAGATGCTCCTCAACTGAAGAATGGATAAAGAAAATGTGGTACATATACACAATGGAGTACTACTCAGCAGAGAAAAACAATGACATCATGATGTTTGCAGGCAAATGGATGGACCTAGAAAAAATTGTCCTGAGTGAGATAACCCAGACTCAGAAACACAAACATGGTATGTACTCACTCATAAGTTGATACTAGATGTAAAGCAAAGGATGACTAGACTGCTACTCACAACTCCAGGGAGGCTATCTAGTAAAGAGTACCCTAAGAAAGACACAGGGATTGCCCAATGACAGAGAAATGTATGAGATCTACATGAGCAAACTGGACGTGAGTGGGGGGTAATGAAGGGCAAAGGTTGGGGGAAAGAGAGCTTAGCAGAGCGGGAGATCCCAGCTGGGTCAAGAACAGAGAGGGAGAACAAGGAATAGGAGACCATGGTAAATGAAGACCACATGAGAATAGGAAGAAGCAGAGTGCTAGAGAGGTTCCCCCAGAAATCCACAAAGATACCTCCACAATAGACTACTGGCAATGGTGGAAAGAAAGCCGGAACTGACCTATTCTGGTGACTGGATGGCCAAACACCCTAACTGTCATGATAGAACTCTCATCCAATGACTGATGGAAGTAGATGCAGAGAGAGGAGGGATTATATGAGCAAGAGATATTGAGACCATGATTGGAAAAAGTACAGGGACAAATAGCCAAACTAGTGGAAACACATGAACTATGAACCAATAGCTGAGGAGCCCCCATGTAACTGGATCAGGCCCTCTGGATAAAAGAGACAGTTGAATAGTTTGAACTGTTTAGGAGGCCCCCAGGCAGTGGGACTGGGACCTGTCCTTAGTGCATGAGCTGGCTTTTTGGAACCTAAGACCTATGCTGGGACACTTTGCTCAGCCTTGGTAAAGGGAGGAGGGGACTTGACGTGCCTCAACTGAATCTACCAGACTGAGCTGAATCCCCAGGGAAGTCCTTGCCTTGGAGGAGGTGGGAATGGAGGCGTGGATTGATAGGAGGGTGAGGGGTGGGTAGGAAGAGGGAGGACAGGGGAATTCGTGGCTGAAATGTAACATTAAACTAATTATAGAATTAAAAAAGATAAAGCTATTTGATTCTGACTGAGGAAAAGTGTCTTCAAGATTCTCTTCTACACAATAAGGAAGACCTAGTGGAGGCTCCTGAAGAAAATCTCCAGCAAAGGAAAATGAGTCCTAGTACTCCAAAGTGGAAGGTGCCCCTCTGTTCATGGGGGGAACATGACCAGTCAAAGATCTTAACTCATTAATGTGTTCCCTTAATTGACTGCAGAGCCCTGTGCTGTCTCTGAGACTGAGTTTGTGAGGGTAGCTCACCAGCATGAAGCTGTAAAGTCTGCACAGTCATGTAGTCAGCTAGACTCCTCAATAACCCTGGCTTTCTTCCTAGTCTCCTCTCTTCTTTAATATTCTGCCACATGCATTCAAAGCTGTGCTTTAATTAATAAGCAACCTCTTAATTAATTTTCTCTATAATTATTTTTTTAATTTCATTCTCCTTAGCCACTAGAAGGTGTTACCACTCTGTTAAGAGAGGGTGACCAGTCTATCAATATCACCTATATATCACCTCTTTCTTGATCTTGTTAGCTTCTCCTATTGATTATTTCCAGATTCCACCACTGACATTTTATAGAAATAAACTGCTGATCAAACTACCACGTTATAGTATGTAAATAGAATTTCTATCATCTTCCTTTTTGAGAAGATCCTTTGGAGTCTCCTTCATGAGAAGTAGGTGTCCCTTTTGGTCATAGTGCTGAGTAGTTGTATATACTCCAAGACAGGTGTTGGTTTAAGTAAAGATCATTTATGCTTTAAAAATATCTGAAATCCCATAAGAATAGGAATCTAAGTTATATAACACACCAAGCTATGCATCACTACATCCTTCAGAATTCCAAAATCAGGAACACGAATTCAAAAAAGCAGTGAATCATTTTCCCAGGCACTTAGTAAACTGAAGTAAAACCAGTTGCCACAAGGAGGAAAGAGATAGTTTTCATTTCTCATTTCCCCTTTTAACTTTTGCATTTGGAGGGGAAAGGGTTACAGAAGTAAAGCTAACACACATGGGTAGTTGGATATAGAAAAATAGAAGATGATGATTAAGGCTGGCATAATCTGTTTCTTTACATGACCCTCAAATGCATTGAGCATCTTCCACACTGATATAATACAGCAAGGAAGTGCTTTCCATGACCCAAATGTGTATACGAGCACTGAGCATTGACTATGCCTTTATCTTAGAGTTCTTTGCCTCAAAAACTGTGAGAAATATATTCTAAGGCACCCAGTCTGTGGCATCTTGAAGCAGTTTTGGGAAGATTTCTAGGCTGGTCCTTGCCCAGAGAATGCTGTTACAAGTATTGCAACATAATTTAGATTTCTTCTTTCATCTTGTGGGGGATCATTCCAAGCATGAATTGAAAAAATACAACAGCAAATGAGAACATTTGAGGAGAGGAGAAATAGACTGTAAGACTAATTCAAGCATGCAGAATCTTAGGTAAAAATCTTGTGTCAGAAATATGCCAGAAAGCAGTTTTCTTTGTGTGTGAAAATTAAGAGAGCATAGGTCTGTGGGTATTGACTTGCATGATTATCCAATTAATGATTACATGATTGTCCAATTAATGATTACAATTACTGTGGTAAACACATATACACTGTAAACCAACTGCCACCTCACGTGCACAAACAAAGTCACTGAGTGGGAAATACTAAAAAATATAGCTTTGTCTTACCTAGACACTGAAAAACAAAACCATGTATCATTTGCTAATGGAGGATGAATGCCCTAGAGATGCTAGGAGCTTTATAATACTTAGTCTACAAAGCAATGAACTTGAAGTAGGGCCATGAGTTTTCTTTTGGTTTGGTCGGAGGTCACATCAAATTTTGACTTGATAGTATACCCCAAAGAGAAGCCAAATTCTAGAGCAAGGCAAATATGACTTAAAAAGCCATGTCTTACTTGAGAATAATTGCAATCAGATAGAGTAATTGCCCAGGAAAGAAGATGCACTGGGGGCTGAATAAAAGAGGATAATGGGCAATGATATATGCTTGGGGTTCACTGATTTAAGAGAACAGAAATAACATTCAAAAGAAACACAGTATTGTTTCTCTGCGAAGAAGTGCCTTATCCATTCTCTTGCTTTAGAATAGACACGCTGCTGCATATCTCTTTAAATAAAAGAGGAAGTTCGTGGCATATAAGGTGTTGCAACAGCTGCCAAATGTTAAAGTGGTGATTGATGCAGCTGGTATCTATGCAGGTCTGTGTGTTCCTAGAGAGCAATCACCCCCCAGCTCCTAGACCCAACCATGATGAGGACATTCCCTCCGTCAAGCCATTGTCATTTGTGGGACTAGACTAGTTTATTACATAAGTCATTTGTGATCCTGGCTTTCCCCAAATTGAAAGTTGTTTCCAGTGGCTCTGAGCAATGTGTGCCATTTCTTTTTTTTCCTCTGGAGTTTGGTTGATCTTATGTGATAGTCCAGTGTGACTCATTTGTATCTGAAGAACATTGTATTGTGGTACTCACCACCTTGAGTTCAAAACTCTTGCTGTTCATCTTTTCTTGCTTACCAGCTTGTAATTTACAGCTTTTGTCAAAGGGTCAGTAACATCCAGAATTCTCAGAATTTCCTCTGTTTGTCTAGTTGTACATCCCTATACCCATCCTCCACAGTGACTGCTAGATTATATTGGAGTCACAACACTTTTTAGACAATGGAAGTGTTACAAGGCCAGGATTAGAAATCTTGAATATTTAGAAGCACTCTTTAACTGTTCTTTATTTCCACCTCGCTCCTTTAGGAAACCCAGACCAAATCACTCAATATCTGTTTTCAGCAAAGACCTCTGTCAGTATCAGACTTAATATTCATGAAAGTCAACATGTAAGTTCTGAGGCTAATAACATTTTTTAGACTTACCCTAAAAGTAAAGTGAAAAGTCTTGTGCTTCAGATGAGAATTTCATGACCATGAGCACCACTGTTTTAACATTGTAGTAATGTCATCTACTTTTCTTTGAGGTGTAAGAAAGCAGCAACGTATTTGCCTGCAGGGCAGTGTAGATGTCTTTTTTCATCTAGTGAGGGAAAAGGAAACTTAACAGCTGCCTTCTTTGAATATAGCAAATACGTTTGTTTCTGAGAGATGAGTAGTATATTTCCTCTATTGAAACTTAAACATAGACATTGGCAATTTGAATGGTTGTCGGCTACAACAGACAATATCCCATTCCAGAATTATTCAAATATGAAGAAAATTCAAATACATTAGGATGGATGAATTTATTTTTAGAATAACTAATAATAGACAATTTGTGTGGAAGTTAGATCTTGATTTGTAAAATGCATCTAATCAGGTTTTAAATGCAATGTATTAAATCTTATAATACATTAGGCATTGGATAAAATGTTGAATTGTAAAAGAATAAAAAGAAAATAATACATGACAAAAGTGAAGTTTTCTAAATGGCAAAGGAAACTACAGGGAAATATGTATTTGAATAAAGGTTAACATATTCTATATGAGAAATAATTAGATAAAAATGAGAAAACTTTATGTGTATTATACAATAGAATTCATATCCAGACTGGATAAAGAATACAAAAACTATAATGATAAAAGATGAATGACTTTCATAGAAAAATGAGTCAAAGGTATGAATAGAAGACATTCACAGAACTAATAAATATGAAAAGTGTCAAGGCCAACTTCACTAGTGTTCAGAGAAATATATATTAGAAGAACACACTGCTGTAATTTTTAACTGATCAAATTGCCAAATTCTTCCATTGGTACTTAAATAGAAAAAAAAAAGATCTATTATAAACAAGTCAGAAAACTTGGCATGTTAGATGTCTATAAAAATGACATATTGTACTTCCTTCAGAGTGGCTTTTTCCTAGTGGGATTTATGGGAGTAGTTTAATCTATTTTTAATAACTATTTTCAAATATACAGAATAAGTAATACGGCACTATACCCTTCAATACTCATCAGTTAACCTGAGCATTTATCAAGATTCTCAGGCAGTTTCTGTAGGTTTATGCATGTAAATATTTGAGTATTTGTATTTGGGTTGCATGTGTGTACACATGTTTGTGGATGTCAGCTTTGGGTGTGGTTCCTTAGGAATTGTCCACCATTGTTTGGAGACAGACTCTCTTTGGGAACTGAAGTGCAATGATTAGGTGAAGGTAGTGTGGTCATTTGAATGAGACTGGACGCATAGGCTCATGTACTTGAGTATTTGGTTACCAGAGGGTGAAACTGTTTGGGGAGGATCAGGAAGTGTGACCTTGTTGGAGGAGATGTGTCACTGGGGGCAGATTTTTAGGTTTCTAAAGACTGGAGCCATTTCCAGGATGTATGTCTCTATTTCTGCCTTCTATTTATGGATTAAGAAGTAAGCTCTCATCTATTGCTCCAGAACCACACCTGCCTGCTTGGGAACATGTTCTCTACCTTCTGAAGCCATAAGCCCCAAATTAAATGATTTCACTTCCAAGGTGCCTTGGTAATGGTGTTTTATCAAAATAGAAAACTAACTAAGGGAGTTAGTGACCTAGCAAGCTCCAGGGATCTCTTTACTCTGTTTCTCTAGCATTGGTATTACAAGTAAACACCACAGCTAGTTTTTTGCTTGTGTTAGGGATTGAACTCTTTTAACAAAACCTTGAACATTTAAAAAAAAATGAGCTACTCTCTGATAGGATACACATAGATGATCTACACCAAAATTCTTATATATGACCAGGTTGATTTTAAGCTTTAAAATCACTTTAAGCTGTTCTTTTTTTATTTTCTTTTTTTTATTTATTTATTTTACAATGCTATTCAGTTCTATATAATAGCCACAGATTCCCTTGTTCTCTCCCTTTCTGCCCCCCTCCGCTTCTCCCCAGCACACCCCCCATTCCCACCTCCTCCAGATCAAGGTCTCCTCCGAGGAATGAGATCGACCTGATAGACTCAGTCCAGGCAGGTCCAGTCCCCTCCTCCCAGATTGAGCCAAGTGTCCCTGTATAAGTCCCAGGTTTCAAACAGCTAACACATGCAACGAGCCCAGGACCTGATACCACTGCCTAGATGCCTCCCAAACAGATAAAGCCAATCAACTGTCTCACCTATTCAGAGGGCCTGATCCAGTTGAGGGCCCCTCAGCCTTTGGTTCATAGTTCATGTGTTTCCATTCATTTGGCTATTTGTCCCTGTGCTTGATCCAGCCTTGGTTTCAACAATTCTCACTCATATAAACCCTCCTCTTTCTCACTAATTAGACTCTCAATGCTCCACCAGGGGCCTAGCCGTGGATGTCTGCATCCAGATTCCTCAGTCCTTGGATGGGTTTATGGCACAACTATTAGGGTGTTTGGCCATCCCATCACCAGAGTAGGTCAGTCCCGGCTGTCTCTCGACCATTGCCAGCAGTCTTTTGTGGGGGTATCTTTGTGGATTTCTGTGGGCCTCTTTAGCTCTTTGTTTCTTCCTTTTCTCATGTGGTCTTCATTTACCATGGTCTCCTATTCCTTGTTCTCCCTCTCTTTTCTTGATCCAGCTAGGATCTCCTGCTCTCTTTCCCTCGACCCTCGCCCTTCATTGCTCCCATTCATGTCCAGGCTGTTCATGTAGATCTCATCCATTTCTCTGTGTCTTTCTTGGGGTCCCGTTTTCCAGGTAGCCTCACTGGTGATGTGAGTAGCAGTCCAGTCATCCTTGTTCCACATCTAGCATCTTCCTATGAGTGAGTACATACCATATTTGTCTTTCTGAGTCTGGGTTACCTCACTCAGGATGATTTTTTCTAGATCCATCCATTTGCCTGCAAACCTCATGATGTCATTGTTTTTCTCTGCTGAGTAGTATTCCATTGTGTATATGTGCCACAATTTATTTATCCATTCTTCAGTTGAAGGGCATCTAGGTTGTTTCCAGGTTTTGGCTATTACAAACAATGCTGATATGAACATAGCTGAGCAAGTGCTCTTGTGGTATGATTGAGCATTCCTTGGGTATATGCCCAGGAGTGGTATAGCTGGATCTTGGGGGAGATTGATTCCCAGTTTTCTAAGAAAGCGCCATATTGATTTCCAAAGTGGTTGTACAAGTTTGCATTCCGACCAGCAGTGGAGGAGAGTTCCCCTAGTTCCACATCCTCTCCAGCGTAAAGTGACTTCAGTGTTTTTTATCTTAGCCATTCTGACAGGTTTAAGGTGGTATCTCAGAGTTGTTTTGATTTGCATTTCCCTGATGATTAGGGATGTTGAGCAATTCCTTAAATGTCTTTGAGCCTTTTGAGTTTCCTCTGTTGAGAATTCTCTGTTTAGTTCTAAAGCCCATTTCTCAATTGGACTGTTGGTCATTTTGATGTCTAATTTCTTGAGTTCCTTATATATTCTGGATATCAGTCCTCTGTCAGATGTGGGGTTGGTGAAGATCTTTTCCCATTCTGTAGGCTGTCACTTTGCCTTGTTGACCATATCCTTTGCTCTACAAAAGCTTCTCAGTTTCAAGAGGTCCCATTGATTGATTGTTTGTCTCAGTATCTGTGCTACTGGTGTTATATTTAGGAAGTGATCTCCTATGCCAATGCATTCAAGACTCCTTCCTACTTTCTTTTCTAGCAGGTTCAGAGTAGCTGGATTTATGTTGAGGTCCTTGATCCACTTGGACTTAAGTTTTGTGCACGGTGACAAATATGGATCTATTTGCAGCCTTCTACATGTTGATATCCAGTTATGTCAGCACCATTTGTTGAAGATGCTTTCTTTTTTCCATTGTACACTTTTGGCTTCTTTGTCAAAAATTATATGTTCATAGGTGTGTGGGTTAATGTCAGTGTCTTCAGTTCGATTCCATTGGTCCACATGTCGGTTTTTATGCCAATACCAAGCTGTTTTTATTACTGTAGCTCTATAGTAGAGCTTGAAGTCAGGGATCGTGATGCCTCCAGAGGTTGTTTTATTGTACAGGATTCTTTTGGCTATCCTGGGTTTTTTGTTTTTCCATATGAAATTGAGTATTATTCTTTCCAGGTCTGTGAAGAATTGTGTTGGTATTTTGATGGGGATTGCATTGAATCTGTAGATTGCTTTTGGTAAGCTTGCCATTTTTACTATGTTAACCCTGCCTATCCATGAGCATGGGAGATCTTTCCATTTTCTGACATCTTCTTCAATTTCTTTTTTCAGGGACTTAAAGTTCTTGTCATGTAGGTCCTTCACTTGCTTGGTTAGTGTTACCCCAAGGTATTTTATGTCATTTGTGGCTATTGTAAAGGGTGTTGTATCTCTAATTGCCTTCTCAGCTTCTTTGTCCATTGTATATAGGAGGGCTACTGATTTTTTTGAGTTGATCTTGTATCCTGCTATGTTGCTGAAGGTGTTTATAAGCTTTATCAATTCCTGGGTGGAATCTTTGGGGTCACTCAAGTATACTATCATGTCATCTGCAAATAGGGAAAGCTTGACTTCTTCCTTTCCAATTTGTATCCCCTTAATCTCCTTATGTTATCTTACTGCTCTGGCTAGAACTTCAAGTACTATATTGAATAAGTATGGGGAGAGTGGACAGCCTTGCCTCCTTCCTGATTTTAGTGGAATTGCCTTGAGTTTCTCTCCATTTAATTTGATGTTGGCTGTTGGCTTGCTGTAAATTGCCTTTATTATGTTTAGGTATGTTCCCTCTATTCCTGATTACTCCAAGACTTTTATCATGAAGGGGTGTTGGATTTTGTCAAATGCCTTTTCTGCATCTAGTGAGATGATCATGTGGTTTTTTTCTTTGAGTTAGTTTATATGGTGTATTACATTGATGGACTTTCATATGTTGAACCACCCTTGCATCCCTGGGATGAAGCCTACTTGATCATGGTGGATAATTGTTCTGATGTGTTCTTGGAGTCTGTTTGCCAGTATTTTATTGAGTATTTTTGCATCAATGTTCATGAGGGAGATCTGTCTGTAGTTCTCTTTCTTTGTTGCATCCTTGTTTGGTTTAGGAATCAGGGTAATTGTAGCCTCATAGAAGGAGTTTGGTAATGTTCCTTCTGTTTCTATTATGTGGAACAATTTAGAGAGTATTGGTATTAACTCTTCTTTGAAGATCTGGTAGAATTCTGCGCAGAAACCATCTGGTCCTGGGCTTTTTTTGGTTGGGAGACTTTTAATGACTGTTTCTATTTCCTTAGGGGTTATTGGACTATTTAAATAGTTTATCTGGTCTTGATTTAACTTAGGTATATGGTACCTATCCAGAAAAATGTCCATTTCTATTAGGTTTTCCAGTTTTGTGGAGTAGAGGATTTTGAAATATGACCTGATAATTCTCTGGATTTCCTCAATGTCTGTTGTTATGTCCCCCTTTTCATTTCTGATTTTGTTGATTTGGATTCTCTCTCTCTGTCTTTTGTTTAGTTTGGATAAGGGCTTGTCTATCTTATTGATTTTCTCAAAGAACCAACTCTTTGTTTCATTAATTTTTTGTATTATTCTCTTAGTTTCTAATTTATTAATTTCACCTCTCACTTGATAATTTCCTGGCGGCTATTCTTCCTGGGAGACTTTGCTTCTTCTTGTTCTAGAGCTTTCAGGTGTGCTGTTAAGTCACTAGTGTGGGATTTCTCCAACTTCTTTACATGGGCATTTAGTGCTATGAATTTCCCTCTTAGCACTGCTTTCATAGTGTCCCATAAGTTTGGGTATGTGGTGTCTTCATTTTCATTGATCTCTAGGAAGTCTTTAATTTCTTTCTTTATTTCTTCCTTAACCCATTGGTGATTCAGTTGAGCATTATTCAGTTTCCATGAGATTGTAAGTTTTCTGTAGTTTTTGTTGTTGCCGAAATCTAACTTTAAACCATGGTGGTCTGATAGAACACAGGAGGTTATTCCAATTATTTTGTATCTGTTGAGATTTCCTTTGTGGCCAAGTATGTGGTCGATTTTAGAGAAAGTTCCATGGGGTGCTGAGAAGAAGGTATATTCTTTCTTGTTAGGATGGAATGTTCTATAGATATCTATTAGGTCCAATTGGGTCATGACATCAGTTAAGTCCTTTATTTCTCTGTTAAGTTTCGATTTGGGAGTTCTGTCCAGTGGTGAAAGTGGGGTGTTGAGTTCTCCCACTATTAATGTGTGGGGTTTTATATGTGTTTTAAGCTTTAGTAATGTTTCTTTTACATATGTGGGTGCCCTTGTGTTTGGGGCATAAATGTTCAGAATTGAAACTTCATCTTGGTGGATCATTCCTGTGATGAGGATGTAATGCCCTTCTTGATCTCTTTTGATTGATTTTAGTTTGAAGTCTATTTTGTTGGATATCAGGATGGCTACACCCGCTTGTTTCTTAAGGCCATTTGATTGGAAAGTCTTTTCCCAGCCTTTTATTCTTAGGTAGTGTCTGTCTTTGAATTTGAGATGTGTTTCTTGTATGCAGCAGAAAGATGGGTCCTGCTTTTGTATCCATTCTGTAAGCCTATGTCTTTTTATAGGTGAATTAAGTCCGTTGATATTAAGCTGTTCTTTAAGATTTAGGATGTTATTCTAAAGCAATAATATTGAGAGAAATAATGATTTATATTGCAAATGTTGAGAGTGATAGTAGAAGATTTTTTTGTGTTGTCTTCTTCTGAAAGAACACTATGCTACTTATGAATGAAGGAGAAAATAGTTGTTGAAACCAAGGTTGGATAAAGCACAGGGACAAATAGCCAAACGAATGGAAACACATGAACTATGAACCAAAGGCTGAGGGGCCCCCAACTGGAGCAGGCCCTCTGAATAGGTGAGACAGTTGATTGGCTTGATCTGTTTGGGAGGCATCTATGCAGTGGTACCAGGTCCTGGGCTCGCTGCATGAGATAGCTGTTTGAAACCTGGGACTTATACAGGGACACTTGGCTCAATCTGGGAGGAGGGGACTGGACCTGCCTGGACTGAGTCTATCAGGTCGATCTCAGTCCTCAGGGGTGGCCTTGATCTGGAAGTGGTAGGAATGGGGGGTGGACTGGGGGGAAGGGTATGGGGACAGGAAGTGGGAGAACAAGGGAATCTGTGGCTGTTATGTAGAACTGAATAGTATTGTAAAATAAAAGAAAAAAAAATAAACAGGATAAAAAAAATAGTACATTACTAATAGTGGGTTGGGACTCAGTCCACATCATTAGACTCCTAGAATCCTGGTCCATTTATCACTTTTTCTCTAACCAAAAGGTATGATGATAATAGATGGTTCATGCTAGTGATCAATGGCTTAATAGTTTTTACAACCATTGATATTTAATAAATCCTTAAAACATACTGAAGTTGATGCTATGGCTACCTCTATCCCTCAGATGAAGATGAGTAAATTGTCACCATTGTTATGTCACAGTCATGTAAGGCTCTGGGAATCTGAACTGTAGACCTTCCATTTTGATGCACATTTCCCAATATGCTATGCTAAAATAAAAATATAGGACCACTTAAAAACAAATAAATACAGAATCTATCCAAAATGATGATGAATGTGCTCACTGTTCATTTTCCTTCTGCATGATGTGTGTTTGGGAATGCATGCCACATCATGATGGTAGAGGTCAGAGGACACATTTGTGAGGTTGGTTATCTCTTTCTACTTTTATGTGAGTTCCAGGGATCAAATTGAGACTACCAGGCTTGTATAGTCTTCCTGGTAAAGCTATGCCTTAGATAAATTTTAAGAGCAAGATGATTTGCAAAATTTAAGATCATTTCTTATGTAGGTTAAACTCTCCACAAGACTTTTGTTGTTTATTTTTACAGTAAAACAGTTATAAAACTTTAAACATTATGAATTAAAAATTATTTCCTACTGTTTTGTAATTAGTAGTCTAAGAAGTAGAATTGTCTAGCTATCCTAAAGTTCTTTTCAATTGTAAACACTTTCTCAGCCTATACCTCATCATTACTCTATCTTTACAATGTTTTTTGATTCTTCTTTCAGCATCCAAGTGCATCCTTATGCACATTAGTTTTGTCTTATATATTTTAATAAGATATTTGTTATGTCTCTTAATCTACGGGTTCTCCATCTTTCTCCTTTATATTTTATCAGCATGATATCATTTTTGAATTATCCTTTATAGTGATAGCAGTCTCTGCCTATAAATAAATAGATCTAATGAACATGGAGAGTTATTATATATTCAGAGATGCCTTCATTGACCTATGAACCTCAACAAATAACTCTTCACTATCGATCCCTTGATATGTATATTCCTCCTTTATTTATTGCAATGCTTTTTCTTGTAGAGAAATCACTTCAGAATTAAATTTAAAAGTTTATTATATTTTTGAGAAATTGAAATGGCTTTATAGATGAAGTGGAGCTTTCTGGTATCTTCTAATTGCAGGGACTACAAGCTCACTGAGGTTGGCTGGAGACAGATGACATGCTTGTCATGATTCCAGAGTGTCACAGAGTATCAAAAGGTCCACATGAGGGTTCATCAATAATAATGTATAAGTTTCCATATTATACATTAATGTACATGAATATGATACAATGATTTTACAAAAATTTAAGTTCTGATTAATAGATCTAAGGTAGAATTAGAGGATATGCCCTTCTAATGACCTCTAGAATGAGCAAAATGATGTCAGTCCATGGACTGCCCTTTAAATAGTTATGGTTCACTCACTCATCAACTGAGGCTAGCTAACTGTGGTCTTTCTCTTGGTATCTATGTTCTCACTATACTTACAAAAGAATTAAAGTGTACATTAATTAAAGTGTACATGTGAGTGGAATGACAATCACACAGACTATAAATCATATGAGGCAACAGGCTTCCATGTAGGATGCCAATATAGAAACCCAAAATGAATTTTGGACCAAGTCTGGAGATCTCAACCCTGAAACTCACCATCCCTTTCCTGACAGCTCCACCTAATACATTTCTAATATCCCTGCAACACACTCTTCCCTAAGTCTGCCCTGCTCTTCTAGAAAATAAAATTCATAATAAAGTCTGGACTCTGCCCTGAGAGAACAAGTGCATTTAGTCTATTGCTCCCTCTGTAAATGAAATCATCACTCCTTAAATTCCTTGGATGGGAGAGAATGTTAAAAGCATACAGAAGCAGGGTGTGGTGGTGCATGTCTTTAATCCCAGTACTCGGGGAAGAAGCAGGCAGGCAGATCTCTGAGTTTGAGGCCAGCCTAGTCTATAGAGCAAGTTCTGGGACAGCCAGGCCTACACAGAGAAACTCTGCCTTGAAAAATAAAAATAAAATAAAATAAAAAAAGAAAGAGAGAAAGGAAGGAAGGAAGGAAGGAAGGAAGGAAGGAAGGAAGGAAGAAAAAAAGAAAGAAAGGAAAGGAAAGCATACAGTAGGCTGTCTTGGGTTTGTTATTTAGTCCTAACTCTGTCTTCTAATTATGGGTGCATTGTTAAATGAGGTAATACCCAGTCTTAGAAATTACCAAGCAGGTGTTTAAAAGATGTCAGTAAGCATTTCTACTCTAGTCTAATTAGCACTCTAATACATTTTAAAGTGCATAGTCATCATTATTTCTTCTTCATTAGTTGCTGATATTTTATATAATGCATCTTATAAAACTATTCTTAGCATATTACAAAAGTACAGCTGCATGCCAAGTATGCGGGTTATGAATGCATCTTCATGAAAACGCACATCTTATATCCACATATAAAACAATTTGTAGTGTAGATGTGATGTTTATTTACATATACTAATGTAAATTAGTAAATATTTATGTTTGCCCAATTCTATTTACTGTGTATTGTGGTAAGGTACTTCATACAACTAGAACAATGAGTTTAATCATTCCCACTGTTGACAGGAAGTTATAAGTAAAGTAAGATCCACTGTTTGCATTACTTTAGGATGCTTCTGGGTAGACATTTTAATAAAGATGGATATCTGACTTCAAGGTGGGAAGCCTTGAAAAGGTAGTCCAAAGGTATGAAATCAGCAGGGCAAAGCACGCTGCAGGGCTACACAGTAATTAGTCCTGGTTGCCAGGGTTACTCAGAAGGTAGAGTGACCTGTCTGACTCCAGATCCTTCATGTGAACAACATTCAGTCACATTTTTATAACATCTGCACTTTACTTGCTCAGCTGTATTGTGTGGTCCAGCTAGGCCAACTTGGGAGTAGCATCTCCATAAATAATAAGTTACAGTGGTTAGAGTGTTTTTGAAATGATCAAGTCAAATCTTAAGTCTTTGAAGTGTTTGAAGATTACCTACCTAATTGAAATATGTATATTGAAATATGTATACCTAATTGAAATATGTATACCTAGAAAACTTAACTGACTATAAGTTTGATTATTATAGATGACTAATTATTAATCTGTATTTAACTATACACTACAATTTCAAATGAGTTGCACTGCACAAACATAATACCCCAAACAGGAGTGGAAATATATACAGTATAACAAAATCATCTTCAAATTTGCATCAATAAACCAAAATCCATAGCAACATCAAACATTTTAAACTAGTTGCTGCTCTTTAAAAGTATATTCAACAATCTACCCCTTTATCCTATCACACTTATATTATCTCCTTTTCTTCTTTAGAAAGAGATTGCATTTATAATCAACCCCCTTTAATAAAAATAAACATTTATAAATAATTTTTTGGAAATTTGGGCATAGCTTCTTATACTATTTCCCACTGGTTGAGGGTACTGGCAATCTTACGGGGATCCTGAGAAAATTAAGAATTATAGCTAAATCTTGGCTGTAGTAGCCTGTGAGGCTGTCTCTACCATTCAGAGTGTCTTGGTTGAGTAAACAATATTAGACTGGGAACAATCTATAGGTTCTCATCTTCTGTGGAAACAAAAGCAGAACCTCTTTTCCAAAGCAACATATACTTAGACACAAATTTTGAAGTAAAGATACCTTTAAAATATATATATATTGGTTTAACTGAGTAACCCCTACAATCAAATGTCTCTCTGCAGTTAAAAATCCCAAAGATGCTGGGTGGTGGCAGTGCATGACTTTAATTCCAGCACTTGGGAGGCAGAGCCAGACGAATCTCTGTGAGTTTGAGTCCAGCCTGATCTACAAAGTGAGATTCAGGACAGGCTCCAAAGTTACACAGAGAAAGTCTGTCTAGAAAAAACAAACAAACAAACAAACAAAAATCCCAAAGACAATATAATCCAGACTCTCTGGGTAATTTCCATCTTTATGTGGCTTATTTTTTATATTATTTTATTCTCCTATGTAAGGACTTTATTTTATTATTTTAAAACTATATATTTCCTTTTTATGATTGTCTATACCTTCTGACCATGTTTTTATTAAGAAATATTTTTATTCATTTTACATACCAATCACAGATCCCTCTCTTTCCTCCTTCTACCCGTCCAGCCTCCCCACCCCCAACTCACTCCCCTTTGCCGCCTACAAGAAAATAAGGCCTCCCATGGGGAGTCAGCAGAGCCTGATATATTCAGTAGAGGCAGATCCAAGCCCCTCCCCCTGCCTCAAGGCTGTGCGAGGTGTTCCACCATAGATAGTCTATGGGCATATCACCCGAATGAGCCTGATCTTATCTGACCATTGTTTCTGACAGACCCCTCACGGGCATCCTAACAGACGGACCCCTCCTAACAGACGGACCCCTCTCGGGCATCCTATGACAGGGGGACCTGTGAGGACCCCCGCGTCCTGATGAGTGGTTGGAACGTCTTCCAACTCCTCCAGGGTCACCTTACAGGCACGTCCGCCAAGGTGAGCCTGTCAGATTCAACCGCTGGCTTCGGATAAGAAAATGAAAGTAAAAGGAAAGCAAAGACAAGAAAATGGAGTGCTCTTACCGATCAGTGCAGATGAACCTCCGGAGCTCTTAGGGGTCGCAGCGGGGGGTCTCTGGGGATCCCGGACGAGCCCCCAAATGTTGTGCCCAGATCGCGACCCCCAGAGAGACCACCAAAGACGAGCATGCCGGAATGCAAAAGCAAGGTTTAATTCTGGATATCCAAAATCAATACAAGCCTAGGCAGGAATGTCCTCTCCCTGGTTTCCAGGGTAACTGACCACAGAAATGCCCCCACCTGAGGGCAGCCAATGAGAATGGTGGTGGGCAACCACTCCCTTAGAAGTAATTTCCTGGAAACCAGGGAGAGGACATTCCATAGTCTGGCAGGCATTACCTTGTGACTATCTTGTGTCTCTGTACTTTTACACTTCCTGGTTTCTGGAATCTGAACTGACTGGTTTCAGTAACTAATGGCCTATTCATAAAAAGAGAAATCTTAGACCTTAGTTTTAGGGTAAAAGCATTTTGGTCTTATTTCTAAGATGGCTCCTTTTGGTTTCACACAGACACACACATACGCTCTCCCACTGTTAAGAGTCCTACAAGAACTACAAGATACACAACCATAACACATATGCTGAGAATCTAGCTCAGACCCATACAGGCTCAGTGATTGCTGCTTCAGTGTCTGTGAGCCCCCACGAGCCCTGTTTAGTTGATTCTGTGGGCCATGTTATTGTGATGTCCTCAACCCCTCTGGCTCCTACAATCCTTCCTCCCCCTCTTCTACTAGGTTCCCCTGCCTCAGCCTAGTGTTTAGCTGTGGGTCTCTGTATCTGCTCCCATCAGGTGCTAGATGCTGCTACTCTGATAACAATTGGGCTAAACACAGATCTATGAGTACAGCAGAATATCATTAGGCATCATTACATTGACTTTTTGTTCCGGTCATGTTAGATTCTATCCTGGATCTCTAGGCTGTCTAGCCTCTGGTTTCTGGCCATCTAGACAGTGTCAGTGATAGGTTTGAAGCTGGACCAGTGATTGGTTTGCTACTCCCACAAATTCTCTGCCACCATTACCCCAGCACATCTTACAGGCAGGACAGATTCTAGGTCAAAGGTTTTGTATCTGGATTGATGTCCTAGTGCCAATACTAGGAGCCCTGCCTGGTTGTAGAAGATGGCCAGTTCAGGCTCTGAATCCCCCATTAGTAGGAGACTTTGATAGGATCACTCTCTAGATTCCAGGGAGTTTCCATTACATTCAATTTCTACATTACACCCCCCAGGTGCCCCCCAATTCCAATCATCTCTCCAAGTACTCTTTTCCTCTATTCCCCCTTGCCTGATCCCTTCTGTTCCCATTCCTATCCTCCCCTAGCCCACCCACAAAATCTATTTGATTTGCCCTTCCCAGGGAGATCCATGCATTTTCCCTTGAGCCCTTATTTCTTAGCCTCTCTGAGTCTATAGATTGTAGCATAATTATCCTCTACTTAACAGCTAATACCCAGTTATAATTGTGTACATACCATGCTTGTCTTTCTGGGTCTGCGTTACTTCACTCAAGATGATTTTTCTGGTTCCATCCATTTGCCTGAAAATTGCATGATGTCATTGTTTTTAACAGCTGAGTAATACTCTATTGTGTAAATATACCACATTTTCTTTATACATTCTTCAGTTGAGAGACATATTGGTTGTTTTCATTTTCTCACTATTATGAATAAAGCTGCTATGAACATAATTGAGCAAGTGTCCTTGTGGTATGGTAGAGTGTCCTTTGGGTATATGCCCAAGAGTGGTATAGCTGAGTCTTGAGGTAAATCATTTGCCAGTTTTCTGAGGAACTGCCATATTGATTTCCATGTGGCTATACAAATGTGCACTCCCACCAGAAATGGAGGAGTGCTCCCTTTGCTACACATCCTTGCCAGTGTAAGCTGCCACTTGTGTTTTTGAGCTTAGCCATTCTAACAGGTATAAGATGGAATCTCAAAGCAGTTTTGATTTGCATTTCCCTGATGGCTAAAGGTGTTAGCATTTTTTTCAGGAATTCTCAGCAATTTGAGATTCCTCTGTTGAGAATTCTCTGTTTAGATCTACGCCCATGTTATGCTTGGATCATTTGGTGTGTTGATGTTTAGTTTCTTTAGTTCTTTATATATTGTGGATATTAGCCCTCTGTAAAATGTGGGGTTGGTAAAAATCTTTTCCCATTCTGTAGGCTGACATTTTTTTTCCTATTGATGGTGTCCTTTGTTTATAGAAGCTTTTCAGTTTAATCAGGTCCCAGTTCTTGATTGTCGATCTAAGTGCCTGCGCTATCAGTGTTCTGTTCAAGAAGTTGTCTCCTATGCCAGTATGTTCAAAGTTATTCCCTACTTTCTCTTCTATCAGGTTCGTTGTTTCTGGTTTTATGTTGAGGTTTTTAACCCACTTGGATCTGAGTTTTGTGGGGGGTAATAGATATGGATCTATTTGCATTCTTCCATATGCTGACATCCAATTAGACCAGCAGGATTAACACAGTAAAAATGACCATCTTACCAAAAGCAGTGTACAGATTCAATGCAATCCCCATCAAAATTCCAACACAATTCTTTGCAGACCTTGAAGGAACAATATTCAAATTCATATGGAAAAACACAAAAACCTAGGATAACTAAAAACAACCATGAAAAATAAAAGTACAACCAGAGGTATCACCATTCCTGATTTCAAGATGTACTGCAGAGCTATCTATAGTAGTAAAAACCACATCGTATTGATATAAAGACAGACAAGTAGACCAATGGAGAGGAATTGAATACTCAGTTGAAAATCCACATACCTCTGGATACCTGGTTTTTGATAAAGAAACAAACAAAGAAAAAAACCACAATGGAAAATAGACAGCATCTTAAAAAAAATGGTGCTGGTCTAACTGGATGTAAGCATACCCTATTGCTAACTTTAAGAAGTACAAATCTTGCTAGGTAAGTTTTTATCCCAGCTTTCAGGGGTTACAGCTGGGTATGACTGTTGGTATCTTTTCTCTCAAGACAACCTGCCCAGTACCTTGTAGAGCTCTGAAAGGTGCCCATCAGGGAGAGGGCTTCTGATTCAATATCAGCTTGGTGTCTTCTAGTTTTGTGACCAAAGTCCACTGTGTCTTTAGCAATAGGGTATCTTATCCTCAAGACCCTATTTTGGTGGGCAACCAAGTGCAATGGCAATATCTTTGTATCGGCGGGGAGGAAATTGGGATCTCTTGGACTCTCTGAACAACAACATAAAGGGAGCTCTTTCAACCTGGAACTAGGTTTCTTACTCCTTTTTTTTTTTTTCTTAATTATACTTTCCTAGAGGGATATTATCCCTCCCCTCCTTTCCATATGGCTTTTCAAATATCCTTGTTTAGATTTATCCCTCCCTCTTACCCCTGCTGCTTTACTCTTCTGTCCCCCCTCCTCCTTAGGTTCCTCCCTCCATTCTGTCACTTTGTTCCCTTCTTCCTTCTGACCACCTGCATTATACCCTGCCTACCTCCGCACCCTGCTCAGCCTTTCTCTTCCCCTCCCCCAGTGCACCCTTTCTACTTCCCTGGCTTCCACAGGTTGCACTCCCAAATCTCGAGATCTGGAGAGGTGCACGTAGATTGCTGCTTTTGCACTATCGATGCCCAGAGCTGTTTTGCATACCAGTTACCTTAACCTCCTTTGTGTTCTATCTGCGACCTCTTGCTTATGTTTACTGTTCTCTCCAGTTCTGAGGATTCGTTCCAGTATTCCCTGTAGGGCTCTTCTAGTGGATGTGGTTTCCCTCAACCTATGTATGGCACGGAAAGCTGTTCCTTCTCTCTTAACTAAGGCAGATAGTTTTGCTGGGTAAATTAGTCAAGGCTGACATCTGTGGACTTTCAGAACTTGGAGAACATTGAGCCATCTCCCTGGCCCCTATTCTGCATTTCCCACTTTCACAATGGCTTATCCTTCTGATTCAGTAAATTCTGTAAATCCTGTTTCGAAATACAGATTAGGTAAATCACAAAATCATGAGCAGTCACAAGTTTATTTATCATAGTAAAGGAAGATTAAGCCTGAAAGTTTGGCTTTCACTGCTGGATAACATGGCTACTGCTGTGATACATAATAGAGGTAGTGACAACTTTCCTGTCTTTTTTTTTTTTTTTTGCTTTTTGCTTTTTGCTTTGTGAAGACAGAGTTTCTCTGTATAGCTTTGGAGCCTATCCTGGAACTTGCTCTGTAGACCAGACTGGCCTAGAACTCATAGAGTTTGGCCTAGCTCTGCCTCCTGAATGCTGGGTTTAAAGGTGTGAGCCACTACCGCCCTGCTATCCTGTTATCTTTTTTTGAGCAAAATTCAGCTTTACCCTCCATATCCAGCTGCATGTCCTCTCAGTCAGGAATGGGGTCACAAGCCTTCGACTCTTACAGAAGACTATGGTATTTTTAAATTGGATTAAACAAAATATTTAGGATGTGCTGTCTCATTTTAGTTTGTTATTTACATTTGTTTGTTTTGAAATATGGTCTTACTATATAATTCTTAGTAACCAGGAACTCACTCTGTAGACCAGGTTGGCCTTGAACTGCCCCCCACCCCTGACTAGGATTACAATCGCACCACCACCCCCAGCTAGCTCTCATCCAGTTAAACTGCCAGATCTCCTGCTTGAGTGTGTGTGTGTGTGTGTGTGTGTGTGTGTGTGTGTGCATGTGCCTGTGCATGTGTGTGTGCGTCTGCATCTGTGTTAGGATAATAATGTTTGGTTTGCAGCCTTCCCAAATAATTGTAATGAATAATTTTTATTTCTCTTCCAAGAAAGAATGATTATTGGAAAGAAGAAAATGTTAGATGTTTCAGTAGGGAAATTGGTTGAAAAGAAAAACACATTAATACATGTAACAAAAATTTAAAAGTACTTAAAAAGTAAACCTGAGTTTTGTATTTTATAGGTGTGTCCTATTTATGAAGGTGCTTTAACTAACATGGGCAATTAGTGTTAAATATTGAAAACATTATTATTTTTGAAAGTATTTTATTCCAAAATTTTACTTTCCTTATTTTTCAATGGTTAATGCAAAATTATAGTATAATAATAACAACAATTAAATAAAAGTAAAAATTCTTTTTGAACGCTGAGGAAAATTAATTATTGACTATGAGTAACTGAAACTTTATGTTTAATTTTTCTTGCAATTACTTTAGCAACGTGTCATGACAGATGTTCAAGTAGGGTAAAAACAAACAAAATTAATTCTTAAGGATGACCAAGAAGTTCTATTTTATTTTATTTATTTATTTTTGTTTTTTTGAGACAAGGTTTTCCTTTGTAGTTTTGGTGCCTGTCCTGGATCTTGCTCTGTAGTCCAGGCTGGCCTAGAATTCACAGAGATCTGCCTTACTCTGCCTCCCGAGTGCTGGGATTAAAGACGGGCACCACCACCACCCGGTCGAAAGTTTTACTTTTTAAAGTAAAAATTTTATTTATTATTGCACTGTATCATCTAGCATATAAATTATGTGATCACAGTTCATTGCATTTTTCTAGAAAAAAAGGCCTACCCCTGTATCCAATACCCAGGCCATTATCAGCACCCACTAAGTCTGATACTCCTCCTCAATGCTACTTAACATCATACTTTTTTAATAATACCTGTTAGCCTTGTTATTTGAACTCCAAATGAATAAAGCTCTGCATGATGCAGCTTGGTGAGTGGCCACTTTAGTTCACTATTTGTGTAATTTACAGCAAACATTTTATGTTGTTTAAATTATTATACAAAATTTTTTTAAAGATTTATTTATTATGTATACAGTGTTCTGTCTGCATATACACCTGCAGGCCAGAAGAGGGCACCATATCTCACTACGGATGGTTGTG
Source organism: Peromyscus leucopus (assembly GCF_004664715.2). Classification (NCBI taxonomy): domain Eukaryota; kingdom Metazoa; phylum Chordata; class Mammalia; order Rodentia; family Cricetidae; genus Peromyscus; species Peromyscus leucopus. Next base: position 118,287,297 of record NC_051065.1, on the reverse strand, counting down.
AGCCACCATGTGGTTGCTGGGAATTGAACTCAGGACCTCTGGAAGAACAGCCAGTGCTCTTAACCGCTGAGCCATCTCTCCAGCCCCCCCTTTTTTTTTTTTTAATAATTTACTTAATTTTATTTCATGTGCATTATTATACAAAATTATATTATATAGATTTAAAATAATAGTGATATAAGAATATCTCTCATGTAGTGATGGGTCTTTTGTATTGTTTTCACATTTTTTTTCCATTTTGAATATTCTATTACACACAATTTTTGACAAATGTATACACATTTGAGTTTGGCCTGACCCCAGACCTAGAGCCTGTATTTTGCTCTTATGGAATTTGTTAAACAGTTTTCCTAAATGAATGAACAATTTAGAATCAAACCCCTCAATGTGGAATGTGATTGTTTTGCTTCCTGATCAGTACTCATACTGTTGAAGCTCTGTTTCAGTTTCAGTTCTTAGTCTCTCTTTGTGGCATACATGTGGATTTTCCTGTTGACAAATGAAGTGAGTCCATTTTTCAGCAATCTGTGGAAGATTTTCATGTTATCCTTTATTGTACAACTAAATTTCACATGACAATTAGTATCCATCACATATACTCACCGTAAATTATGTCTCTTTCTTGTATGCATGCATATGGCTTTCTTGTATCTTATTACTAAAAACATCCCTGATATATACCACACCAAGTTTCATTTGAAGAAGGTGTTGACAAATTAGTGGGTTTTTTTCCCAATGGATCGGGGTAGAAAGATGATATGTATTTGAAATCATTGATTCTGATCCTTATTTATGAAAAGGAAGAAAATCACAATAATTGTAAACTCTTTTCCAGTGAAGAGTAGTTTAAAGTTTTAGAAATACATATTTAATGGTACTGATTTTAGAACTGCCTTTTTCTGTGCTTGTTTAATGCTGGATGAGCAGCAAATACAGATATGCTTGTCCTTTGTATAATGTATCAACAGAATTATATCTCCATTAGAACTGGGTGTAGTAGCCAACACTTATAATCCCTGTTGAGATGGGTGGGGCAAGAGTTCAGCCTGAGTTACATGGTAAGAACTTGTTCTAAAAACTCTCTCTCCCCTTACCCTAATATATTTGTAAATGTATATTATATATATATATATATATGTATATATATATATATATACACACATACACACAGCCTTACAGAGATATAGACATAGATATAGACCTACTGCCTTCAAGAGTACAATAATAACCATGTCTTACTTCTCTTTATATGTCTGTGGAATCTCTATATATCACTAACTGATATATGATCTGGTAAATTGTGTGTCCTCATGTATTTTTGGTTCAACACATGACATGGATTAAAGTCAGTTATCTACTACAATACAGGTATTTAAATAACCAGAACAGTTCTGCCCACTACTGTCTTCTTGCAAGTGAGGTTCTTATTCAGCATATCAACTTTACAAAGTGCACATTCAATTTAACAAATATAATTGTATAGTAAATTATGGAGAGTGGTTATAAACCCTCCTTGACAAGTAATAGTAATTACTTAATAGCAAATTGTGCCTCCTGCTTTGAATTTTTCAACCAACTATCTGTGTTTCCTTCTAAAGTCTTTTCAGTGTCTAGTCTTACCTCTCCTCTAAATTACACATTTAAATCCCACTAATTGCTGCCAGGAACTTTCTTTTATGCTTGCCATGGTCCTCAGTGGCTAAAGTCACTGCCTTAGTTTAGGCTTTTTCCACTTCAAATAGATCAGGAAGTGTTTCATTGACATTTATTCTTCTCACATTATTGTTTCTGATCCACTGTATTTTCCATACCACTAGATGGAAACTGAATTGCGCTTATGTGGTCCTTAGGATGACCTCAGAGCTGTTAGATGATTACACTGGGTGTATATGTCCATCTGAGACATGATATTGCTGGATTTATGCCAGTCAATATACAATCATGACATCTTGGTCTAATATAGGAATATTGGAGTGCCTTTGAGAATGAAAGGGTCTTCCTTTGGAAGCTAGGGTTCCACAAACTTGATGGCCACCAAAGCTGCCTTGAGACAGTGGCATTCAGGTTATTATCTCACAAATTTGAAAAATAAACTTCACAGACTACTGACAGTTGAATTTTAGAGAAAATTTATTTTGAATTCATGGAAGGGGAAGAGAGGGTCGCTGTATAGTACAAGAGGTTCACAGAAAATTACAAATCATCAATCTGACCTATTAGTCTAGAAGTGTTGTAAAGTACTTATGGCAGAAACTGGGTGGTGTATGGTGAGTGACATGAGCCAGTTGACCTAACCATGAGGTTTCCAGGTGCTTCTTCTCAGTTCTAGTCCAGAAACAGGAAACAGAGCACTCTCCCGGCATTCCTAGCCTCCAGAGTAAGGACTGTCTTGTCACTCTGACTAGGGTCCCTGCCTTACTTGACTGGCTTCTATCTCCTGTTCTCACTAGTTCTTTATTATTTGTCAATAAAGCTCCATGGGATCTGTAGCTCCCCTCAGTCTTGGTCACCATCCCAAATTCTCTGTCTTCTTCTACTCTCTTTACACTCACAATGCTCCCTCATAACTGCCTTTACCAGCCCTTTTACAGACCAGTTATGCCTCTCCACATCTCTCTAATATTGACATAGCTCACTTCATTATCTGCTGATCTTTGCTGAAATGCCACCCTACCAAAAGACCATTTCAGATAATCTTGTGTTAAAAAGCTTGTTCTCCTCATCTCTTTACACTGTATTTACCTTTCTTATTTTTAGATGAAACCTACACCCAATGTGTTATGTCTATCATTTATTCACTGCTTCTTCCTATTAGAATGGGAATTATGAGGCCAGGCAGTGGTGGCACACGCCTTTAATCCCAGCACTCAGGAGGCAGAGGTAGGTGGATCTCTGTGAGTTTGAGGCCAGCCTGGTTTACAAAGTGAGTTCCAGGAAAGGTGCAAAGCTACACAGAGAAACCCTGTCTTGAAAAACAAAAACAAAAAAACAAAACAAAAAAAACCCCAAAAAACAAAAAGGGAATTATGAGGTAGATGTTGTTGCCTTCTACAGACTGCTGTATTTCTAGCACATGTGATCACACAGTGGTTCAACTACACTTGTTTATTTAGTAATTAATTATCTAATTAATGGATTGATGGGTTGACATTCGTACTGGTCAGGTTTTTTTGTTTGCTTGTTTGTTGGCTTTTTGTCAGCTAGAGTCATCTGGGAAGAGGAAACCACAACTGAGAAAATACCTCCATCAGATTGGCCAGTAGACAATCCCATGGGTGTGGTGGTATTATGTTCCCCAAAATATTGTGTACTCTAATAAATTTACCTGGGGTCAGAGAACAGACAGCCACTAGATACAAAGGCTAGAAAATGGTGGCACTCACACCTTTAATCCTAGCATTCCAGAGATAGAAATCCCTCTGGATCTCTGTGAGTTCAAGGTCACATTGGAAATAGCCAAGCATGGTGACTCACGCCTTTAATCCCAGAAAGCCAGCCTTTAATCCCAGGGAGTGGTGGTAGAAAGCAGAAAGATATATAAGGCGTGAGGACCAGAAACTAGAGGCATTTGGCTGGTTAAGCATTTGGCTGGTTAAGCGTGTGGCTGCTTAAGCTTCAGGCTTTCCAGCAGCAGTTCAGCTGAGAGCCATTGGGATGAGGACACAGAAGCTTCCAGTCTGAGGAAATAAGACCAGCTGAGAAGTTGACCAGGTGAGGTTAGCTGTGGCTTGTTTTGTCTCTCTGATCTACCAGCATGGACCCCAATAACTGACCTCGGGTTTGATTTTATTAATAAGAACTTTTAAGATTCATGCTACACATGGGGCAGTTTCTTAATTAATGATTGATGCAGGAAGCCCCAGCCCAAGAGAAGTCGGAGCAAGCTTAATAAATCATGCACAGCAAGCCAATAAACAACATTCCTCCATGGCTTCAGTTTCTGCTTCAAGGTTCTTCCTTGAGTTCTTAGAATGACCTCCCTCTCTGGTAGACTGTGATGTGCAAGTTTCAGCTGAATAATCTCTTTCCTCTCAACTTTGTTTTGGTCATAATGTTTATCACAGCAACAGAAAGCAAACTAGAGCAGCATTGGTGATAAAGGTAGCCTTGTAGGTATTTATTATAGTATATCACTAGGTATTTAGTGATGATGGGTTTTTGGTTTTGTTTAGTATGAGCTAGATTAAAATAGTAAGCAAGAGATGATGCTCTGTATGTGGGAAGCTGAAGCAGATAGAAGCAGGATTGAACATGATGAATGTATTTTGTGAGTGAATTCCTTTCCAAAGTGATTCTTTCACATCACTGCCTTTTAATTCAGGACTACCAAGAATCAAATATGTGCTTCCTTTTTCCTCTTTACATCTTAACCAAATTGCAAAAGTTATTTATCCAAGAAAGATGAAGCAGACACTCTACATTAGATATCTGATATCAGAATGGCTCTCTATTTCAAAGAAAGAAATGAAAATGTGGGGAAAGGAATAATTGATGTGACCAAGTATGTCTATATCAACTGTTGCTATATACACTACAAAGGGAGCAAATGGAAAACAGAAATTCAGTTTAAGTGGGTGAAATAATCTTGAATATTCCACTGTCAGATGGGACATTGAAGGTGAGGGGCAGGCCCACCTAACTCAGGTTTGGAATGCTATCTTTTGTAAGACTCTATAAATGCTTAGAAAAGCACATTATGATTAATTTTTAAATGCTTCCAGTTTTGTTTTTAGTTTTCTAGTAGATTGATTGAGTCTGTGACCCTGCATCCTTGCTTATTAACTTACCACTTTTCTTTTATTTATTTATTATTTATTTATTTAATTTATTTATTTATTTATTTTTAAGGTTTAGATCCTTTTTTTCCCTTTTATTTTATTTTACAATACCATTCAGTTCTACATATCAGCCACGGATTACCTTGTTCTCCCCCCTCCTGCCCCCTCCCCTTCCCCCCAGCCCACCCCCATTCCCACCTTCTCCAGGGCAAAGCCTCCCCTGAGGACTGAGATCAACCTGGTAGACTCAGCCAGAACTGACCTACTCTGGTGATGGGATGGCCAAACACCCTAATAGTCGTGCTAGAAACCCCATCCAACGACTGAGGGATCTGGATGCAGACATCCACAGCTAGGCCCCAGGTGGAGCTCCGGGAGTCTAATTAGTGAGAAAGAGGAGGGTTTATATGAGTGAGAATTGTTGAAACCAAGGTTGGATAAAGCACAGGGACAAATAGCCAAACGAATGGAAACACATGAATTATGAACCAAAGGCTGAGGGGCCCCCAACTGGATCAGGCCCTCTGAATAGGTGAGACAGTTGATTGGCTTGATCTGTTTGGGAGGCATCTAGGCAGTGGTACTGGGTCCTGTGCTCATTGCATGAGTTGGCTGTTTGAAACTTGGGGCTTAGGCAGGGTCGCTTGGCTCAGCCTGGGAGGAGGGGACTGGACCTGCCTGGATTGAGTCTACTAGGTTGAACTTACCACTTTCCTAATTTTGCTTGTTTTACAAATTAATGAAATTCTACATTAAAAAAATACATTTAAACTGTTTGACAGTCTCCTACACTTACATGATGAACTTTCATGCCCCTCCCCTTCTAACTCTTTTACCCCATCTCTTCCTTTCTTCTCAGCAAGTCCCCCACTACATTTTCATATTTTCCTTTTGGGTATCACCCACGGAACTTAATGAGGTTCCTGGAGCAACTATAACTTAGCAGTGGCCACAGCACTGAAGAAAGTGACGCCTTGTCGTCTAGCAACTGCCAATGTCCCTGATGGAGGACTGGAGACTCTTGGGCCCCTTTCAGCCATGATAAACTACTGGTGGGTCCAATCTTATGCAGGTCTTCTGTGGAAGATTATCTGGACTATGTAAGACTATCACACAACATAGTCTTGTTACTACCAGCAATCCCCAAACGTGGAAATCCGGTAAAGTGAAAGTCCAGTAGAAATATTAATGGTGGAGTCAGAATCTTAAAAACAGGGTCTACTCTCCAAAGCAGTGTTGCTGAAGATAATGACACAGTTGACTAGGTAGGAGGTGACAGGTTGTTTGGTGGGTTTGACAACTTGCTAAAATGGGTTGGAGAACAAGAGAGCTAATATTTGGTCTTGAGGTTTCTCATTTCAGAAAGCTAAGATTGATAAGGGAAAGCATGACACTACATAAAAATGTCACTCAGTCAAAACGAAATCTGAAATAGCCATTTGTTTTGACATATATTGGAGACTGAAGAGTAACAATTGTTTGTTCATTGTGCAAACTTTACTGAGTGATGTCAAACAGTGTAATACCAGGGTAGAATGCCAGAAAACCTCCTGAGAGACGTTTGATTGCCAGGAAAGGAACTCAGGTACATTTAGAGTACGGAAAATGTATTTGTTTAAAAACAATAAAAGAAGAAAAAGGAGGCAAACTGACCTGAAACTAAAATAGCATTGTGTAGTGGGCATTAGAAAAAGTAGTGTAAGGTAATTACTATGAAATGTTCAACATTTGTTCTTGTACAAAGAAACATTGCACAAAGATTTAGCTGGCAGGACATATGAAGTGCTCACTCTTACCTCTTCCCCCAAACTCTGTCTCTGCCTAAATGAAAGAAATATTGACGATTTCTCAGTGGGAGTACTGCAATCTATAATCAGAAGAGAGTAAAAAATAGTAAGGAAGTATATCTCGTGTAGTAGATACTATTTTAATTCATGGGCCTTATTTCTCACTTGACATATTGGTCGTCCTATATACAATTAGCTGCGTGTGAGGTTTCAATTTGTGCTTATCAGGAATGTTGTTGTCTCCATGCAGAAAGCTGATTGACCTATTTATCAACTAAGTGTGGGAGGCTATTGGGTTTTATGACCTCTGCAGTTATGTCCATCCATGTTAATGAGCCATGAAGGAGGGCTTGAAAACCTATTGAAATGTGGTGCAGTGTTACCTGAATGACATGGTAGATACTATAATAAATGACCAAAACCTCAAATATTGAAAATCCCCTTGTAATACAGATACCAGAATAGCTGAAAGGGCAATTTCTGTCATAAACAAATTGGTTAATATTTGAAGCTCATTATTTTATTACTCATACCAAATATTTAGAAATGTGTGATTTCAGAAGCTGGGCATTCCCTGATTCAAGCCAATTCGTTTTACACAATTAGAATCATTGAGGGTAATGACTTTCTCTTGGAGGGATATGCCCTCCCACTCCCCTCCTGGGGCAAACTGAACGCTATATCATGTGGTGCTGCTCCCATTTTTCTTCACCACCCTCTCTTGAGTTTTTACTGGGGTCTCTAATTATGTTTCTTTGTGTCCTGGCAACCCAGGATCATTAGTGAACTAACTGTGTGGGAGCAGAGGTTGTAGTACCAAGGAGGTTTTGATCAGGAGTTCCTAGCCAGAGCACATTTTACCTCTTGTGAGACCTTGAACAGGTTATTAATAACACCCTTCTCTACTGATACCTTGTAGCGACATACCTGGTGTGACCACTGCCCCTTAAAATGTAGGAGTTCATTTTTATTTCATAATGTTTCCCATTAGTACAAAAGTGGTGAATGGTCACATTGACTAATTCAGAAGCACAAAATACAGAAACAAGGAAAACACACTGTGTTATTTTCACAGACCCTGACCCCCCTCCCCAACCTCTAGGGTTGACACTTACACAGAAATTGACTAATTGGTGACCTGGTTCCATTGGCTAGCATGTATTAAGGCAGAAGTGCTATATAAGTGTGACCCAAGTAAACCAACATGATGTTCCTGGTATTTTTGGAATCAGAAATAAGAGTCAGCCTTCTTTTGACAGCCTGAAGTAGGAAGGTGAAGCTGGGTGTTGTAGGGCATTTTTCATCTGCGGTATACACTTAGAAACAGTTTATTGATGAGAATAAAGGAAACCTTAGAATACACACAAGGCTGACCAGGACATTCTGAGAAAAAAGGGAAAGGGAATAAGTATGTAATTGTCTTATTTTCCAGTAGTTCTCCATTGCTCAGTTCCCATCCCTAATGGGCCCCGGGTGGGCCTGGAGTAACAAGACAGAAGACTTCATTTAGAATGAATTGATTTCTTTTTAAATTAAATTTATTTATTTCACATCCCAACTGAAATTTCCCCTCTCTCCTCTCCTCCCATTCCCTCTCTCCTCTACCCCACCTCCACCTCCAATTCACTCCTCTTTTCTGTTCAGAAAGGGGCAGGACTCCCATGGGTACCAACAAAGCATGACATATCAAATTGTGGTAAGACTAAGCACTTCCCGTTGTATTAAGGCTGGGCAAGGCAACCCAACATGAGGAGTAGGGTCCTAGAACCCAGGCAAAGCATTAGGGCTAGCCCCTGCACCCACTGTTAGGAGTCCCACAAGTAGACCAAGCTACACAACTGTCACATATATACATATATACATATATATATATACATATATATGTATACATATGTGTATATATACATATTCAGAGAGAGAGAGACAGAGACAGAGACAGAGACAGAGAGAGAGAGTGGGCCTAGACCAGTCCCATGCAGGCTCCCTGACTGTCGGTTCAGACTGTGTGAACTCCTATGAGCCCAAGTTAGTCCTTTCTGTGTGTTTTCAAACTTGTGGTGCCCTTCACCCCTCTGGCTCATGCACTCCTTCCTCCCTCTCCTCAGCAGGATTCCCCAAGCTCAGCCTATGTTTAGCTGTGAGTCTCTGCCTCTGTTTCCAGCACTTGCTGGATAAAGCCTCTCTGATAACAATTGGGCTAGGCACCAATCTATGAGTATAGCAGAATATCATTAGGCATCATTATATTGACATTTTTGTTTTCTCCAGTTATGTTTGGTTTTATCCTAGGTCTCTGGGCCATCCTGCCTCTGAGGTCATGGCATTCTGGGGATTGTCAGGGGTAGGCTCACTCTCATGGCATGGGTCTCAATCTGGACCAGTCATTGGTTGGCCACTCCCACAGTTGCTGTGGAATGTTCTGTATGTCCCGTGGGAGCCCGTTCTTGAGTTCCTCTTGGCTTTACCCAGCAGGTCCGCATAGAGGATGATTAGGACCACAAGCCTGAGTGCAGGTGTCTGAGATGGTCTGCATTTGGCTATGCTGGGGAGTGGTCTGTATGTCAAGTTGCTCTGATTGGTCCATAAATAAAACCTGATTGGCCAAGGCTAGGCAGGAAGTATAGGTGGGACTAACAGAGAGGAGAAATAAAAGAACAGGAAGGCAGAAGGAGTCACTGCCAGCCACCCACCAGGACAAGAAAGATGTGAAAATGCCGGTAAGCCACGAGCCGCATGGCAGGGTATAGATTTATGGAAATGGATTAATTTAAGCTATGAGAACAGTTAGCAAGAAGCCTGCCACAGCCATACAGTTTGTAAGCAATATAAGTCTCTGTGTTTACTTGGTTGGGTCTGAGCGGCTGTGGGACTGGCGGGTGACAGAGATTTGTCCTGACTGTGGGTCAGGCAGGAAAACTCTAGCTACACACAGCCTCTGCACTATCCTCAGCACATCCCATAGGCAGAACAGACTGTAGGTCAAAGGTTGTGTGGCTGGGCTGGTGTTTCAATCCCTCCACTGGTCACAGGAAATGACCAGTTTAGGATATGTATCCACTATTGCTACAAGTCTTAGCTGGGGTCATCCTTGTATATTCCTGGGAGTTTCCCTTGCATCAGGTTTCTACCTAACACCAAAATGATACTCTTTCCAGCCATCTCTTTCAGAACTCTCCCCTATATCCACCCCCTAACCCAATCTCTCATGTTCACATCCCCACCTACCCCAAGTCTCTTCTATTTCCCCTTCCTAAGGAGATCCATGTGGTCCCCTCCTTGGGCCCTCCTTGTTACCTAACCTCTCTGGGTCTGTGGATTATAGCATAGTCATCCTTTACTTTACAGCTAATAACCATTTATAAGTGATAAGTACATATCATGCTTGTCTTTCTGGGTCTGGGTTACCTCACTCAGGGTTTTTTTTCTAGTTCTATCCATTGCTTTCAAATTTCATGATGTCATTTTTTTTAACTGCTGAGTAAATACTCCATTGTGTAAATGTACCACATTGTCTTTATCCATTCTTTGTTGATCTAAGTTGTATCCAGGTTCTGGCTATTAAAAATAAAACTGCTATGAACATAGTTTAGCAAGTGTCCTCATGGTATGATTGAGCATCCTTTGAGTATATGCTCAAGAGTGATATAGCTGGGTCTTGAGGTAGATAGATTCCCAATTTTCTGAGAAACCACCATAACCCTGACTTCTAAGAAACCCCTTGAGCCTTATGATAACCTCCACCTCTAGGTGGTTAAGCCCATCCTAATAGGTTTCTATTCCTTATACCATAGCAGAAGACAGAGTGTTTGCTTACCTCTCTAGTCTCACAATACAGTCTGCATAGGTACCAGATATGTGGAGACTTGCCCTCACACACTGACCAGGCATTAAATTTGCAGTGTGGCTCACACACATGTATTCAAGATATAGTGGTGTAGCATGAATCTTAAAAGTTCTTATTAATAAAATTAAATATGAGGTCAGTTATTGGGGTAAGTGCTGGAAGGTCAGAGAACCAGAACAAGCCACAGCCAACCTCACCTCACCAGTTCCTCAGCTGGTCCTGTTTCCTCAGACTGGAAGCTTCTGTGTCCTCATATCCAAATGGCTCTCAGCTGAACTGTGTTGCTCAAAACCTAAAAGCTTAACCAGCCAAATACTTAACCAGCCAAATACTTCTAGTTTCTGGTTTTCATGCCTTATATACCTTTCTGCCTTCTACCATCACTCCCTAGGATTAAAGGCGTGAGTCACCATGCTTGGCTGTATCCTTAAACAGATGGATTTCTGCCTCTGGGATGCTAGGATTTAAGGCGTGTGCCACCATTGCCTATCCTAAGTATCTAGTGGCTTTTCTGTTCTCTGACCCCAGATAAGTTTATTAGGGTACACAATATTTTGGGGAACACAATACCACCACATAGTGGTCAAAGTCCAAGGTGTCTCATGCAGAGTTCATTCCATAGGCATGCTTGTTAATAGGCTGGATGCAGAAATCCTATACAGATGGAGGGAAAACTGAGTGTGTTTTAAATTTGTCAGTTAGCCTTCCCTTCATGATGCAGGATAGGACTCCTTCTGAAATGGGGAATTTACTATCAGACAAATAATGTCAGAAAAGAGTGAAAGAGATTACAGTTTCTATGATTGACTGTAGAGAAGACAAATTCTGGGTTTTATGAACACCTAGGAGAGGGAGTTATGGGCCATGAACTTTAGAGTAAAACCAAAGTATGTATGTATGTATTATGTATGTATGTATGTGTATGTATCTATATATATGATACATGCATACACATATATATCATTATCACATAATCACAACAGTCTTCATAAAGAAATTTCTAGAATCCCTTCATCCAGTGATAACCAAATTTCTCTTTTTGTGTGTGCATTAAAATAGCCTTATAGGGAATCACTACTTGTCATGTCCTACTTTATATTATACATACATGGTGGAGTTCTTCCTATCTCATTGCAAATTCTCCTGTGAAAACATTTTTAAAGGTTTCAAACTCCTCTGTTGTATAGTTCAGCAATAATTTATTTATTATGTTTTCCCTTAAACATTTTGTTGCTTTTAATATTTTAGCATTCTAAATTATATAGAAATGAATGGTTTTAGAATGCTTTGCTTGTTCTCAATACTTAGTATTTCAGAATTGGTCTTGCTGTTTCAAGTAGTCCAGCATCTTTTACTCTGCAGCATGTTGCCAAATTCCCACCGGAACGTTACACTGATGCAGAAGCTCACCAACCCTTTTGATTTCTTTAGGCTCATGGGAGTAAGCCTAATGTGCTCAGAGAGGCAAGTAACTCACTGAGTTTTTAATGTATGGACATATGCTTCATTTAGATTTTTAACTATCAATTAACTATCAGCGTTATGATAATATGAATGTAACCCAAAGTTGCCTATTGATTTAATTAGACAGCCTCGGAGTCGAAGATAAACTCTAGCTATACCTCTATTCTTGACCTTGTCCTCAAAGCAGGGTTAATCATTTGGACTTACAAAAGACATGGTGGAGATCAAAGGAGAACAGGAAGTAACCCGGCTGATACAGATGTCTAACCAGTCATGAACTTCAGTTTTAAAAGATGCTGATCTATTTATTATTGACAGAAATGTTTTTAGATAGGAATACAAATATCTTTTCTAGAAATTCCTGTGCTTTAGGAATGGACTGATTATGTACATGGTTACTGTATTACATCATTCCTTCATTTCATTAAACATAATGATTTTGCTAATAATCAATATTTCCACTAGTTACTAAGCTCTCTTTCTTTCAAAATAATCAAGCTTTTGTTGGAGTGGACGCATTTGGTTAGAAGATTATACTTTGGTCTTAAGTGAAGACCTTTTGTGCAACTTATCTCCCAATAGTTCCAAGCATCATTTCCTGAGCATTCACTCTATTAAATCTACATTAGCTACAAGGCTTACATTCAAGTGTGCAGCTTGGCTTCACTACATTAGTTACTTCATTACATAATGATTCTGTTATTTTGTCCCAATCTTTGCCAGCTTCCAGCGACTCTTTACAAATGGAAAAAGCATATTACAAAGCTCCTCACCACAGAACATCTATGCTTTGTGTGAGATGAAAAGTGTGTAAGTATGTCTTAGAAATCTCAGGAAGGTATTCTTTTTTTAATCATTGAGTAGATGGGTATGCCTGGACAACTGCCAAAGTTAAAATATGAGATATGTGCACTGGTTTAGTCCAAAGTCCTACATTCTCACTCTTGAGCTGAGGGAAGAATTTAGTAACCAACAGCAAAGGGGGGTATGTGTCAGAAAACAATGTCAATATTTCAGGCAAGAAGAAGCAGCAGGTGTTCACTGCACATTAGTACTCACTGTACCATTGGTAGTTCATGGCCAATGCATGAGAAAATAACCACATAAGGTTTCTCTAGTCCACTCTTACAGTATTTCAAATCTTACCCATCCTATCTCCTTGTCTTTTATGTTATCTTTTCTCTATAATCTATGAATGTGAAGATCACCATGTTTTCCTTTGATCACTGCATCCTGTCTGATTTCTCAGTACCCATATCTTGTCAGTTTTCTATGTTCCAGCCACAACCATGCTTGAGAAAAGGATCCTTGAGTGATAATTTCCACCACTCTGCTTAAAATCCTTTCATTTTTCTGTTGGTACTGAAGCAGAATCTCAGAATATAGCCTTAGTTTTTTTAATGACATGATCCCACTCACCTTTGCAGACATGTTGGCATATGTCGATTCCATTCCATTCATTCTGGCTGTTTTTTTCCTCTCACATACCTCTCAGAGATAATTTCTTGTGCCATATTATACATAGGAGTAACTGACTCTACCCTAAACCTGTTTTAAAGTAGAAAGGCAAAGTAGACTAAGAAATTTAATTAGTATAGTGAGGCCAAGGTTTGAACTCAGAAATCAACTCTTAATAGTCTTGACTATTATACTGTACTGCCTATAGTAAAAAATACTGTACAGCAGCAATAAAATAATAGTGATAATAGACTGAACTTTACCAGGTTCAAGTCTGCAAGATTCCCATAATATTTTAGATAAGTATACAATGACCAAAGAACAAAAAATAAGGAGATTTTTTTCATAGATCACCTTCTCCTCACATAGAGGTTGAGGGTTACAGATATAGAATAGGATAAATGAGGGCAAAGTTGAGACTAATGAAATGGAAATGGAAATAGAAATGACATTGCTGAGCATAGGTGTGGGAGGGCTTTTAGGAAATCCGATATAAGTTCTTGTATCTTCTTTATTGATAATTCTTGTAGTGGTGCCTGGTAAAAGGAAGATGGAGGTTAGGGAGATCTAAGTCATGTTAATTCTGCATTCAAATTCTAAATGAAACATTTCTCAAACACTCCACAGGTGCACACAGGACTTGTTTAATAGAATCTAACTTGAACGGTTAAGGCAGCAAAAAAGACAAATATATCACAAAGCTAAGAAGCCAGCTATCTTTATTTCACTCTTATCCAGGTCGTCTACTTGATCGTTGCAATTTGAGTAAAGAAACGTTTTAGGAAAAGTGGCCTTAAGTTCCTGCAAAGTAACCTTGGCAACATTATCCCAGTTCACACTTCAGAGAACTATTACACAACTCAGAGGTGAGTAATAATGTTATGTCAAAATATATGACCTCTAAAATGGCACTTTTAGGCCAACTGCCAGCTAATGAAAACAGATACTTTTTGTAGATTTTTCTTTGGTAATATCAAACAAAAGAGTTATTATAACGGGAACATGATTATGCAATACTAGACTTTCATCTGGGGCTTACTGGGGACATTTCATGGGATGAAGTTTGTTTTTTTGTTTTTTGTTTTTTAGTAAAAATAAGACTAATATCTACTTCATAAATTAGAAGATCCTTGGGTCATTCTGGAAGCATGGTAGATATTCAATAAATATTTGTTAAATAATAAATTTCTGCCAAACCTCCTGTTTGAATGCACAATTTTAACTCAATACAGTGGAGTTTGAAATGTTGTCTAGGGCCCTCAGTGAAAAGATTTAGGAATTAATTCTTAGATAGATGCCTGGCAAACCTGATCCTGTTTACCTATTCTTCCCTTCCTTGAGCAAGCCAGTCTTCCAGATAAAGGACAGAGGCAACTGGCCATCTCAATGAAGAACCTCTTGAACATTTCATCATGTGAGATATATTTTAATATTGCACTATTATTTGTAATAGCCATGTAGCAGCCTCTTTTCACTGAAGTTTTTCTTTAATGTATAATTTCAAGTACAATTAATGCTTAGTGTTTTCCCAAAGTTGTATTGACCAATGTCTAGGGTTTCTGATTGAGATTAAATAAAAGTTGTTTCCATGTAGATCTTAATCAGTTCATGCGAAAGAAACATAATAGTGAGAAAAAAATAGCCATTAAGAGTTAACATTTTGAAGCACTTACCATGTGTCAAGTATTGTGCTCAGCATTTCATATTCATTCTTTAATTATTATGTTGACTGCAGCACTGAGATTGTTATTAACCCATTTTGAAGAAGAGGTTGATAAGAGGCTGATTATTTTGTTGAGAATTACTACTAAGCAGAGAAGGCAGAATTTTAATCTGGACAGAACTGAAATCTTTTTTTTTTTTTTTTTTTTTTTTTTTTTTTTTTTTTTTTTTTTTTTTGGTATTTTGAGATAGGGTTTCTCTGTGTAGTTTTGCGCCTTTCCTGGAACTCACTTTGTAGACCAGGCTGGCCTCAAACTCATAGAGATCCGCCTGCCTCTGCCACCCAGCAGAACTGAAATCTTAACAATACTGCATTGCAATTTCCCACCATTCAGCATTTTACTTATTTAAATGTCATTCTTGCCATTAATATGTGATTGCTATTACATTCATAATAGAGTAAAGCAGTCCACTGACCTTTTAATAACAAGAGAGTCTGAATGCAAATGTGCCATTCTTGCTATATTGAGGGTGCTGGATTTTGTTACCTCTCATTTCTGATAATGATAGCTGGGGTTTTATCTAGAGAACTCTGACCTTCTTTGCCATGATGTTCTGTGGTGATCTAATTCAATACAAATATTTTTCCATATCTTGAGAAGTGGATCTGGACTCAACCAAAAAAAAAAAAAAATAGGCTCTCTCTCTGACATTTGATCATTGGATCACTGATCCAGAGCAAAATAAATGGTCCAAAAAGTTGTATTCCAAAGGTGACCCCAAATCATACTAATTGTAGTGCTAGTGAGAAACATGGTATTGCCTTCATCCATGTCTCTTCTAAATGGGAATCATTCTTTGGTTCTGTACATTATACAGTTTGCCTACCACTGAGATAAATGTGTGTGTGTGTGTGTGTGTGTGTGTGTGTGTGTGTAGGAGAAACTCTGTGACTTAGAAACAAGAAAATCATATAGCTGGGCCTTCTTTCTGTCAATTCTCAAATTTTCCTTTATGTCCATTCCCTTTGTTTGCATGAAGCCCCCAAGTTTAAGCCAAAAACAAAACAACACAGAGACAAAATAAAGTACACAAGAGCTGATCAAAACCATTTAAATATAATACGTACATTCTTATTTTCAGATTTATTATTTAAAAATTATAGAGCTACCTTACTTACCCCTAAAAATCATATGTCTGATTTTGTTTTTCTTTAAAAGTTTTCTTAATGTACAAGATAACGGTTTTCATTATGGCATTTTAATACTTGTGCATCACTGTACATGTGGAATTTTTAATTCGACAGAGTCGAAACATTTTTTTCATGCCTTTATCAGTACACAACTGGGGCTCTGAAAACAACCATGACATTTTTAAAACTGGACATGAAGCTGTTAATTTCAGCCCCCTTTCAGAGCATAACAAAGTTTCTCAAAAACCAAACTTCCTCAGCTGTAAGAAGAAAAGTGCTATCTTATGAATTCTACTTCAAATACTAAATTACAAGCGTGCTCATCAGAAAAAGAAAATCAACAAAGAACCACCTAGTGTGAAAAATAGCAATGGTTTAGGGCCAGGCTTGCTCTATGGAATTTTAGATTAGAGAGCTGTCTGTGTGTGGCCTTTTCTCCTGTGAATCAATTATCAGATAGTGTTGTGCTTATTTTTCAATAATAATTAAACAAGCTCTTTCCCCCAAATAAACCACCATTTTTATATTTGTCTCATAATTTAACCAAAATCCCTTTGTCCCTTGAAGTGGATTTGTTTGGCTGTAAAAGCCAGTAGCATCAGTATAATCCCTAGAATCTAATAAGGATTCCATCAGTGTAAAATCGTTATCCTTAGGCAGAAAAGAGAACCAATTCAATTATGATGTTGGTTGAAAAATTGAAAGGCTTTTTAACTTGAGGGTGGAAAAGTTGTAGTACATATTAAAATGGTTAGAACAAAATCCGTGCATCTCAGCTAACAAATGCTAATACGTTCTTTTGTTACCCTCTAATTTATATGATTCATGTAAGCCTCCAGCCAGCGAAACTTGTACTAAATTTCATGTGCATTAAAAAAATAGCAAAGCAATGAATTGTGAAGTTATTAACATTCGTGCCTGCTTGCATTATTAAGCCGTACACATCAAATCTGGTAGTACAAGGAGAGAAATGTCATAATGAAGTACAACAGCATTTAATCAGGAGTTTTTCTAAAGGTCATCAGGGCATTATACTATACCCATCCATGCAGAACAGAAATCTGAAACAGATATCCAGTGTGGCACAATAGTAGTAAGTTGAACAGTCATCTACATGCTTTATTTACTGCTGATCATACTTACCACTCTGCTGTAGGAGATAAAGCTGAATCTGGTCCCAAATCATATATGCTGCTCCTGAAATTAATTACAGATTAACATGGAGATAAGAGTGCCAGCACAAAGGACATTTGTGTGTTTATTTACCTTCTACCAGTGAGCAGATGACTGATGTTCCCAATACAAGCTTATAAAGAACTCTTTGGCTCTTCATCTAGGGAAGCCACAGGCTGTACGATTTAAGTAACCTATCATTTATTAATATTTTCTTACTCAGAATGGAGTTTTATGTGCTTCGGGACAAGAATTCTCATTTTAATACTTAAAAGCTATGAGTATTTGACCCCTCTAAATATTTTGCATTATGATTCTAAGGACTGCTATGCTTTCCCATGCGTTTGGGAAGCTTCAGTGAGGAAGAAAAACAAAATAAATGTCCCCATAACTGCCTCATGGTAGATAATAGTTGTATGTCTAATTCATAATTTTTCAGATATTGGAATTTCTTTTAAGGCGATTAGAGCTTGTGCAATTGAAAAGAACAAGAGAGGAGCTGAAGGCAATTTAAGATGGTTAACGTTGATTGGTGCCTGGTACCACTGTTTACTACAACTGTCACTTTCTATTGCTGTCCTTTACAGTTAAATTTGACCCCATAGCTGCGGCCAAAGAAAACCTCCTTCATTCCTTTATAGACTCATGCCTGGCTCAGCTATCTTTTGTTATCTCCCAAGAGACTATGATGATACAACCCTATCAGTAAACAAGCTCCAAATCTCCTGAAACACTTTCATTTACTGATTCCATTTTTCTGAATTCCCCTTCCTCATTCCCAAAGCCCTGCACCCACACTGTTCTAATGCAAAGGCCATTGGCATGCAGCTTCTCTCTGCATCTTTTTCCCTGATCTATAGCAAGAGGGTGAAACTCTTGGATGGTTTTTCTTAAGGATTCTAGAAATTCTAGTTAAATAATGTCAGGATTAGAGGGCTAAATGTATGAAGTTGGATATACAAAGCAATGTTTTTGATTCAATAAGACAATACTTAATTAAGACAATTTGCCCTGTAAAGTATATACTTGGTGGGTAGCTTCTCTATCCATGGTGAAAATATTTGCCATCTTACCATGCTTATTAAAGCACTGTGTATGTGTAAGTATTGGTGTTACACCTTAAGAACACAGTGTGTATCTCAACGTAAACAATTGTGTAATCAATACTTATAGCTTTGAAAATTATTGTGTTAACAGTCTCCATAAAATCTCCAGAGAGTAGATGTGTATCCCACTGCCAATTGTGCTGAATTTTAACAGCACAAAATTCTCTCTTGTTCTGTTTTATGTACAGGGATTCATCTAGTATGTTCTTTTGTACCTGATTTATGTTGCTAACATTAGAAGACTTACTCACGTGGAGTGCTGTTGACTATTTATTCACCTGGCTGGATAACTCCTTGCTGTGTGAGTGCACATTTCCACATACACGCAACTACTAAGGGCACTTTGTTATCGCCCACAGGGGGGCGGGGGGGCGGATAATATGGATGAGGCTGCTAAGGATCATGAACTACATGTCCTTTGTTATATGTATGAACATGTGCATATAATTTTAGCAAAACTGCTGTGTCGTGAGCTATGTAGTAGATACAAAAGCAGGAATAATTTTAAGGTATGTGTATACCTTAAATCTCTTCAAGGGTAATGTGATATGGAAGCTCAGATAAAATGTCAACTGGGAAAATACCATATGAAACATCAGTTATTGTCTTAGGTGAAGAATTAGGATTTGGACAAAAAGTAGTTGTTCAATTAGAGTTACAGGGTCCAAACCCTGGCTCTCTCAGTTTATGGACTTCACTCACTTCTCTGTGCTTTATTTTCCTTGTTTACAGGCAGAGAGGGGTGGGGCTTACCTTGCAAGCAAGTGGTAAGGGTTAAATGAGATGATGTGTTTGAGCCTAAGGTCTTAGGAGAATGCACAGGTTGAATCAAATGGTTGGCTTGTTCTTTCTTTCTTCCTCCCTCCCTCCCTTCTTCACTCCCTCCTTCCCTTCCTCTCTCTTTTTCTTTCTTCTTCATTCCTCATTTATTTATTCATTTATTGTGATACTAGAAATTTACCCTAGGTTCTCATGCATGCTAGGCAAGAACTTTAAAACTGTGCTTTTTATAGACAAGAACTGTTTACACAATGCCCTCCATTTATGTCATTTGGTCTATGAGTTCAGAAATCTTGACTCTAGGGATGTCCTTGCTGGGTCCCGTGTCTCATGCCACATAGCACTCTCTGGTATACATTTATTATCTCTTTCCTGCATTTATTGTACTGTAATTCATAATTCACTCTGTCACTGTCATTTATACTCATAGTTTTCTCCTTGGAGCAGTTGGAGTGTGGACGTTATGTGTTCTACATAGAATACATAAAAGTATATAAATGTCTGAGTTTTAAAACTATGAAAATTTATTAATGTTTTGTAACAAAATTGTTCTATTTGTTATGTTTCAGGGAGAATCCTTGGTGCTAAAAGTTTTAGTGGAAAAATTGTCATTAAGGAAATAACACTACATTTTCCAGAAACTTTTAAACATTTTAAAAATTTATATCTAGGCCAGGTGTTGTGATGTACATCTCTAATCGCAGCAGAGGCAGGTGGATCTCTGTGAATTTGAGGCTAGTCTGGTGGTCCACACAGAGACTTCCAGGACAGTCAGGACTATATAATAGAGAGACCCTGCCTCAAAACAAACAAACAAATATTGATATCTACCTTTTTTTATTTTGTGTATGTTCATGTGTACACACACATGTAGGAATATCATGGTGGTCATGGAGGTCAGAGGGCCCTTTTCAGGAATGATGTATCTGCCTCCACCAGGCTAGGTCTTGAAACAGAACTCAGGTCATCAGGTGTGGTGGTAAATACCTTTATTCACTGATACATCTCACCAGAACTCATACTTTTTAATATAAATAACTTATTTAGTGACTTTTTATACTTTAATTAATACTATGTATTTCAGGCATATCAAGAGTTAGAGTTGTGTAAGCTACCAAAAGCACTTAACAGTGTTAAGTGAGAAATGTCTCCACCCATGGAAGGAGCTGCCTAAGAGTCAAACAGCTGCAATGCAGTTTATTTATTTATAATCAAATTCTGATTTACTGTATGCACTAGAAAATCATTCTTAAACTGAAGGCAATATTTGGGAAATAAACTTACACCCCTCAGTATTCTGACATTACGGCATGATCAGGAATGTCTGAGAAGGGTGGCATGCTATTATTCAATAGCTTTTAATTTTGCTAGCCTGGACTCAGTTGATGAATGTGCATCTGTACACACTCTGAGCCCTTTGAAGAGCATACACAAGCCTCAGAACTGTGGGCTGACAGAGCTGAAGACAACTGAACTAGCAGATTCAGCGTGCTTGTGGTTTATTTGCTCCGTGGCACTGAGTATTGATTAATGACATAATAAATCTTTTCGAGTCTTACTTTCCATTGCCAACATAGCATCCTGAAATGAGAGCTGCAAGCATGGGTAGAGATGAAGAGACGCATGTCAAATAAGATAAGTTGGTTTGAGCTCATGACTGATGAATAAATGCATTGGGGGAGGTACCTGCTAGCTTTTCTTCATCCTTAACCTGTAAAATTGTTTCTCAAAGCCTTCCTCGGAAACTTTCATTAGTCTGAATAGCATTTATTTGGATTTAAATTTTTCCACCATGCCAATATAATGTGAGGAAGAAATTCAGAAAGTTGAGACTATAATAGATAATTCTATTTACTCTGGGGATATTAATTTTAACTTCATGTTATCTATGGGTATTTATAAGGGATATTATCAAAAGTAGGGATGGAGACTTGGGAAGACACACTCAGATCCTGTCTGTGGTTGTTGTGTGACTGCACTAAATCCCAGTTTCCTCTTTTGTAGAATGAGATTCTGTCATCACATGTTAATTGAGCATTGCTGAAAAACATCTGGCATAGTGTTTTGTACACAGTAAAGACTCAGTACATTGGGACACATTTCATATTACTCTTTTTTAATAAAGAATATAGTTTCTGCCTCCAAATTTAATTGATCTTTACTATTCATGAAATACCTCTCATATGCCAAGCTATAAGCCAGGAGATAGATTATTACTTAATAAATCAAATGATAAAATATAGTATTTATACAAGGATATAAGAAAGATAATTTGTACTTAACAACAAAGTGTTTTAGAATATCTCCCAGCTCTCAAAGAATATAAATGGCAGAGTAGTGGATTTTAGAGAGAAAGATAGCATTTGATAAGAATAATCGCACTTATTATTATACTAGGATCCAACTCGTCTCCCTGGCATATAGTGGCTAGAGATCCTTTTACAAGTTACAGAACTAAATCTCAAAAACCAAAAGTTATCCACCCTATGCCATTCATGCCTATGCTGGGAATCCTTAAACTACATGAAGGAACAAAACTTATATACAGGATCAGCACACAGTAGATATCCCATAGGAGAGGTTTACAAAAGGGACAATTTAGGGTTGTCATCATCATGGCCATCAACATAACTGAACCTAGTTATGTTCCAATAAGTCTTAGTCCAAGACTTTTCCTCATAAAGTCATGGTATGGGGTATGATTAAAAATGTGTTCTATAAGTGAGAAGGCAAGGTACCATTGTCATTGTAGTAAGTGTAGCATGAATCTTAGGTCTTATTAATAAAAACAAACCCAGGGCCTGGTATTGGGGTGAATGCTGGCAGATCAGAGAGACAGAACCAGCCACAGCTATCTCATCTCGCCAATTCCTCAGCTGGTCCTGTTTCCTCAGACTGGAAGCCTCTGAGTTCTTATCCAAATGGATCTCAGTTGAACTGTTGCTAAAAGCTTAACCAGCTCTAGTTCCTGGTCCTCACACCTTATATACCTGTCTGCTTTATGCCATCACTTCCTGGGATTAAAGGCATATGTCACCATGCCTGGCTGTTTCCAATGTGGCTTTAAACTTACAGAGTTCGATGGATCTCTGTCCTCCAAGTAATAGGATTAAAGGCGTGTGTGCCACCATTTTCTGGCCTCTATAGTTAGTGACTGTTTTTTTCTCTGACCCCAGATACATTTGTTAGGGTGTACAATATTTTGGGGAACACAATATCACCACATTTCCCCTTTTTTTGTCTAAAATTTTAAAAAAGTTTATAACTAATACAAGAAAAACTATATCCAATAAGTATATACAATATATACAGTCAAGAATTATGTTAACAATGTTTAGTCCATTAACATTTAACAGATTCAGACAAAAAAGCTCCATATATATTAACAATGTCCAGTCCAACATGGACATGAGTGGGAGCAATGAAGGGCGAGGGTCGAAGGAAAGAGAGCAGGAGATTCCAGCTGGATCAAGAACAGAGAGGGAGAACAAGGAATAGGAGACCACATGAGAAAAGGAAGAAACAAAGTGCTAAAGAGGCCCACAAAAATCCACAAAGATACCCCCACGAAAGATTGCTGGCAATAGTTGAGAGACAGCCGGGACTGACCTACTCTGGTGATGGGATGGCCAAACACCCTAATAGTTGTGCCAGAAACCCCATCCAAGGACTGAGGAATCTGGATGCAGAGATCCATGGCTATGCCCCGGGTAGAGCGCTGGGGGTCTAATTAGCGAGAAAGAAGAGGGTTTATATGAGCAAGAATTGTTGAAACCAAGGTTGGATAAAGCACAGGGACAAATAACCAAACGAATAAAAACACATGAACTATGAACCAAAGGCTGAGGGGCTCCCAACTGGATCAGGCCCTCTGAATAGGTGAGACAGTTGATTGGCTTGATCTGTTTGGGAGGCATCTAGGCAGGCAGTGGTACCAGGTCCTGGGCTCATTGCATGAGTTAGCTGTTTGAAACCTGGGGCTTATGCAGGGACGCTTGGCTCAATCTGGGAGGAGGGGACTGGACCTGCCTGGACTGAGTCTATCAGGTCAATCTCAGTCCTCGGGGGAGGCCTTGCTCTATAGGAGGTGGGAATGGGGGGGGGCTGGGGGGAAGGGGAGGGGGCAGGAAGGGGGAGAACAAGGGAATCTGTGGCTGTTATGTAGAACTAAAAAGTATTGTAAAATAAAAAAAATGTAAGTGAATCTTAAAAAAAATAACAATGTCTAGTCCAGTAACATTTGATAAACTCAGACAAAAAAATTCATTACTTATCCTAGTTAAAACAAGTAATTCTTTTTTAAAAGTAGATTCAATAATCTCCCTTTTTATCTTATATCCTTATTCTCTTTTTTCTTTTCATAATAGATTCAATAATCTACCTTTTGTCATTTTATATCTTCCCCTTTTTTCTTTTTAGCGTAGATTCAATGATCTCCCCATTTATTCTATTATCTCTTTATCTTTTTTCTCAGAGTAGATTCAATGATCTACCTTATATCTGTATTCTTTTTTTCTTTTTTAAACAAAAACTCTGAATCTAATCCCCTCTTCAGCTTTTTTCTTGACCATTAACAATTAACAACTTGTAACCAACCATCATAAACAATGACAATATTGATAACTCATTAAACAACGAAAAACCTCCCATCCCACCTCTTGGGAATGTGGGCATCATTTTCTTAAAATTACTTCCTGCTTTCTGGGGGCAAAGGCATCTTTAGGGAATCCTGAAAAGAAAACTTTTGGGTTAATTGTCAAGTCCTGGGAGAGGTAGCTGTATCATTTGTTATCCAGTCTCTGCATAATGGGAAAACGTAGGGCTTGTCTCAAGTCCTTGCTCAAGTTGTCTGTGAATCTGGATCATCTAAGCTAGCCATCTTGAAATTGTTCTGAGCAGTTTGTAGTTCAAAGTCTGTCTTTCTGTGGTATTAATCAGCTTAATGGCTTTATAATAGTCCATGTGGAATCATCTTTTGGGGGTCCCATCATCCTTTTGAAGATTTCAAAGTTGCTGTTAGGTGTGATCATGGTCCCCTTCAGAATTATTTTTGTGCCTCCTCTGTGCTAATAAATGTCTTTCTCTCAGAACCATGAACATTATTCCCTAGAAGAGAAAGTCTTCACGGCAAATTCTCCCCACCATTTGTCTTGCCAAACTTTTCCAAACTGAACTTTGCCGATGCTTTCTTGTAACACTATGATCCTGGCAATTCTTCTCTGAACAAGCAGTAGTAAACCCTTCATCCCAGGTAGTAGCATCAGCACAGTCACCAACATGATGAGAAGCAGCCAGCAATTCAGAGCAGCGTACACTGCCTCCATAGTCCCACTGCCACAGTTTGTGGCCTGGCCCCTGGCAGAAGCTTCTCCTTAGCAAGCTTCCTAGGCTGGTCTCAAACTCGGGATCCTCTTGCCTTTGCATCCTTCAGCAAATCCTACCAGTGTGCTTCACCACAACCGGCTGAGGGTAGCTCAGGCCAGAGCAGGGGCCCGAAAGGTCACAGGCAAGCAGCTTTTTTGTGAATTCATACCACGAACGTTGGGCACCAGATGTAGCAGGAATCTTAATAGGTCTTATTAATAAAATCAAACCTGATGCTAGTTATTGGGGTGAACACTGGAATATCAGAGAAGCAGAACAAACCATAGCCACCTAACCTCACAAATTCCTCAGATGATCCTGTTTCCTGAGACTGGAAGCCTCTGTGTCCTCATATCCAAATGGATCTCAGCTGAACTGCTTCTTGAAAGCCTGAAAGTTAACCAGGCTAGTTCCTGGTCTTCGTGCCTTCTATACCTGTCTGCTTTCTGCCAACACTTCCTGGGATTAAAGGCATGAGTCACCATGCCTGGCTGTTTCAAATGTGGCTTTAAACTCACAGAGATCCGATGGATCTCTGCCCTCCAAGTGATAGGATTAAAGGTGTGAGTGCCACCATTTTCTGGCCTCTATAACTAGTGGCTGTTCTGTTCTCTGACCCCAGATAAGTTTATTAGGGTGCACAATATTTTGGGGAACACAATATTACCACATTTCCCCTTTTGTCTAAAAATTAAAAAAGCTTATAACTAATACAAGAAAAACTATATCCAATAAGTATATACATTATATACAGTCAAGAATTACGTTAACAATGTCTAGTCCATTAACACTTGATAGATTCAGACAAATAACTCCATATATATTAACAATGTCCAATCCAGTAACATTTGATAAACTCAAACAAAAAAATGCATTACTTATCCTATTTAAAACAAATAGTTCCTTTTTAAAAGTAGATTCAATAATCTCCCTTTTTATCTTATCATATCCATAAGTAAGAGCTGAGATGACAAATGACAGTGCTAGGGTTTGAACCTAGGAAATTGGTGTCAAAACCTTAGTATCTTTACTGTTATTCCAACTTTGCAAAGGCTGCTGGGTGTAGCTAGAGTTTTCCTCCAGTTCTGCCTGGCCCACGGTCAGAACAAATCTCTCTCACCTGCCAGTCCCGCAGCCACTTAGACCCAACTGAGTAAACACAGAGACTTATATTGCTTACAAACTGTATGGCCACAGCAGGCTTCTTGTTATCTAGTTCTTATATCTTAAATTAACCCTTATCTATCAGTCTATAAGTTGCCATGTGGCTCGTGGCTTACTGGTATCTTAACATCTTCTCATGGCAGTGGCTGGCAGTGTCTCTCTGCCTCAGCCTTCCTGTTCCCAGAATTCTCTTCTCTCTTTGTCCTACCTATACTTCCTGCCTGGCTACTGGCCAATCAGTGTTTTATTTATTAACCAATCAGAGCAACACATTTAACATACAGAACATTCCACAGCAGCTGGGAGCTCTGCTGACAGGAAGGGAAGTTTTGGGGAGATGAAGAGTCTGAAGATCTGCAGTGTGGTTTCACTATAGCTGTAATGTCAAAGAGCTACAGTTTCCAACAAGGTAATCAGGGGTTTTCTAATTGCACAGTAATTTCTATGTGCCTCTTTATCTTTAAATTAATATTATCCTTTTATTAAGCATATACAAATGTTTTAAGAGGCTATCTTTTTAAAAAAACATTTTATAATTCTTTGAGAATTATAAATAAACATAATTATAAATAAACATAATTTTTAATTATGTTTTGATCATATTCAGCCCCTCCTCCAACTCTTCCAAGACCAGTCCCCTTTCCCCATCTACCCAACTTTGTGTCCTTTTATCCATCAAGACCAATTGGTGATGCCTAAATATTCTTGGATGTCTGCTTTCCACCGGAGTATAGTCAATTTCTCAGGATCTACACCCTCAGAAAAAACTGACCATTTCTCTTCCAACAGCTAACAATAGTCAATAGCTCCAAGACAAGGTGGGATTTTGTGTCAAATTCCTTTCTTCATGTTGGAAATTTGTTTGGCTTGCACAGGTATTGTGCACACTGTTAGAATCTTTATACATTCATAGGTGCAGCTGCCCTGCTCTGTCCAGAAGATACTGTTTTCTTGTAGTAGTCCAGTACCTTTGACTTTAAACTCTTTCTATCCCTTCTTCCACAATGATTCTTGAGCCTCAGGAGTCCTGGGAGTGGAGGAGGGGAGTACAGTGTGTTTCTTTTAGGGCTGTGCATTCTGCAGTTTCTTTCAATGCTAAGAATTGAACTTAGGATCTCACATATGTTAGACAAGTCTTTTTTGACCAGGTGAGCAAACTTTAAACTGCTAAACTACAGCTGGGTCCTCCATGTGGCTTTATTGGCTGGCCTTTCCCTTTTCTAGGTTCATGAAAGCCAATTCTAAAGCTTGTGGCCGGGTTGGAGGTATGTTTGACCAGGAACTGCTTTCAAACCCCCCAGTTTTCAAATGCTAGTGTGCTTGCACTGTGGCTGGCAGTTTTTACTTAGTTTTTTGTTTCTACTTAATGTACAGAGTGCTGAAGAGTTCACTGTCTGGCAGAAACTCTTAAAGGAGCCATATCCTCTATTTTTTGTTTGTTTGATTTTTAATCTTTCTCAGGTCCTAGGTGGATATTTGAGCCTCACATTGGCACAGCAAACTGTAGTTTGTTTGGTTGGTTTGTTTTACTCTTTATTCTTTTGCTTTTTTGGGGTGCCCATCACCCAGTTCCCCCACCCCAAAAATACACACATGGAGGCTTATCCTTTCTTATGAATGCCCAGCCTTAGCTTGGCTTGTTTCTAGCCAGCTTTTCTTAACTTAAATTATCCCATCTATCTTTTGCCTCTGGGCTTTTGTCTTTCTCTATTTCTATATACTTTTCTTTACTTCTTTCTCCATGGCTTGCTGTGTAGAAGGGTGGCTGGCCCCTGATGTCCTCCTCCCCTCCTCATTTTCTCATATCTCAATCTTTTCTTCCCAGACATCTCCTCCTATTTATTCTCTCTGCTTGGCAACCCCACCTATCCTTTCTCATACCTTGCTATTGGCCGTTCAACTATTAGATCATTAGATAGATTTATTAGATCAGTCAAGTGTTATACACAGGCACAGTAGTAGTAGTACAGCTTCACAGAGTTAAACAAATACAACATAAAAGAATGCAACACATCTTTGTATCATTAAAACAAATGTTCCACAGCATACACTAATGTAATGCATCTTAAAATAATATTCCACAACAGTGACTAAGGTAAAAGTAGTGCAAAATTGTATGTATTCCAGTTTACCTCTGACAATGCCTTGTATTTTCCACACTGTAAGGCATACCTCATATACTAGTATACTTATATACTATAAGAATGTTACAATAAGGTACCTCAAACTAGGCTTTGGCAGGATCATGCCTCTTCTGAAATCACTAGGAAATGACCTTGCTTTGCTCCTGGTGTCTTCTTCTAACCCCAGCTTTTCTTGACTTGATTGCTGCGCCAGCCCAATCTCTACCTCTGTGCTTACATGTCCTTCCCTGTGTATCTCTGTTTTTCTTCTCTTCTTGAAAGAATACCAGTTACTGAATTTAGGGTCTGTTCTAATCTAGTATGGCCTCATCTTAACTAATTACCTCTCCAGTGACCGTATTCCCAAATAAGGACATACAATGAGTTTCCTGGAAGACATTGTTCAGGGAGAGGCATATCTATACCTGACATCACATATGAAATGAGACTGTTACATGTGGGCTGCACATGCAGGAAAGAATGCTTTTACAAAATTGTAATTTTCAGCATTGGCATCTTTAGGCACTAGAATCGAAGGCCGTATAATGAAAGACTAAATTATCATCTGGAGGACTTGAACCTATTCATATTAAAATACCTATTGCTGACATGATAAGCAAAAAAAAAAAGAGCAGAAAAATGCCAGAATTGTTTGCCCTCTTTCTTTCCTCTCTCATAATTAATTCCGTTCAGCTAAAATGACATTTAACACATTTCCCAAGAAAAATATGATGAATCATTGTAATTATTTTACCTTTTGTGATTTTTACCTGTGCATCTAAATGTTCCTATTAAGTGGGGTATTATTATTTTAGCTAGATCAGAATGTTTTAACCTTTGTTTTGCAAATTTTGAGGTTTTTCTCCTGCTGTTTCTCATTATGAGATCCCTTCTGCAAATTTAGGATTATCAGCATAAACTACTACGTTCAGCTGATACTCTATCAAAGCCTTGTAAAAATCTCAAGTTATTCATGGAAATGATGGTTGTACACATTAATATTTTGAACTTTGTGGATGTAGGAGGGTAAGAATAACCTGCATGGGAAAGCCATTGGCTAGGCAAGGAAGAAGCTAACACAAAATCGGAAAGGCAAGAGACATTTCTGAAGTGCATGGTAGTGCTCTACAAAAATCTGCTTTTGTCCACAACAGGAACATTCACAAAAACAGGAAAAATTAACTTTCTCAGGTCTCAGAAAATTAATCAAAGTCAAGACTAATAGATGATCCTAGATACTAAAAGCCAAATGGTAATGGTTTTGTTTTATTATTATTTGTGTTGCTGGGCCTCAAAACCAGGGGCTTACACATGGTAGACATGTGATCTGCAACCAAATGGCATCTCCAGCCCCCTCTATGGATTTTGCACATACCCTCCTCTATCTCTGGTAGCCTTTGAACCACCTGCTTTGTGTTCACCATATATTGAAAGGAGGCTCAGTACCATCTGCAGGAGCAAAATTAGTTTGGAGTACATTATTCTCCAAATTCACATGCCCAGAGATCTCTGAGTGCTTTATTTGCCTATGCTCATAGCAAAATCAAGAGAAATTATAAAATTTTGCCTCTGCCTGACACAGGATTGATAGCTTACCACTAGACACTGGTCAAGAAGATTTCAACAGATAAGCAAACAAATAAAAGAACACTCAGATGAATAACATGTTCCATAAGGTTTTGAACAACTCTGTCATAGTTTAGATGATCTTGGAAAACCTTTCACATACACAGAGTTGAACACATGTCTGGAAAAGATGCAAAAAGATATTGTTTCATCACCATGAGACCTTGAAGCTCTGCACAAGGAGGAAGAGAAGGCTAGATAATGTATTGAACTTCCAAGCTTTAGAGGATGGGTGTGTCCCATCACTTTGTCCCTTGACAAAGATCAGGAAACTTGTTCATATAGCGCTGTCAACAAAATATTTAATCACTGTTTAGCTGACTGTGAAACTAACATAACTGTGACTTCAGTGCTATATGAAAAAAAAAGGCAAATTTTGTGTAAGTAGTCCTGATAAATCATTAAATTAAAAAATGGCTGGAGAGATGGCTTAGCAGTTAAGAGTGCTTGCTGCTATGGCAGAGGACTTGGCTTTGGTTCCGAGTACATAACTGCCTATAACTCCAGTGGTATCTGTCACCCTCTTCTGGCCTCCTACACCCCTATGCTAGAGTTCACATATTCACACCACACACACATGCATGCATGCACACACAAAAATACATTTAAAAAATACAAACTGTTCCAATAAGAACCACAACAAAAAACAAACCTTGAAGATGGGGCATGGTTTCCACTCTAAATTACTTGAAGCATCCTTAGTGCAAAAAGGCTGCAAAAGGAAATCGGAAAGTATATACCAGAAAAGTCTATCAGGAAAAGAGCCTCAGGAGGCCAGGCCAGTCTTAGGTCTTTCAACTGATAATTTGTTTGTGTCATTAGTACAAATGACAAGAGGAAATAGTCTCAGTGACAAAAGACTATTTTTGAGTTCAAACATGAAGAAACAATGCAAGCCATTAACTAAGGAGATGTTCCAGAGAACTGAAAATCTTCAATGGATTAATTTGGCCCTTGAGAGTGAACAATAACCTTCAATTGATGCATACATGATCAGCCATAGTCTTACTTCTGATGTCATTGGCTTTCTTATTAATGTGTAGCCTTTCTTGTCAGTCCAGACCTGGGTATCACAATGGCCCCATTACTTAGGTCTGTATGCTTCTCCTACAGGATCTTGTCATGTTTAATTTTATAATCTAATTCTATAGCATCTTGTTTTCCTTTTTTTTCTCATGAACATATTCCATTCCCATTAAGCAACCAATGTCTACTCTTAAATTTGAAAGTAAATTCATCATTTCATCACTTATAAAGCAGAGTAAAAATCTCGTATCCCTTACAGAAATTAAAAAGATTATATAATTTAGTGTTTCATTGTACCTGGCTTATCAGCTCATTCATTCTTAGATATGGACGAAGGTCTCTCTTAGAGATGTATTAGTAAATAAAGATCCCCATCTTGGTGGAGCTTACACTCTGCTGCTGGTCAGAACTAATGGCATTAGCTGTGTATGTCAACTTTCCAGTGAGTAAGATAAAATAAAAAAAAAAACAGTCATTTGTAAAGTTTGACTCTCAAACACGTGGGAAAGGGAGTGGCTGTTGCTTAAAGTGCTTGTAGGTAGATGCAACTAAGAATTTCACATTGGACTCAACTGACTATTCTTGACACCAGTAAACTCTAAAAATGACAATACAATGACTTCCTGTAGAGTTGACCTTGTCCAGCGGTGCAGTACCATAGGGATGGCACAGTATCTTTTGTGTACCCTGTGTGGGAACCCTGGAAGAATTTAACTGACCACAAGATCAATTCGAGGAAATAGCATGACATGGATGCATTAAAAGCAGGAGCATTTGCTCAGCAGTTTTAAGGCAATGGTGAAAATGTATATTTCAGAACAAATGTGGTGATACTCTGGGTCCATTTTTTTTTCCTGACAGAGCTTGCCTATCACCACACTTTCTGAAAACACTATTAGTGAACCATTGTGTTGCTAAAGAAGAGCAAACAGAGAATAAACTTGTGAGAATAGAATGTTAGATGGTAAAAGAGAAATTCTTTAAAAAAAAGTTCAAATTTTAAAAAATTCTATTTTATTTTTGAGATTATAATATAATTACAAAATATCTCCCTTCCCTTCCCTTTCCTCCCTCCAAGCCCACTTATATACCTTTCCCTATTCTCTTTCAAATTCATGGCCTAGAAAGAGGAATTCTAGAAAATAAAAAAAGGGAGTCTAAGGATAAATATGAGCTGAAAATAGAGTGGTGAAGACCTGTGTTTATGCAACTTTGCTCGGAATCCTGAACCAAGGAATGAACATAGATAAAGGCAGGTTTACATTGGATGTAAATAAAGGAGTTTGACTTATGTACCAGAATTTACTACCCTGGAATAGATGAAGATAAGCCCTGATATGTTTTCCTTTGGAAAGTCTGACACTTTTAACTTTGGTTGCAAGTGCAAGATTTAACGGTGATCTTTTTTTTTTTTTTTTTTTTTTTTTTTAGCAAGTTCACGTAGACTTGAAATGTGTAAGTGTAGGCAGATCAAAATAAACATAGGTCATCTTTAGAAGTGTAGTTTTATTACTACTGTTGCTGGTGGGAACTCTCACTGCCTCTTGGGAAAACTATCAAGAATGCTGTTGTAAGTTGACTGACAAACTTTGAAATTCACTGTTCCCTTTCAAAAACAATTTGCAGAGTTATGATGAATTTTTTGCCAAGTCACCTGAAGTCTCAATATACTTGAGGATTGAAGTTGAGAGGCCCAGAACTCTGGTTCACTTTGTGGCATGTATAGTTTGACTCTAAGAACTCTGAAAACAATGGATAAACTACAAGAACTAGAAAAGATGGCCCCTCCCTTGAAAGCTGTGTTGGCACTAGAGATGAAAGATAGGTCTCTTCTTTTAGATCAATGGTACCTGATTTGAGGCAACTTATTGACCATCTGAATTTACAAGGATTCTGAAGCAGTGTTTTTCATCACCAGGGAAACCCATCGAATGTATTATTCACTCTATATCGTCACATGTATTATTTACCATTGGCAGAAGACCCTCGGTGCCCCTGCCAGGATCAAGAACATCACACATCTTAATAATGTCTATTGAGTTCTTGTAGGTTTCACTTTCTCCTGGACTTCACGTTGCATTAAGCTTCCTCTGAGAGGCTGACCTACCTCACCTGAAGCCAGTGAGGTCCAATTTCATTTGCAGAAGTCACAGACTTAAACTGATCTTCCTATCTGCCCCCACACTTGCATCAACTCCTATCCCATACCTGGATTACAGTATATCTCTCACTTATAGAAAAACACTGACTGATGCATGGGAGTAAAATTATGCATGAGATGGGAATTGTAATTTATAATGTATTTTCTGTTAATTTCTAATAGATATAGGTAACTGAGAAAACCTCACCTCTGTCCCTAATAGTCTCACTCTTTCTCCTTTCTTTCATTATTCCCTACTTCCTTCTCTCCCTCTCTTTTTCTTTTTCTCTCCCACAAAAAAAAATAGGAAAAATGCCCTTCAATTAGCAAACTAAGGAAACTGTCCATTTGCTAGGATGGAAATTTTTATTAATGCAGTTTTCTTCCTTTGCCCAATAATGTGGAGTTTACAAAATAGAAATTCTCAATTTCACCTGAAGCCACTGTCAAAAATTTCCTAAGAAATAGCAGTATTTTAGCTTGCGTGTCTGCAGCTCAATTTCTACAGCTAGTTTGAAAAGGATGCCAAAACCTATATCTGAGACGAGATAAATAATAGTTTTCCTATTCCAGAAATGTGTGCATAACTCAAACTCAATTTTGACTGAGGCATGGAGATGGAATTCTCAGCTCACAGTGAGTTTATTTCACGAAGACAGCAACTTTTCCACATTTTCAACTGTATGCTTAATTCCCTCCTTTAAAATATCCTAAACTGCATCAAGAATCAACCCCTGCTGACTAGTGACAAGTTTAACACAGAGTGCCCATAAGAATCCCATTTTTTTTTGTTTTTTTTTTTTTCTCCAGGAGCCCTCTTAATTAAAAACAGGTTGATTCCTTTAAGTAGCTTGAATTGCTCTATATTAAGAGCACCATGAATTCTAATCCCCTATAGGAGGTTGCTGAAGAGAGGAAGAGACAACTGCACAAAAGAAAACAGGGCGTTGTCTTGAGTACACAAGTACAAAGGGAATTTAAAGATAAGAGGTTTCATGTTCTTTTGATATTCTGCTTAGAATTTGGTTTTACTTTGATATTTTCATTTCTGATGGTTTGTAGGACTTCAGGATGCTTAAGAATTACCTGTGAAACTCGGTAAACAAATGTTTCTTAGTCTTCTAACAGGTAAACTGACTCTAAATTAAATCCTAAGAATTTGACAAAGTATTTCAGACGTGATTGGACACAGTAAAATTTGAGCATAGTGAATGACAGCTCCCAAACCCTATATACCAGTAAGCAGCTAACAGAGTACTATGACACAGTTATAGAGAAGAAGTCCCTGAACTCTCAGCAGTATTGGTAATCCATTAGGGAAGAGGGGTCTTCAAAAATCTCAAGCTATTGGAGCTTGGATCAGATGCCTGGGCCTTAGTTTTCTTCCTTATAAATGTTAGTCGGTGCATTTGGCCTGGGACCCAGAAATGGCTACCATTAGCCCATGGGATTCTGCTAGAGGTGGTTTGTGTTGGATACACAGGGCATGAGTGGGTGGACAGTTTCTACTGAGGAGTGCTTTAGTCACAGTATTGACCCCCCCCCCAAAAAAAAAATGCAATCTGACAGCTCAGTATGGAATCTGATTTGATAACCTTCTTAACCCTGAGGGAAAGGCTCTTTTCCTTAAATGTTATTCGATGAAATTTTACATACTTCTGTAATTGGGAAAAATATTTATCTACTGAAGGCTGCTGACTTTGTTTCTTATGAAGTATGTGAGTACTGTGCATTTCTGTTAGGAACTTCCTAGAAAGAAAACTTCAGTTCTTCTATAAGCTAGTTCTCTCTCTCTCTCTCTCTCTCTCTCTCTCTCTCTCTCTCTCTCTCTCTCTCTCTCTCTCTCTCTCTCCCTCCCTCCCTCCCTCCCTCCCTCCCTGTTTAAAAATAAAAAACTACTTGCCTTAAGAATTGACAAATTCTAGTATTATTTTTATCTTCACAGGTCAGATTGCTTCACCCAGACTGTTCCTCCTCATTCCTTGCCTCTCTTTTCTGCATGCTCACTTTTCTCCACTGATACTAGTCTCCTGACTTCAGTAGCAAAGATGATGATTGCAAGAAGATCTTTTTACAGTGTGTTGAGTTCAACTTCAGTGCAAATCCCATCAGTTAGTTCCTATGGCACCCTGGGAGTTACTCTAATTGTGCAAACTTAGGTCAGGTTGTCAGTGAAACATGATAGTATGATTGGCTTAGTCTTGGTTCATGCTGGGGGGAAACAACTCCTCTGAGACTACAAATATTAAGTGAGGAAAAGAGATGTATGAGCTTGGTTGAACTAGTTGGTTGCTGTAGATTCTTCTTACCAATTAGAGGAGGGTTGGGTCTGTGGAGAGAGCTCCAACCCAGGTGATATCCACCAGGATACAATGTGCACACAGATGCAACCTGAAATCATGTTCAGACTTTCTTCTTCCAATATTACCAGGGGACTGGTTTGAAAAAGCTAATATGGTATTTTGGACAGTCTTTCTGGCAAACACTGTAGAACAAAAACTACAGATATCAGTATTGGGAGCTATTTTTTATGTTAATAATTGTCTTCATGGGATGTCTCGTGTGTACTTCAACTCTCAGTCAACCACATGACGTATGCATAGGCTGTCTAAGGTATGTGTGGTGGTCAACTTCCTGTTACTGTAGCTAGGCCTGGAAATAATTAAAGTTTTAGGGAGGAAAAGTTTATTTTGCCCATGCTTTCAGAGGTCTCAGTCTGTAGTGTCTCTGCCATACTGCCTATGGCCTTGTGGTTAGGCAATGAATGATGACAGAGGATGGTAGAATATGCTGTTTGCTTCATAGTGGCTCTGGAGCAAAGAGAAAGGAAAAGGAGGGATCAGGGTCCCAAGAAACTCCTTAAAACAACTCCCCGGTGACGCAGTTTGGCTCCACACTTCTCCTTGTCCTCAAGGTTGCACAACAGGTAAGACACCCAGCCTTTAACACATAGGCATTTGTGTTAAACACTGATCCAAACCTTAGCAATATATGATATATATGTAATCCATCCTTTGAGACTTTAACCTTTTCTTGTACAATAGACCCCTTTGAGTAGCTAAAGAGGCCCATCCATCCCTCATCAGAGTAATTTGTTTAAAATCATAAATTAAAACCCATAGTATTATAAATTCATTATTTTTAATGTTATCATCAATGTATCATAAATAAATTTGGAAAGATGTGCTCCTTCAATAATGCATTCAGTCGTTCACTAAAAGAAACTAGTTTTTTTTTTTTTTTTCCATTCCTTTATGCTAGTTGATTTTACAGACTTGTGGGATTATGGAGGGTGTCCAGGGACTACAAGTAAGAATTCTTGTCATGTAGATCCTGGTAGCATTTTAATAAAGATGTCCATGTAATTCCCTACCTTTAGTCAAGATTCCCACGTACTTTCCCACCTTAACCAACTCCAGTCACTCTCAATTTCCCCTGGGATAAAGTCAAAAATGTTTAGCCCATCACACAGGCCTGGGGACAATCTGCCTGGATTTAGGGTCTCAAGCTCCCACTTTTTCACTTTGAGCTCAGCCCATGCTGAGGAAACTGTGATTTCAGGAATTAACAGTGCCTCCTCATCATAGGGACCTAGCTACATAAGCTTTGTCCCACTGTTTGCTGTTTTACCTGCAAACCCACTGACTGTCATCTTTTAGGATTCAAGCTTCCTTGCACACAGGCTTACTCCTAAGCAGCACTTCTAGTATGAAAAAGTTGTTAACCCCCCAAAAAAAACATACAGGGGAAAAAAATCAGAAAAATTATTGGAACATAAATTTCTCAGATACTCCTAGCAAGAGTGAGAGATCAGACAACCCTTTCTGTGAAAGTTAAGTTTAAATATCAAATTGCCACCACAAAAAAATCACCTGGGAGGAAAGAACCTATTTGAGGAATTGGTTTGTCTAGATCAGGTTGTCCTGTAGGCTTGGCTCTAAGTTATATAATAATGATAATGACAATAATAATAATAATAATAATAATAATAATAAGCAAGTTGAGCATTAGCAGCACCAAGCAAGAAGTATGGATGCATTGATTTCTTTCTGTTCTTGTGGATGTGGTCTTACTCTATGATTTTCCTGAAGTGATGGACTGTAACCTGGGATTGTAAACTACCCTTTCCTCTTCAATGATGCTTTTTGTCAGAGAATTTTTATAGCATCTGAAATTAAAGTAAGAAATGCTCCATTATAAAGTCAGTGCCTATATTACTAAAACTGTTTGAACGTGTATTTTAATTCTACATCAAATATGAATGTAAAAATATGATTTAAAGAGGTTGATTATTGAGTCAGAAAAAAGTGAAACTTCCATTTATTTATGTATGTTTTAAAACACATTATATTATTATACTGATATCAATAGTAAATACTTTTGTTATTTCCCATTTATTCTGTCCAGGGAAAAGTTTTCTATATGTTTTTATAGTATCCTGTTTAATATAGCTAGTATAATTGTCCTTGTGTTATGACACCAGAGTTGAAAAAAGATGAAAATTTTGCTCACTGTCATAAAGCTGGTAAAATACTTTAGTCCAGGAGTAGAGTCAGATCTCTCATTTTCAGCTGATGTTGCTTAATAAGTTTGGTCCTCATCAGTAAAATCCTATTTCAAAATGTGTATAATGGATATATATATATATATATATATATATATATATATATATATATACCAGAGATGTACATATGTAACTTGCATGGATTGTTTTTACGTTCTGGTTTTAACTCTTGGTTGCTTTGTAGAACTGGTATTAATAATTACTCATTATTAGGACTTAGAAAACTTTTATCCAGAAATGGTTTGTGAAAAAAATGCTATGTCTCAGTCATTGGTTATTTTCTTGCCCATTGAGATCTCAGTTTATCAGTTTTGATGAAGATATCTTATTATTAATTAAATTTATTCATTTATTTTACATATCAACCAAAGTTTCCCCTCCCTCCTCTCCTCCCATTTTTCTCCCCTACTCCCAACCCAATCCAGTCCTCCTCCATTCCTGTTCAGAAAGGGGCAGACCTCCCATGAGTGTCAACAAAGCATGGCATATCACGTTCAGGTAGGACTAAACTCCTCCTCTTTTATCATCTTGATCTAATGATAAGATGGAAGTTCATGTGGGATTTGAAGATAATAAACATTCATTAACTGTTATACTTTAAGACCTAATGACTTCACATTTGAAGCTCTTCATGGTTAAAAATAAAATTGAAGCCTTGCCAAACATAAAGCATAGAGAAATCACAAATTTTAAGGGTGTTTTAATAAAAATATTTCCATTCTTATTTTCATAATTTATCATGTTTGTATGTGGTGTGCATGTGTGGGTTTTCATGTCTCTCTCTCTCTCTCTCTCTCTCTCTCTCTCTCTCTCTCTCTCTCTCTCTCTGTGTGTGTGTGTGTGTGTGTGTGTGCACACCTGTGTAGGTGTGCACTTGTGCAGGTCTGAGACTGATGCTGCAAATCATCCTCAGTCACTCTTCTACCTTCCACATTGAGGCAGTCTCTAATTCAAACTCAGAGCTTGTGGATGTGGTTAGCTTGCTAGCTGGCTTGCCCTGGAACTCTCCTATCTCCACCTTCTAGGCCAGACTCACAGGTGGACTGCTCTGCCTACCTAGCATTTCCCTAGATTTCTGGTTAATCCTAACTGAACACTTTAACCCACTGAGCCATCACTCTACTCTCTTTATTTCATTCTTCTTTCATTTTAAAACTTTTAAATTATAGCCTGTGAAATGGATGCTTCCTTCAGTTTGAAATATGCTAATTTCTTTTAGATTTTTGTCAAAATGTTCTCTTGTCTATACTTCTAAGAATAAAAGAGTCATGAACAACATTCAGCTCTCCATCACTAATGGAACTCCCAAACCAATCGATTTATGAAGATAAATGGCTTTTTTTTTTTGTCCACAGTTTTGAATGTTCCCATGCATGATGGCCCCATTACTTTGGGCCTTTGATGAGGCCACACATCAGGGCAAAAGCACAATACACAACCCCCCGCCCCCATCCATCTTATCAGCCAGGAAAGAGAATAGAAAGAAAGGGATTAAAGTCCCAGAGACCCACTGTGGTGATATTGTGTTCCCCCAAAATATTGTGCACCCTAATATACTTATCTGGGGTCAGAGAACAGAATAGCCACTAGATATAGAGGCCAGAAAATGGTGGCACACACACCTTTAATCCTAGCATTCCAGAGGCAGAGATCTGTCTGTATCTCTGTGAGTTCAAAGCCACACTGGAAACAGCCAGGTTTGGTAACAAGAGCCTTTAATCCCACGAAGTGATGGCAGGAAGCAGAAAAGTATTTAAGGCGTGAGGACAAGGAACTAAGCCTGGTTAAGCTTCTAGGCTTTTGAGCAACAGTTCAGCTGAGATCCATTTGGATGAGGACCCAGAGGCTTCCAATCTGAGGAAACAGGATCAACTGAGGAATTGGCAAGGTAAGGTGGCTGTGGCCTGTTCTGTCTCTCTGATCTTCCAGCATTCACCCCAATACCTGGCCCTGGGTTTGTTTAATTAATAAAACCTTTTAAGATTTGTGCTACAACCCATTAGCCAAATATTAAGCAGAACTTGGAAACTCACAGAAGAGGGAGAGGAAGGATTGTAGAAGCCAGAGAACACAGGCCACAGAATCAGCTACACAGGCCTCATAGAGGCTCATAGAGACTGAAGCTGCAACGGCCGGGTCTCATTGGTTCTGCTCCAGGCCTTCTGCATACATACTGTGCTTGCTGTGCTTTTGTGGGACTCCTTACAGTGGGAGTGGGGGTGTCTCTGACTCTCATGCCTTCTTGTGGGACACTTTTCCTCTTACTGGGTTGCTGCATCCAGCCTCAAGAATTATGCCCAGTCTTATTGCACCTTTTTATGCCACATTTGGTTGATGTTCCTGAGAGAACTGCCCCTTTCTGAAGGGAAACGAAGAAGCAGTGGATCTGGGGGAGAGAGGAGGTGGTTGGGGGACTGAGAAGTGGAGATTTATGTGATGGGGGAATGCAGTAAGCCTGAGCTAATGGCCGAGCAGTTTTAATTAATATAAGCCTCTGTAAGTTTACTTGGGTCTGAGCAGCTGTAGACCAAGTGGGACAGGAAAACTTTCAGCTTCATGTATGGGAGGATTGGTAAGGATGTATTGTATGACAAAAGAATAAAGAAAAAGAATATGCCCCCCGAAGAAAGTCCCACAATCCCCCTTGGTGGCAAGCCCACATTGACTTGATAACCTCTCACGAATTCCTGTCTCTCAAAGATTCAACTGCCTCTCAGTCACATCGTCATGGGGACCAATTCATTAGTAAATGAGCTGGGATGGTATTAGGTGGCCAGTATACATCCAGTACAGCACTAAATTTATTTTCTGAGCTTTGTCATTCCTGTCTTGCCTTTACAAATTTTTATTACATCTCTGTATGACTTACTCAGAATATTACTACTTACTTCTAAGTTGGCTCGAGTTTTCTGTAATGTATTAAATCAAATGGTAATTGTGTAATGTCTGTCAACTCTCTGGGTCAATATATCTTTGTTTGTCCACGTTAAGATAAATGAAATGTACAGAGCATTGACTAGAGATGGCTGGGTCTCAAAAAGTGCTGTGAGTGCACACACATCCTTCAGGAAACACACTGCTCAAGG
Organism: Peromyscus leucopus; assembly: GCF_004664715.2. NCBI lineage: Eukaryota > Metazoa > Chordata > Mammalia > Rodentia > Cricetidae > Peromyscus > Peromyscus leucopus. The sequence continues at coordinate 118,246,960 of NC_051065.1, read as the reverse complement.
CTCCACAGGACTAGCCATCTGCCCGTGTCCTATCTAAAGTGTGTGGCATGAAAGGGGGTGCTCTGCAGTCTGCAGCTTATGGATTATACATGCAGCTTCCACCCGTGGCATTATGTGTGCACATGTGTCAGCCTCGGTTATTGTCAGGTACTGAGGGGAGGCAAGCCCTTGGCAAAACTGCACAATAAAAGTTATCATTGTCACATCACTCTGCCTCTTCCTTACCCATTTCTCATACCTCTCTAGAACTGCAGCCTCCCACGCTCAGCTTGCTCACCCCTCACTGAATGCCCAATTATGGCTTGTCCTGTATAAGCAGAAATCTTTCTTGGGAGAGCTCATTTTCTTCCGGCTATATTCCTTCATTACCTCTGTTTTGCCTCAAAACTATAACGTAACTTTCCTGGTTAACATTCTCTCAGACATGTGGTTTGTGGCCACCTGATTGAATAGACTGCTTCTTGATGAATTTTCTAATTGGGGAAAATACGACCAAATATTTTAGTCCTAGCAAAATATGGCTTTGAATGTTAATGCCAAGAGTGGTCTCAAGCCATGTTTTGGTTCTCTAATAATGTGTGTTTACAAGAGTCTAACATTTTCACTCTGTAGTTACTTCTTAGGTAGAAACTCCTTCAATAGCCCTTAAATCTCACTACAGAGTCTAGAAAGTCTAAATCATTGGGCAACAAAGTCCCATTAATTTCCTTATGGAAGAATTTGGGATCCTTAAATGCAAAATGAATAAAAACATGCAAAAATTTCCTTTGAAAATTAAAAAATATCTCAGCTCTGAATATTTATGAAAATATACCCAGAAATTAGCTGGAAGTACACTGCATTGCACTACTTATTCATTTTTATTTTTAAATGAGAATTCATATTTTGCTCAGACTATTAGCAGAGGTAGTCCCATTGAGAAGCAACCATGGATGTGCACAGGCAAACATAATTATGAAACAAAGGACACAGAGCTAAACTGCAGGACAGTTTATCATCAGTTGTTTAAGCTCACCTTTGCTCAGTCTAGCTTACTTCCTATTATTCCTCCTCTTTTCCTGAAGGACACTGAAGGTGAATCTGCTGTTGGAGATCAGGCTGAGGGCATGCTGTAGTGCCTTTATAGTATGTCATTGTATGTAATTAAATTATAACCTTGTGTGGCACATATTTCTAATCCCAGGACTTGAGTGGCAGAGGCAGGCAGATCTTGTGAGTTCCAGATCAGCCTGGTCTATAGAGTGAGTTCCAGGACAGCCGGGATACACAGAAAAACTGTCTCAGATAACCAAAAACTAAATTATAAAGTTGTGACTGGCCATTCCAGTTCATGAACAAGCTTCTTTCTTTATTTTTCTTATAGTGAAAATAGATTTTTTCTCAATATATCCTGATTATGGTTTACAGTTGCCCTCTCTCTCTACCACACCCAGTTTTTTCCCACCTCCTCTCCCATCCAGATCCACCCGCTTCCTGTCTCTCATCAGAAAACAAACAGGCTTCTAAGGGATAATAAAATAAAATAAGATACACCAAAAACTAACACATCAGAATAGGACAAAACAAACAGAAGAAAAAGAACCAAAGATAGGACACAAGAAACAGAGACAGAGACCCACTCTTTCCCATACTTGGAATCCCATAAAGTCACTAAATAGAAGCCATGATATATACACAAAGGTCCTGTAAGATTAAGAAAGAGAAAGGAAGCCGGGCGGTGGTGGTGCACGCCTCTAATCCCAGCACTCGGGAGGCAGAGCCAGGCGGATCTCTGTGAGTTCGAGGCCAGCCTGGGCTACCAAGTGAGTCCCAGGAAAGGCACAAAGCTACACAGAGAAACCCTGTCTCGAAAAACCAAAAAAAAAAAAAAAAAAAGAGAGAGAGAGAAAGGAAAAAATATGTAAAATCACATTAAATTAAAAAAAAAGTCACTTCAAAAAAAAAAAATCCTTGACATGACATTATGAGACAAGAAACTTCCAGAGATGCCATTGAGTTTGTTTTCTTTGGCCATCTACTGCTGAGCATGTAGCCTACCCTTAAGAGTAGTTTGTTTCCCCAGTGAGACTCCCTTAGAGGAAATTAAATTTCATTTGAACGTGGTAATCAATTGGAGATACTATCTGGGCTAGGGATAGGGGCATATGTCGCCTTCTCCTTTCAGCTCTGGGACCCCATCTGGTGCAGATCCATGCAGGCCATGCACATGCTGCCTTAGTCTCTGAGTTCATATGTGCATGGATTGTGTTGATTTAGAGGGCCTAGTTTCTTTGGTGTTCGCCATTCCCTCTGATTCTTACACACTTTCTGCCTGCTCTTCCACAGGGTGCCTTGAATCCTGAGGGGAAGGATTTGATAAAGACATAACATTTAAGACTAAGTGTTCCAAGGATTCTCATGCTCTGTACATTGTCTGGCTGTAGGTCTCCATATTTGTTCCCATCTGCTTGTAGAAGGAAGAATCTCTGATGATGGCTGAACAAGGCACTGATCTATGAGTACAATAAAATATCATTAGGGGTCATTTTATTGTAATATCATTTTAGTAAAACAATAGTTTTTGGTTTTACTGTAGGTCCCCGGGCTGTCTAGTCTCAGGATCTTCAACACCCAAGCAGTGTTGGGTTTGGATTCTGTCTTGTGGAGTAGGCAAATCAGATATTGATTGGTTATTCCCATACACTGTGCCATGATTACTCTAGCATATATTGCAGGCAAGACACTATTATAGATTAAATGGTTTGGTGCTGGGTTGTATGTTTCTCTTTAAATAGCATGCAGAGTACTTTCCTGTACCGAAGACACTAGAATGTAGGAGTGAAGGCTCTTTGTAGGCACCAGCTCACCTTCTCCATGTTCAATGAGTTGTGTAGGTGTTGTTTACAGCAATGGGACCTTGCTTTCAGTATGTAAAGAGCAACCTATAGGCTTGGCAACAGCCTAGATTGTTTAGAGATTACCATGGGACTACTTTGGCTAATAGCTCAATAAGATATAACCCATTGCTGATACTGGAAGCTTCACTTGGTCACAACAAAAGTGCATGAGGTGGTCTGTCTCCCTGTTATTTAGTGATTTCATTTAGGTTGCCTTCATATATGCACACATTTTAGGAAGCTTCTACTGTATTAGGTTTCCACACTACTCAAATGATTATTTTTGTTGTTATTGTTGTTGGAGCTGAGGACTGAACCCAGGGCCTTGCACTTGCATGCCACTGGGCTAAATCCCCAAGCCCTCAAATGAGTCTTAATTTAAGCTGTCTCACCCCATATTTCCTTACTCATTCCCCCTCTTCCCTCCCTCTCCACTTGCTCCAGGCCCTCTCATATTTCCACAGCTATCTATTCTCTTCCCCTTTCCTATGGTGATCTCTCTGCCCCAGCTGGCCCCTTTCTATACCTAACTTCTATGGTTTTACAGATTGTAGCTTGGCTATATTGACTTAAGAGCTAATATCCATGTATAAGTGATTACATATCTGTATTTCTCTTTCTGTGCCTGGATTACCTCACTCAGGATGATTTTTTTTCTAGTTCCACCCATTTACCTGTAAATTTCATGATTTCATTTTTCAATGGCTGAATAGTATTCCATTGTGTAAATGTACCACATTTTCTTTATTCATCTGTATGTTGAGGGACATCTTGGTTGTTTTCAACTTTTAGCTATTATTAATAGAGCAGCAATAAATATGGTTAAGCAAGTGTCTCTATGGTAGGAAGAAGTAGTCTTTGGATATGTGCTCAAAAGTGATATATAAGTGATTGATCTTGAGGGAGATCAATTCTCATCTTCCTGTGGAACCACCATTCTGATTTACATAGTGGCTGTACAAGTTTGTACACTCACCAGCAATGGAAGACTGACCGATGAAATCAAATTGAAGACCCAGACATAAATCCACACACTTATGGATATCTGATTTTTGTAAAAGAAGCCAAAAACCCACACTGGAAAATATACAGTGTCTTCAACAAATGATGCTGATCAAACCTGATAACTGCATGTAGAAGAATCCAAATAGATCTATACTTACCACCCTGCATGAAATTCAACTCCTAATGGATGAAAAACCCCAGCACAAAACCCAATATATTGATCCTGATTGATGAGAAAGTGGGGACTAACCTTGAACTGATTGACACAGGAAAAGACTTTCTAAACAGAACACTGTTAGCATAGACACTAAGATCAGCAATTCGTAAATGGGACCTCAAGATACTGAAAAGCTTCTGCATACCAAAGCACATCATCATTTGAACAAAGGGCACCCTACAGAAATGGAAATGATTTTTACCTACTATACATCTGATAGAGACCTAATATCCAAAATTTATAAAGAACTAAAAAACTAGATATCAAGAAACAACTAACCCAATTTAAAAATGGGGTACATAACTGAACAGAGAACTCTCAAATGACTGCACAACACTGAAAGAAATGTTCAATGCACTCAGTCATCAGGGCAATGCAAATAAAAACTACTTTGAGATACTATCTTATACCTGTCAGAATGGCTAATATCAATAACACAAGGGACAACTCATGGTAAAGAGGATGTGGAGCAAGATGAGTGATTTCTGTTCTATCCTGATTGCTTGTTTCCTTGCCATTTTTAAAAAGAATGCAATGTCAGATTTTTATGAAAATATTTATAAAATATTATTGATTTTCCTTGGGTTATATAAAGTGTGTATTGTTTTCAGCTTTATAATAGTCACAGTTGGTGGTGACTTTTCATTTAAAATTAATACCTCTTTTTAGATCTGTTTTTATATTGGTAATCTTATATGATTCTTAAAGGCAAACCTTTAAATTGGACAATTTGTAAGCCATACATTTCGACTTTCAAGTACAAGCTATTCAGTTATTGCCTCTCCCATGTTTGAAGCCAGGAAAACACTTCAGTAGCCTTTGGCCCTTAAAAAACTAGTTCTTTAGCTATATTTTATCTCAAAAATTTTTATCTCTGACTATCAACTGCTTGTTAGTATGCTGGCCATGGGTTTAAGGCAAATTTCCTATGTTATTTACAGCTTTCACCAACAGCCACTTCAGTAAGATTGTATCCCACAGTGACACTAACTCATTTTCCATTTTTCTCCCAGGAACTTTTGTTTCATTGCATTTATCCTTGGAGGACGTCTTTTAAACTAGTTCCCTCAATACTCAGTTTCTCTCTCTTTGCTTTGGAACAAACTCCCAAAGCCATATGATTTATGTTGGTGAAGCAGTTCTCTGCTATTATACCTGTGTGTAAAAAGGAATTTTTGTTTTGTTTTGTTTGGGGTACTTAAAGATTTTCCTATTCAAAAATCAGTGTGCTCATCTAGTCTATACCAGGTTCATATCTGTGACTGCCTATGTGTTTGTTTGTAGATGCTTCATCAGGATATATATGGCATTGTGTGTACATATATGGCATTGTATATTTTATATATATGGCATTGTATATATATATATATGGCATTGTATATTTTAATATCAGTTTCATTGTTAAAAAAAATAACTTTACTTTTCAGTTCCAACTTTCATCATTCCTTAGGCTATGGATTTAAAAACATCTGTTTTACTAATTCCATGAACTGATGAGTCTCCCTAAAGTTTCAAGATGTTCCAAAGGTGGTTACATACTAGGCATTTTACCAATTCCTCTTCAACATTCGTTTACATTGACAAAATGCAGTTCTATTAATTTAAAGATACTAAATGATTTGTTCAAAATTGTGTCTAGACTCTTATTTTTCTTCATGTTTCCACCTCTTGTTTGCTCTTATCAGTGGTCATAAACAATGGTCAGAGTGGATATTATCCGGCTACTTTGTATGTTTGCCTCTGAAATAAATCTCAATAAATATGTTTTCAATGAAAATATATTAACTTAGCTCAATCAAGTTTAACCTGAACTTTCAGTCCAAAATTTGTTGATGAAAGTGATTTTAAAATTATATCTGTCTATCGCATTGTGTTAGCATGGCATCTTTGACATGATTTAATTAAATCTAATTTAGTGTTTGAACATTTTATTGCATCTCTGGTCATTGTTCTGATCAATTCTAACTGTAAACCATTTACAGGAACTATAAATGTCAAAAGGACAAGGTCCAGTGCTCAATAACTCCAGAATTAAATTGGAAAATTTTTAAAGTCAGATAAAGCCTATTCTTCATTTCAATTTTTTCTAGTAAATTGCATAGACTTAAGGATTCTATCAATTATTAAAGGTGTGAATACCAGTCAGAACTTGAATTTCTATGACCAATTTTGCTAGATAACAAATTTGCTGTCTAAGCTACATGGGCGTAGTATTGGTTTGAGTTTGCATCCTACAAGAAAAAGGTGATAGGAAGTTCAAGTAAGTGTAGAGATCCATGCTGGTTTTCACTAGGCAAGGTCAAATACCTGGGTCACAGCTACTAGGCCGACTTCCCTCTCCAAACATCACAGCTTTAAAGGGCTTTACATTTAGGTGGCACTTTCTTGTTACATCTATCATTTGAATTTATTCCCACTATTCCCCAGTGTGATGAGAGGACATGCTTGTAAGACGAATTGCTAAAGAATCTTATTAATAAAAACCCAAGAGCCAGATATTGGGGTAAAAACTGAGAGATCAGAAAAGCAGAAGGAAGCCAGCAACATTCTTACCACATGGAAATCCTCAGCCAAAAAGAGATACTTCCTGTATACCCGCGCCTGTATCCTTTCTGTCCCTGCCATCTCACTTCCTCTCTCTGCCCAGCTACATCACTTTCTCTTTCTGCCCAGCTCTGTCACTTGCTGTCTGTACAGTCCTCCAGACCTTTATGGTTAACTGGTGTTGGAATAAAGGTGTGTGCCACCATGCCTGGCTCTGTTCTCAGTGTGGCTTTGAACTCAGAGAGATCCAGATGAATCTCTGCCTCCTGAATGTTAGGATTAAAGGCATGTGCTACTATTGCTTACATATAATATAGTGGCTGTTTTTTTCCTCTGATCTTCAGATAAGCTTTATTGGGGTGCACAAATAAAATATTACCACACATGCTATATTTCTTTTCTACAAAGATAAAATAAATGTTCCTGTATGTTAATATCTACATGGGGAAATAGTTACTCTCGACAGTAATTCCATCTATTGCTTTAAAATGATACACTGAGGTGTGGAGCATTAGCTTTGTGGATGAGAGCACTTGTTGCACTTGACAGCATCCAGCACCCACATTGTGGCTCACAACTGTCAATGACTCCAGTTTTAAGAGACCCAATGACCTCTTCTGGCCTCTACAGTCACTATACTCTCTCTCTCTCTCTCTCTCTCTCTCTCTCTCTCTCTCTCTCTCTCTCTCTCTCTCTCTCTCATTGAGCACTCATATACACACATGTATAACATTTATGAACATAAAAATAAATAAATCATTTTTCAAATGGTACATTGTATAGACTTGTGTGGAATTCAATGTCTCAAAGGGTCAATGAAAAAAATTAGTTGTCCCTTGTGGTTTATTCATCCAAGTTATTTTTGCTGCTTGGATCACATGGGTCTTTGCTGAGATTTAAACAATACCTTACAGATCTTGCCTTTACCAGCCCTTAGGTCTTGACAGATGCTCTTGAGTTAAAAGTTTTATATTGCGTTGTTGCAACTAAAACTTTCTGCACTATAGAGCCTTAAGTATTTATATGTCTTCATATAGAAAACACTTGCTAAAGCCTGATCTTTACAAATATGTATGTATATCAGTGCAAGTACCAAGCTCAGTTTCTCATGGGAACCATTTGAAGCTTAGAAGTACATATGTATGCACAAACATTCATACATGTGTACACATACATATTCCCCAATGCATGTATCAAAACTTGTTTTATACCATATTAGGTAAAAAAATATTTGAAGGCTGGATGTATCACATTCATATAGATAGTATTGCCAAGAATGTCCTTAGTTTAATTCCTTGAATAATTAAATAAATAAATAAATAACTAAATAAAGCAATAATTTCATATCACTGCATGTAAATACCTTTACTCTTGACTTTTATAATTGCTCCACTGATTGTGTTTTGGATAATTTATGTAATTGCTTATTTTAATTCTCACAAGATCTTGTTTTATACATGCAAATAATAAAGCTCAAAATTACATGACCTTGGGTCAACTACCAGATGAGAAAAGAAAGAAAGAAAGGAAGGAAGGAAGGAAGGAAGGAAGGAAGGAAGGAAGGAAGGAAGGAAGGAAGGAAGGAAGGAAGGAAGGAAGCTTGAACTCTTATGCCTCTCACTTCAGAGCCTGGATAGTAGTCATAAGTAATCTCTGCTATTCACAGAGCATTTACAAAATTGGATAACACTGTTCATTTTCATTTATGTGCCTCTTCCATGTAGAGGTGAGTATGACTCATTTTGTAAGGAAAGTGGCAGAATCTCTCTCTCTCTCTCTCTCTCTCTCTCTCTCTCTCTCTCTCTCTCTCTCTCTCTCTTCATTGATTTTTTTCAAGACAGGGTTTCTCTGTGTAGCTTTGGTACCTATCCTGGAACTAGCTTTGTAAACCAGGCTGGCCTCAAACTCACAGAGATCTGCCTCCTTCTGCCTCCCGAGTGCTAGGATTAAAGGTGTGCACCACCACCACCCAGCCAAGTGGCAGAATCTTAATCACCATGTATTACGAGCATATTCAGATGATGATTTTATGCTTCTAAGCATGGGAATCTGGATCTTACAGACTCACAGTCATCCTTCTCTAGGATGCATTGCAGAAGATCTTGAAGGAGCCATAAACCATATTGTCTACAGAGAGTAAATAGTGACATGGAGATGGGTTTTATTGTAATCCTTACATGGTATTTTAGTTAATTTTAAGTTGCTGTGACCATAAAGATAATGGAAGCCATTTAAAGGAAGAGAAGTTTATTTTTATTTGTGATTCATGGGATATAATCCTTCAAGGTGGGGAAGGCACAAAAAACTGAAGCAGTGTAGTAAGTGATAGCGGGAGTTTCCCATGTAGTGCATTAATATCTCAGTAGATCAGGAAGCACACAGCTTGGACTAGAAGTATCAACCCCTCCAAGGCCCATCCCCAGCAAGCCAAGTCACTGTCTGAAATGTTTCACAACCTTCTAAGACAACACCACTACCTGGAGACAGACTGTTAGAACCCATGAACCTGTGTGAGGCATTCTACATTCCAGTTACATTCCAATACCATAGCTCACAGGATCAACAGAAACTTTCAGAAGTTGGAATTCTGAAATGAAATGAAAATTATGTTTATAAAATTAACCTGGATAATTGATGTGATTTCTCATGAGGTGTAGCCGGCAGTCACATGGTTCCTCAGCAGGCAAAGTCAATGCTTTCTGTGGGGCTGTTTGCAGAGCCCAAGAGATGAAAGCCTCAGCCGATTTTTAGAAAATGTGTTGCATATAAGTAGGTGTTAAGTATTTTGCCTTTTCCTTCATAGCAGTCACCTACTCAAGAATTCTCTATACATAATGCCACGTGCCCACAGACTATTTCAAATCAACAAATCCTTTCAAGGTAATTTTGGCCATTTTATAGCTTTCCCTGCCCAGCCAGAACAGGTCTTTTTCTGAAGCATTACAAAATACAAGCAGGCCTGTAGACGGCTCTATGAATAAATCACTTTATGTGCAGGATGGACGGTCTGAGTTTTATCCCTGGGACCCACCTAAGGGTGGAAAGAGAGGACCAAATTCCTATGAATATTGTGGGTTGTACACATGCACACACAGTAGTAATGAAAAATAAAGAAAAAAACACAAGAGATCAAAATTTATGAAAAATTGCCTTACTACATAGGGGAACATGACTCTAGTCTTCAGGTAGCATCCAAATTAAAGAATTTTGAGGCCATTATGTGATTATTAATAAAGTTGTATTTTTTGAAAAATGAGAAAAAATCTGGCACATGAGGCATTGTATCATACCATTTAATAACATTTTGGTTAAAATTATTTCACAGTCGAAATAGTGATTTCATTTAGGCATATGATTAAAATATTTTCTCCACAGCTGTTGATGGAAGATTAGCATAAAACCACCTCTTCTCTACTCACACATAAGAGTAATGGGTTGTAGTTATCACAATGAAAAGCACCTAACATGTGAGATCTTTGTAAGAGTTTCAAAGCTCCTCTAGGTATATCTTTCCTAATCAAAACCAGCAGACTTTGAGAAATATGTTTGCTTTTCAAAAATAGCAATTTTTCTATAAAGCACTTGAAATATCAGTGACAATTCAAAAGTGCACATTATTATATATAAACCATGATGTTGTCACAATGTCATCAGAAATTACCTTTATGTATTGCTTGGCCTTAATTTTAAAGTCATGATGAAACTGGAAGAATAGTCTCTTTAGCATTTTATTGTAATGTAATTTTTAATCTTTTATTTTTGGTGTGTGTGTGTGTGTGTATGTGTATTTGCCTGTATGTATGTTTGTGCATCATGTGCTGCATACAGTGCCCATGAAAGACAGAAGAGGACATTGGATACCCTGGAACTGCAGTTAAGGGTGATTGTGAGCATCTTTGTGGATGCTGGGAATCAAACCTGCATCCTTTGGAAGAGCAGCCAGTGCTCTTAACTACAAGCCCTCTCTCTAGCCCTTGAAATGAACTCCTCATGATCTCCTATCATTAAAAAAAAATGTGAAATGAGGCAGCTACATTAATGCCACTAGGCTATTGAGTTTCAAGTCACTGTTTATAAAAACCATTGCAATGTTACAAGGTAAACATAAGGAAAGCTCTATGTCTATGCTACATGGTTGTTGTTCTAGAACCCGAAAAACAGAATTCCTCTCCAAAGAGAAAATTAACTGCTTAAAAAGAACTCTAACAAATCACATCTTCTCTCACACAGCAAATTTCAGATGACCCTGTTTGGGCCATGAATTGTGAAGATTAGAAAATAAATTTCCTAAGCCAGTGTTGAGAAACCCAAGCTCATAGTCACAAGAGTGAGAAAGTTATAATAATACCTTTCAGCACAAATATGTCAGGATTTTATATTTATTGAAATGATAGCCCTGATGAACACAGTCAAAACAGAACACCAATAATTTCATCTGAGCTCACACAGAGCCCGCAGGGGCTTTGAAATCCATGGGAGTTTCAAAACACTCACTCTCAGGTAAGCTGGATACCCACTTTTGTTAATGAGTCTAGCACAGATGGTGTAGTGGATACCTGATAATCCAGGGTTCACCTGCATTTCTGAGGGTTTTTTGTCATCAGACTGTGGCTACACTCTTACTTATATTAGGTTGATAATCCTCAGAAAAGTATAAGTGGATTTAAGACTATAAACAATTAATAAAAGACAATTTTCTGCTCCCTCTTTCATATGTGTACATATGAGTGCATGTGAATATATGTACATGCAGGTGGAGGCCAGAGTTTTATGTTACATACCTTTCTAAGGTGCTCTCCACCATATATATATATATATATATATATATATATATATATATATATATATATACATATACACATATATATATATGTGTGTGTACATTTACATGTATATACATGCATATATGTATATACAGTTGTATATGTATATGTGTGTGTGTGTGTACATTTACATGTATATACATGTGTATGTGTATATACAGTTGTATATGTATATGTGTGTGTGTGTGTGTGTGTGTGTACGCGCATGTGCATACACGCTGGCCAGAAAGCTTCAGGAATCCTCCTGTGTCTCTGCTTGTTCAGCTAACACTGTGCCCAAATTTTTACTTTCTGCCATTTCTATTGCTTTTAATATCCAACTTTAATCCATTGTGGTCATATAGAATGCAGGATATTTCAATTTTCTTGTATTTGTTGAAACTTGCTCTGTGTCCAAATAAACAATAAATTATGGAGAAAAGTTCATGGGCTGCTGAAAAGATAGTATATTCTTTAGTGTTTGTGTGGAATCATCTTTAGATGTCTATTATGTCCATTTAATTATCTAACTCCAGAGTCTATCTACTGAGATTTTGTCTGGATGACCTACATGTTGGTGAAAGTGTGGTATTGAAGTCATCTACCATCATTGTGTTAGGGTTGATATGTGCCAGTGCTACATCCAACCTCCAGGCATGGCTCACGGGCTGCATCTTGTGTGCTAGTACAATCTTGTGAGTTCCCCAGATCCTAGTTTGCCTACATTATATTTGGCCTCCAGGCCTAGCCAAGTTCAGACACTGGTAAATCAATGCAGCCTGATGAGTGCCTGGGACCTTGCCCTTCTGCACCATCCCCACCCCTCAGGCCTAGCCTCGGCTACACAGACTGTATATTGTCCTACTTTGGCAAGTTTCCAAGACCCTGGCCCTCTCACACCACCCTCACACTCCCAGTCCTAACCCAGGTATCACAGCTTGCACAAGACCCGCATAGATTACGCCTTTTGTTTCTTCTGCATGATTTCTTGCTTACTACTAAATTTAAATTGTCCCATTCATCCACTGCAAAATCAACTGAGTAAAGGGCTGACCTTCCAACTCCTCATACTTGATTTAAAACCAACCAGACTTGAGCAAGAACAAAAACAAAACAAAATCCACTCAACAGAAGCAGCCTAGAATCTCACATCAGACCACAGCCAAGGAAAGAAGTCCGGAAGCCAGGACTCATTGTAAGAACACACACACATTGTGGAGAGACAAGAGAGGACACCCCCACACACAAATCTACTAGTCCAAAAGAAATTTTCTCCACCAAAAATTACCTAGATAAACCCTATGGTAAAGAACAATCATAGAGGTGGAATTATGTCTCAGCATTTAAGAGCACTGACTGCTGTTCCAGAGGTTTAACTCCCAGCACTTGGATTATGGCTCATAACCATCAGTAATTTTCATCCCAGAGGATATGATGCCCTCTTCTGACCTCCCTGGTCACCATGCATGCACATGATGAAAAACAAAAATGAAAAATAATAAACTTCATCAAAGAATTAAAGGAGTTTAAAATAGACAAGAACAAACAGCTCCACAAACAGAGAAAATACCAATAAATACCTGAGTGATTGACAAGAAGACAGAAAAAAATATAGCTGAATGAAATGTCAAAGATAATCCAGGATTTGAAAAGAGAACTATTGGAGAGAGCGCAAACTGAAGTGAAAATTGAATTGAAAGACCACTAACTCAATTTGAAATCATAGGTGAAAGCCCTATAAGTAGAATGGATCAAGTTGAAGATAGACTACCAGGACTCAAAAATAAAGTAGAGGAATTGGAACACTCTTGAAAAGTATGTAAAAAATTAAAATGCATGCACAAGCTTGTGTGCACATGTGTGCATGCATGTACACACATACATGCACACTGAACATTCTGGAATTTTAGATACCATATAAAGACAAAAATCTTTAAATTACAGGCATAGAAGAAGAATCTCAGGTCAAGTCATAGTGCAAATCTTCAAGAGGATCACCGAAGAAAACATCCTAAAATAGGTGTAATCCCAGCACCTGGGAGGTAAAGTCAAGAAGGCCAGAAATTTAAAGCTAGCATCAGCTATATAGAGTATTTGAGGCCAGCCTGTTCTTCAAGAGATGCCACCAGAAAAACAAAAACAACCACAACAACTAAAATAAAACAATCCAACAAGAACTCATGTGATGAGCTTGGACTCAGGATTACAAAGTTATTTCCAATGGTTTCTGAAATGGCCCTAGAAATAAACATTTATTTGCTGGTTGGTTTGTTTGGTGTGTGTGTGTGTGTGTGTGTGTGTGTGTGTGTGTGTGTGTGTGTGTGTGTGTGTGTGTGTGGTGCCATAGTGTATGTGTGTATGGAAATCAGAGGACAGCTTGCAGGAGACATTTCTTTCCTTCTACTATATGGCTCCCATGGATTGAATGCAGCTCTGGTCCTAAGTGCATTTACCTGCTGAGCTATCTCATCAGCCCCAACTTTTGCCCCTTTTTATTATGTATTACATTAAACAGCATTCTCAGCACTGACATTTACAAAATCAAAATATTGATGTACCCTGAAAAACATTGAAGATGCCCTATTTTTTACATTATCTAATAGTCAGACAAAATTTAATGAAAAAGCAAACATACAAAAGAAATCAAGAAAGAGTATATGAGGAGGTTTAGAGGAAGGAAAGGGAAGGTAAAATGATGTAATTGTATGATGATCTCAAAACTAGAGAGAAATAATGAATTAAATGAATATATTTATCTCAGTAGCATGTTAATTTGCTCTCATCTTTACTAAACTGTACAATTCTATGTATAAGAAAAATGTTTTAGAATAAATTTCTTTATAATTTATTGTAAGAACAGGGTTTATTTTTATATCTACTTTATAATCCTACATACCTTGGGCGCATTAAAAAGTGTCTTGGGGGGTTGTGAGTAGAAAATGTTGAAGGAACTCTGATAAATCATGCACAAAGCAGTGACAGCAGCCAGAGTGATCTGGGTTCTTCAAGTGAATCATAGAGCTTTGGAGAGTGCTCGGGAACTTGGGAACTATTTCCCTGATCCTAGCTTTCAAAATTGACATTGCTTGGCAGACTTACATGCATTCTGTAGAATGTCACAGAGCATCACCTACATAATAAATACCATGACAAAAACCTGTGAATACATTTGTAGGTAGACATAACTCCCGCTTTTCAAAAGTTTTATTCAACAGGGGTAAAACAACAGAATAAAATGAAGCTGGTTGTATTTTATGTTCATCATGCCTTTCCCTCTTGGTTGTAGTGGGAGACATGCCGCTACATGCTGTATATAGAACAGCAATTAAAGGCTTTAATACGTTTAAAAGTCACTTTGCCAAAATTTAGTGCCTGGTTTGTTTACTTTAAGCATTATATCATAACTATATGAATGTAAGTATTATGTGGTTTTTATTTATTATCATTTGTATATGTGTGCATTCATGTGGAGGACAGAGGTCTACTGTAAATATATTTCTAAATAGCTTTTCATCATTTTTGACAATTTTTCACCAAACCTGGAGTTCACTAATTGAACTAAAATGGTCAAACAGAAAGCCTAAAGCCTGTCTCCGCCTCTCCAGTGCTGGGAATACAGATGTGTACGATTGATATCAGGACATACATGCTTGGCAAGGAAATTATGCTTATTAATTCTGCATCCCTTCCTTGTAGCGATTCCTGCTGGCAGATTTTAACCGCTCACCTGTAAGCACATACGCGTGATATCTCCCTCCCTATCTGAACCTCCTAATGTTCTCAAACCTGTCTTTCCTATACTTTAAACAATGCTTTTTCATTGCTACTCCACTCCTGCCCTTCTCCAGATACGACCGTATACAAATCGCCAGTATGCTCCCTTCCATGTTTCTCAATATCACCACCCATCCCATATCCACTCTGCCTTGTTTGCATGTGGCAAGGGGTAGGAAGGTGGTGAGCAGGAGAAGTGATAGTGACAGAGAGCCATCTCTCGCCGTTGGTATGCTAATTGAAATAAACATATGGTCCTCTCAATGAAATAGAAAAGTCTTTTATCTAACAATAGTCTACTCATCTTACTATCAGCCAACACACAAACATTTAATAAACTGAGTTCCCTCCGTCACCGAGCTTTCATCTGACTTCTCACTACTTCATAGCTTAAGACATATCTCAGTTATCTCCCATTCTGGTAGAAATGAGCTTGAGGTGTAGAATAGTGCACTGTCTATTCTTCACAACTAAGATTTGCAAATACAAAAACGACTCGAACGGACTATAGCATTCCCACTCAGACATTAATCTACCAATGCTCGTGTCTTGATCTTTCTTGGAGTACAGAGTATGCTACGCACAAATATACTGAAAGATCGCTATCAACAACAAAAGAGAACCAGATGCAGAAAAGCAAAAAGCAAACCTATAGGGATCTGCTAATATAGATCTTTACAACAACTTTCAAACGAACTTATTTCTAGAACACTCATAGGTCAGTATAAATATTTGAAATGTTAAACATCGGGCCCATTTCCAAGCAATATAAGAGATCATTACATGTCAAAACAATAGCTTATTTACCTCTTTGGAATGTATTATAAAACTCCTGCAAAATCTGGACAACTATATGAAATTTTTCAAATGCCAACAAAAAAACTCTTGCCGCAGCTCTTCTGTGAATCTTTTCATCCTACATAGTTATGCCAATCTTTGTCTCCAGTTCTTTATTTTAGATGTGCTTAATAACATATGAATCAGATTTAAGTTTTGGTCTTCTTAATCTGTACAAATGTGGCTCCAAATTGTTCTCTGAATTTTTGTGTCAGACCAGCAAATAATTTTCTACTCTAAATCTACTTCAGCTATGAGGGTTGAAAAAAAAAAATAAAACTAAGCACTTTAGAACAGGAATAAACTGTTCCTTCATGATCTCACATTTCTTTCAATTTTACTCTGAGATTTATACTGGAATATCGTAAACATATTTATTCTCCTATATCTCATAATGCTCACTCATTACATCTCCTGTGTTTTGTTGGGCTTTAGTAAAATCTCACACGTTAACACATATATGAGTATAGAGTGGCCAACAGATTCAGGACAGAAACTGGTGACTTTTGTTGACAGGTCTCTGCGCCCACGGAGTGGGTTGGACTTTTGACTTATATGTATCATTATGTGCAGCAATGATTCTAGCATTATTGTAATAAGCGACACCTAAGTCTAGCCTCGCTGATTTTGTCCCTAAAACACCTCTCTGACAGGTTGTGTTCAATCTGCCCCATTAGAAGTATACAGCAAAAATGCTCAGATGTGTCAGTTTCCCCCAATACATTAATCTCCAGAGTCATGATGTATTTAAAGAGCTTGTAATATCTGTGTACCTATTTGGCTGTTATTGAATATTCAGTAATTTTATTTAGACGTTAGAGATTTACCAGCTCAATGCCTTAGTTCTCCAAATGATATCAAGAGATACATCTCTATTAAGCAAATTAGAAACAATTATCCAATATTGAAAAACGTCGGTATGGAAGCTCCTCATTGAGCCAAAGCAACTCGTAGATACACATAATCGCATATCTCTGCCACTCAGAAGAAGATTCAGGAGCTCTGAAATGCCTCAAGCTCTAATAACAGATATAACAACACATCCCAACACTCACACCATCTAACATTAATTTAATGATTTACTAAACCTCACAAACCAACTCTCATCAGACTTATAGTTTCCTGAGAATTACTTTTTAAGTTAATAGTAAAACTTATCATCTTTCGCTTTGACTGATGATGTCAACTACATGTTGGTTATAGCTGAATGTCTAAAGCAGAAATTCTGTTTTGTTCAGCACTTACCTAACTTGATAAAAAAATCATGTCTCCATGACATCAAAGTGATTCCAAGTACCATAACACCTCGACACTAATAACTTTCAGCAATACAAGAAATACAGCACCTTGGCACAGAAACAACTAGAATGAAAACAAGCGACTGATTATTATTTATTGTTTATTCCATTCTGAGAGCTAGCCCCCCACCCACAATCAGAGTGTAAATTCATTAACTTGATTAACTCAAGGATACAGAATATTTGCTTGGATTTTACTTTTTCGATACTGAGCTTCTAATTTCCTACTATCAGATCTCTCATCTCACAATTGAATAAAACACAATCATTCTTCCATTCTGCAACAACTCCAATCTCAATCTTTCCATTTATGCATATGCAATCAGCTGCCCCCCAATAATTCATGACTTTGTTATACTGATTCACTAACTACAAAAATGTTTAGCTAACGATCGATGTGGTAAGATTTTGACACTACAACTGTAAAACCCACGCCCCCAAGTACAGGCCTAACAGCCACGGAGCGGCACACATTAAAAAAGACACACACACTAGGACGGACACAAGACCGACAAACAAAAAAGACCCACCCCCACCAAAAACCCAGCAACAACCACAAAAAGGAAGCGAAAAAAACAAACAAAAACAACAAGAAAGCAAACGACAAGGCAAACACTAAACACGACCAACAAAACAGTGGCCGAACAAAAAAAAAAAATAAAAAAGAAGAACAACCAATCAATGAAAATAAAAAAGCAAATAATCAAAAAAAAAAACCACAAGCACACAACCAAAACGAAAAAACACAACCAAAAAACCACCCACCAAAAAAAACCCCCAACTCACCCCAGTACCCAGCCCCTCCAACGCAACCCCACAACACACAACCACACACACACACACAACAACACAATACAACAAAACACAAATCTTGAACATACACCTGCCCAAACAGCCCACCACACGAAAACCCTCCAACCTATTCACCCACCAAACGATCACACGACACCCACTAAACAACCACACACCAAAAACTTACAAGCACCACAGCATACAACCCACAAACCCCACACTCATAAACGTCCTCAACCATCATCCCCCATGCAACCAAAAATCAAACACATCAACAGCCCGCCTCAGAATCTGCAGATCTAACCAAGAATACCCAAAACCTCCCAAACAACACATAAGGAAAACGAACAAAACGACCCCAGACAAGTTGGCCTTAATGTGGAGAAACAACAACGAACGACACCAACCCCGAGCGCAACCCAAGACAACAGCCGCCAAGATACAGATTGGAAGATAAGCCAACCATACGCGCCACTCCACCTCGATAAACGAACTAAAACAAACGTATACATCACGAAACTCACCAACAAAACAATGTCTGACACCCAACACAAAAACAGCACGCCAAAAAGCGAACAGACTAAAAAGAAACAATACAACTCAAAAAAAAAAAAATTATATCCAAGATTTGTTATTATGTACCCGATAGCCCATATTTTTATCTTTTTTTGAATAATGCTGACCAGAAATGCCATGTTCCGACTAGATGCATTTTATCATCCAATATGTATATTCACAAAACTACATTATCTCTAATTGTGGTGCTTTGCTAATATTATTCCCTAGACGACATTGTTTTTCTTTCTTATTGGCTACAGTTACTTCTATGCTACTCATTATATCTTACCTTATTTCTTATTCCTTTAGCCAGTCGTCATACACCATGTGCCAAAGATATTTCTTAGTCCTTATTTGCCTCGCTGTGACCCTGTCTTCCTTCCTCGCTTAACTCCCTCTAACAGACTTCTTCTGAATGATCTTGTTCCACTTTCTGTCCCATTCCTTCATGTGATATTGCTCATCTGAGACCACGCTGAGACTCTCTATACATAAGGTGCTGGCCATGGCACGCTGAGTCATCCAGGTGGGAGGCTCTAATATCGAGGAACAAAGAGACACAGCTTACCTAGCAGTGGACTTCAATCCGATGCGGCATACCCCGAGTCTCTGTAGTGCTCGGCACGGTGATAGATGGCGAACCCACATAGAACGACGAGAGATGAAAAACTACAAAATATTATAGACCAGTTCAACCTATCGATCAAGAATAAGGAGACTCGCGCAGCTTCCATAACACAACATACGACTCGGATTCCATTGTCAGGTCCCATAAATTTTTAATAACACATGATATAAAGTTTAGACACAAAAAAAAAATTAGTTTTAATCGCGACAAGTGTTCAATTTAACAGCTGCCCCAGTGGCAACCGCGAAACTGCAACGAGTGAATAATATCCATCATAAATATTGATTCTTCAGCACATCGGTAATCAAATTCTCTTCCTGAAGATGCTACGCTCTCTATAGAGACCACATGACTCCTTGTAAAACCTTAACAGGAATCCTGACTGTACATAAAGCGTCTAGACTAGGATATCATAGCGGACTCTACTAACAGGATATACATACGTGTAGGTCGATACTCTGAGCTATTAGCCACCTTGATTGGTATGTGGAGCTGCCGAGAGTATTACTAGCTTATACAACACACAAATCGTAAGAGTCACTTAAATCTAGTCTAAATCTAATTAGAAACAAAAAATTATGAATTAAATCTGATAAAATACTAAAAAATAAAATAAAATAGTTTAAATCTCTAATTTATGGTTCTATAATAAACTTGACATAGAATTATAAAAATAATGTAAGAGTCACTTTACATCTTAATCTTACGACTTATCTCTACGGGTCCTCGTTGTAGAGCCAGCAATGATAGTGACTGGAACAATAACCAATCAGGAAAACAATGCATATTCGCGTATAGCTATTAATTCACGCTCCTCCATCCCAGGCTTTCTGAAGGAAAGAAGCAGGAGGTTTTTTTGGGGAAGGCGAGGTGAGAAGCCTTTGTGTTGCCTGCTCTGCACATTATGCTCTCTTACATCTTTTTCACATTGAGAAACTGCAATCCCTGTCTCCAGAAACCCCTTATACCTCGACAAAATTCTCACCATATGTGCATCTAATACATTTACTGTGTTTTCTCTCTGCGATCTGCTCTATACCGCATATACGTGATACACCTACGAAACCTCTCATGATTGCTGCTTTCACAGACATGAGGCTTAAATCACTGAAAGAAAGTGACCTCCTTTCTTCACATTATCATCAACGATTTAACTATCCAATAGGTCCTTCAGAAGTGATGATGAATCACACCTTTGGCTTATGAAACTTTCGTCTATTATCATCCCGGTCTAAAATAATGTTGATGCGCATTAAGCCGACATCTTTGTGATGGATAACCACCGTTTATAGTGAGTTTCTTCTTTTATTGTTAGTGCGCATTAGTTGTCAACATTCTCATGATCCTAATCAAACAAAGAAGACACGTTTCATAGCATCCGATCACCAGACTATGCCTCTAAAAATCTATTCTACTCCTACGGTGAAGTAATTCCACTGACGTTCCATTGGTTACTGTGTGTGTGTCTGATGATGTCAGTGCCGACGTTGATGGTGTGTAAAGTGTCGTGTGTCGTGCAATATAGAAGTCCCTATTTTAGGACCAAGCCACTATAGGACCAAGCTATAGTTTGATCTTATTATTTACTTCTTTAAGATTTGTGTTTTCTGTCTATTATACCACGTGGATCCACTTATGAAAGAAAGTTCTCTAAGACCTGAAGATGCTATATATTCCCTATCATTAATTATTAATTGTGGGTATAGAAACTAGTTACACACGTCTTGTACTTATAAGTCAATTTGCAACCAATAAACTCGCAAGTATTATTCAGCGCATACACCAATGATTACATCTCAGGTTCATTCCAGTGTATGTCCATACATATAGCTCTCCCACTTCCTGGCTCTCCGCTTCTCTTTTTTCCAGTTCTGTCCTTATACTTGATTACAGCTGTTCCTCTTTTGAACATTTCCACAAATGTTGTAACTTCTCGTAGTGGTTTGCCCACGCATCTACCATACTCTACTTATTTTCATTTACAAACAGGGATGATAATCTACATCAGATTCAGTACATTCTGTGCCATTTCAACATTATCTTGTCAGTGTATTACATGATAATTCCACCAAGCATATACTTATGATTCAATGGTGATTTTTTCTCCCCTATCACGATAAATTATATTTTTATTTCACTCCATTAAAAGCTAATCCATTCACTCAGTAATTGTTGCATTTCTTCCTATTATTACTCTTCATCATATCACGTATGTACCACCATTCTTTGTGTTTCAGCATGTTCATTTCCTTTTCTCAAGAGTTTGATATTGTTCCACATGTACCCCGAATCTCATCATTACCGTTATCTCCTTTAGTTTTTTTATTATCTTACCGATCTCTCATTTTCAAATACGTTCGTCATCTCCAACCAACTCATTTCACTTATTTTATAATTCTAATACCCTTTTCGTTAATCTTTTTAATACCTATTTCATTAATTCTACTTTTAATTGATTATTTCTTTTATCGCGCTCTCCTTAAATATCAACTCCCATTTTCTCAACTGTTCTCTACATTTGTTTTTCCTTCCTCAATTGGCTCTTCCCACTTCCACGGGATTCTGAACCCAGATCATTCTCCCACATACCTATTATGTTTCTCCATACAGCCTCCAGCTTTGACAAGCCCATTCACAGTCACCCTTTGAAGCCTGTGACTCCACTACTGACACAAGATCTCCTCTAAGTAAATACAGATACCCGAGCGAAAAGACTAATAAGCTCCAACAATTCTAAGGTTTCTATTCAAACTCTTATGGCGCTGCCAGACAAAAAGAGAAACCTTGCATTGCAGCTAAAATACTACTATAGTAGTAATGTTTTCACACCATCATGGAATGCTTCGGAGTTAAGAAACATCTATAAAGTCACAAATGGTAATTCCAAACGACTCTATACACAGGGCTAGTCCTGCTCTAAAAAAGCTAGCCCTTCTAGAAATGGGCTTACTATACTCGCATCTCACCTTAGTACAACGCCACAGCCAAGATCCGCATGTCTCCCCTTCATCCACTTATAGCAATAAACCTCAGATAGAGAACCCATCTGAAGCAACTACAATGTATCCCAACTTATCTGCATCCTTGTTTATTTCCTCACATATGATTGACTACACAGCCTCCTCCGTCAATGCTATCTCAACCATGTACTCGACCCACACCCTTTCCTCAAAACCACCATGATCCATTCTAGCTTCTTGCCTCACTGAATGTCCTCCCTATATCCATTCTACCTCCACCTTTCATTTTAACTTTTAGCATACATGAGACTATGAAGCCACCAGCAACTGACCATCAAACAGCTCAGTGATTGGTTGACTTCAAAATAGTCATAATTTTTCCTTATACTTCTACCAATCCCATACCAACACTAGTCTCACGGCTCTCACACGCCTGATCCCGCCCTTTATCTGCTGACTCACTCACACTGCTTCCCTACCCTATAAAATTTTTTTGCATTATGCTCATGAATCCTTAGGTGCTTCTACCCAGCTCCACCCCACAATCTTACCTCATCCTTATCCAGCTCAACACACTAGAGGTGCCTCCTGACTCTCCCACAGTAGGCTCACACCTATCCTGATATTTCCAATTGATTGTCAGATAGAATGCTATATATTGCCATCATGTATAAATCAAACACTGATTCATAACTATCAGAAATATGGGGGCAACAAATAGAATAGAATTCGGAAAGTGATGGGCTACGGAGGAGATCCTGGACCACGCGACATAAGAAGAGTAATTCGACAGTAAACACGAACCATGAAATATATTAATATGAAAGGTCTGAATTTAGGAGTAAGAGCTTAACAAACAGCCACTCGAGCAATTACAATCAGTCTAAATGTATAACTCGTATGTTATTTATATTTCAGGGAGTGTCAGGGGCTTAATGAAACCTTGAAAAAAAATCCCACACAAAAAACTACGATCTTTGAAATATGCATCACTTGATCTTATTAATATGAGTGTGGAAGGGCAGATTACAGCTTTGATCACTAATCCGGTGAATGTAATATTGATTCCAAAGTAAAATTACCCCAGCACATGAAACTAGAAAATGGTGGCAAGTATGAAATATGAAGGAAAGGAAATAAGCTATGATTTTATTCTGTTAACTACTCATTTGAACACATGAAGAATTTTCTTATAACTATGAAGAAACTAGCTTAGCAGCGTTTTATGTAACAAATTAGTTTCCTTCATACTTTATAAGAAATCGAAAAAACTAAAGAATCTAAATAAAAATATTAATATGAAAAAATCATCTAGTTAATTAAAACCTAATAAGGAAAACCCACAATAACTTGGTTGTGATAAACTATGCTTTCCCCAGATCAGATCTAGAATGAAGCCTGAAATGTAGCTTGTCTCATTGCATTTGCTAAATCTCATCAACTCTGTCCCTTTCAAATAAATTCCCACAACTGTCCCATGAATATATTCAATCTTTGCTCTTAGTATAGTGCACTCATGAATCACAGCCGAGTCTATAAATCTTCAATTAACCTGTAATGATACTGATCATTCCACCTTCTCACAATACTCACAAGAGCACCGTCAATAGTCTCAGTTATCCTGGTTCAGGCTACTGCTCTAGATGGTGCATGAACAAAGTCCCCTTATCTGACTCACACACCACATTCCATGACAGCTCTTATTCTAAAAACAACACACTTTTCAAACAGAATACTCAACGGCTCAGACCCTTCAATCTAAGATTCATATAAACTGAACTTATCTTCTGATCAATCAGAGAAAATTGAAGTCTACGAGACATTTACCTTCACAGTATGCAACATACCAGACAAGTGTGTTGAGACAATACATTGATTTATTTCAAATACCCACGATACCCTGGAGTGCTCAGATGTGCTCCACATCATAAACCCTGACTCATTCCCAGGCAACCAACTTTAGGGATAGCAACACTAGGCAATGATTATAATAGTAATTTTAAATTAGCAATTCAGCCCCAACCTATGGGTTGCATTGAAAACCTGTAACTAATATCCCACTATATAGTATCAACATGAACATATAAAGTCTCGCATCTCGTTCCTTCTCATGTCCTTGAAAAAGTATCCTTATTTCTGAACAAAGACGATGCACTGTCTTATAATCCATAGACATTATCCTCTGTGATCACCTTCATATGTTCGTCCATCTTTAAAATGCAAGTTATAAACATACCAGGGAAATTAAATTAACATCTCCCATGAGAATGATAAGAAGGAATGCCACAGGTAATCAAATACCCGTGCTTAAGCAGACTCAAAAATTAGGAGTTCCTAAGAGAGAATAAGTTATACAACAGATACAAGGGATTGCATAGACTATGCCTTAAACCATATGCAAAGTCAATATTGTATCGTTTCACTATAAGAGCAGACTTTCTCAATTAGGTCTACCGAAAAACCAACACCTTGTGCAATCTCCACATCGTGTGTCTTGAGAATTTTCCACCGATTCTCGCTCATACTTCATAAAACACAGAACACTAAGAAAACATGGAAATCAATTATCTCTCTCCATTACAATATATTTATGCTGATAATGCTAAATTTGCTATCTCAACAATGATGCCCGGATATTCCCTTATCACTAATTCTTGTTTCTTTGAAATGAATAAAAGGCACACACACAGCCAATTCAGAAACTTAAACTATAAAACTAGCTTTGCATCCTTACCCTAGTTCTAACAGATGCACAGTAATCACATTTCCATCCACTTTCTACTTCTACAGAAATAGCATAAAATAAGATATTACAGTCCGGTTTGACGAATAACTGTCTTGAACCTAGTCAATTCCACTAATGGTTATATAGCATCTAAATCAGGTTTCTAGATTCCACCGCTTTTCGCAAACAGGCATCTGTGCACATAATTCCGAGAGAAATAACCTATCTATCATTAAACTTGATAATAAAAAATGAAACAAAAGGACCCATTATTACATATTAGAAAGTAACGCGTAAACGTGCAAGGCCGATGATTCTTACTTTCAGGTTTCCCCCCCGCCGGTCGGGAACCACAAGACGCAGGTCCCGAGTACTTAGAGCACACCAACCACCATTCAGTCGAATACTTAGAGCAACTTGACCCCTCATTAGGAAACGCAAGCCAACACCCGCTCCACATACATACATGGAAATGCAGAAATAAAAGCCCGAAGAAACAGAAAAAGCGAATGCCTAAAAATGCCACGGGCACAACAACAAAATGGATATGGAGTCGAAGGACTTGAGCAAGTTGCTAAATGGCGTTTGAAAGCGAAACACGAGGGAAACACAGAGGGACCACTCGCCGGCAGGGACGTCAGGTCTACAGGCATCCTGCTCATACGATGGAGAAACAAGAGCTTTGAGGGTAGAACAGAGAGAAAAGCCAGGAGTAAAGGCAGGGAACGAGACCATAAGGGGGCTGAGAGGCAGTCGCTGGCCACACCAGCTCGCAGCTGGAGAATAACGCCAGGCAGCTGCCGACCACAGACGAAGGGTCATTAATGTTTAACTTGAGAGTCACAAAGCACAGATGCAAAAAGCCACAGCCCCAAACAGGGTATGCCGCAATTATGCAGAGTGACAAAACTCACGGCAAGACTACAGCCAGTTAGAAAGGGTTCGGACAATCAGTATAGGTTCAAGTATTGTGCCAAGCACACGAAAGAGGAGGAGAGATGGCGGTGATGGATTTTCAAGTCCAGCGTGAATCACAAAAGAAGCAGACCCGAAGCTGGCACAAGCGAAACCGAGGCGGAGCAAGCAGGCCGAAGAGCCGTAGCAAAAAAAAAAAGGAATACTGATAATAAAATATGAACCACACCATGTCCACAATCTATATGATAACGCTGATCACACACTCAGCCCATGATAGAACAGAAGAACTGAGGAAGAACACGACGCGTGGGCGCCCGGGGAGCTGGCTACTCTCGGCCCCAGTGCCGTGTGAACTCGGCTCGCAGGGATAACCGTATGGACCCTGTCTAAGCATAACAGAATGCAGCCAACACGGTCGAGACAGAGAGACGACAAGCCGAGCAGTCGGAAAAGACAAGGGAAGGTAACCAAATACGCATCTCGCCCTGACTCCAAAGCACCAATGCAGCCGCAGCGCACCACCCCGCCAGCACAGACAGAGGAATGGTCCAGGTAAATTAGGTAGCACCCTAGGTCAAGATTTAATAAAATTGCAGAAGTGGGTGAGCAGATACTGGCGCACCATGGTAGCACCAAGCAATGCAAAGACCCCACTGCTAACAAAGATACAACTTGAATCGACGCCACAACAAATTAATGAAAAACAAAAAGAATAAGAATCAGTGAAAGAACACAAATACAAGCTCAAAGTCGACGTTCTATACTGAACAAAACAGAGACTTAAGAACCCGACACACACACCCACGCAAATACAACACAAATAAAGAACAGATACACACTACACAAAAGAAGGACGGGAAGATGCCACGTGCCCGCCATCACCCCCTCGCACAGCAACACAGACAATGGACACCAAACACAGTTCCTCCATCCGCACAAAAAGTCAAGATTGAAATGCACATAAATAACGTCAGGCGTTTCATGGTTCACACTTTCCCGTACCCGAACACTGGCTACCAACACCAAATAAATGAGATCCCAAACACAGCTAGAACACGCAGGGAACATGCGGCAGAAAGTGACAAACAATAGTAATCAGAACACAACCGCCTAACGATTGCTTTCTAAAAACAGCAATTGCTGCAGAAAAAAGCAAACAGCGCAGCCAACAACCAGAAAAACAGATCACCCGCTCCCCCGAAAAACACCAAACCGAAAACAGTCGCGCCTTTAAAGATAAGAAAAGGACGAAAAAGGCAATAAAAAACACAAACACCCTTCTGCCTTTGAGAGAAAAGGAAGAATGGAGGAAAGGAGAGAAGAGATCACAGCGAGAAACAGAAGAAAGGATCTGAAAACCAGAGCAGAACTCAGGAAAAAGAAAAAACCCAGAAAACACAGCACAAGGCACGCCACTCCCTTTTGGCCCTCTACCCTCTGTGGCCCTCTCCGTATCCGACTATGAATCTCTAAGCGGCTCGTAGCCAGTACCATCCTATCACCTCGCCCAGTAGAGCTACCAAATCTTAAGCTCAAGGCAAAAACGAAAAGAACGTTCCTTTCCTACACAAAAAGAGGGCCGCCCAAAATCTCACTGGAATGGGCACCCATTAAGGAGGTACAGCTTTTTTAAAAGATGGGTCAAAGCCTATGTCGAGAGAATGTTTTTAGTGGGGATTCTTGTGGGGAAGTCAGGTCTTTGAAGCGTCTTTTCATAGATGCTCTCTACGGAATAACCTACCAGTAGAGATCAACAACCTACTGTACCATAGGGTATTAAACAAAAAAAAGAATTCCCAAAGGTCTTTATTCACTCGGAAGGAATTCTCCCTTGAAAAAAATGTTGGTTCCAAACGACGGCATACTTTCCAGTAACTTTAAATAGAAAAACAGAGGAAGAATTTCACCAAGGCCCTCATAACAAATACAGGATAAATTGTCATGATCTCTATGGTTATCACTTTTTCCAGATACTTTCTCCGTCTGTTAGCAAAAAGTTTACTTCCTTTTGCCTGCAAGATGTAGGACTCTCAGCTCCAGCACCACATCTGCCTGCATGCAGCCATGCTCCCAACCATGATGATAATAGACAGGAACTCTGAAACTGTAAGCAAGCCACCACAATTAAATGTAAAATGAATAAAAAAATCCTTTATAAATTTTTTGTTTGTTTGTAAGAGTTGTTGTGGTCACAGTGCCTCTTCACAGCAATAAAAAAAAACCTAACTATGACATACTGCATGTGGGACCCTCCTTTCAAACTCATTTTTAAAACTATATTTTTGATAAGCTTATATGATGATAGTTTCCTTTTATGCATCCTTAGTCTTAGTCATTCTTCCCCTCCCCCCTCCTCTGCCTTACTCTCCCATCACCCTCCATATATCCTTTCATTATTCCCTTTCCCACCTTTGTATCACCTGCAATGTGCTAGTCCCACCCCCTTACTGCCTTTACTTTGCTAAATACTTCATATCTGAGTCCAGGAGAAAATTTTGCTATAATCTTCCTCGTAATGTCCTCTTTAGATTTTGTGTTCCTGTTTTGCTGGTCCTATAAAATGAAGTAGATAACATTTTCCCTCTTCCTGTTCCTCTGTGTGATCCCTTTTTTCCTTTTTTATAATTCTTGCTTATTTTAGTAAGTCATTGAAGAACATACTCTTGAAAAATTCAAACATATGGGTTTGAATCAGATTTGATAATGAGTAATTTTTTTTTTTCCGAGACAGGGTTTCTCTGTGTAGCTTTGCGCCTTTTCCTGGAACTCACTTGGTAGCCCAGGCTGGCCTCGAACTCACATAGATCCGCCTGCCTCTGCCTCCCGAGTGCTGGGATTAAAGGCGTGCGCCACCACCGCCCAGCTATAATGAGTAATTTTTAAGAAGTATGGATTGTTCATCTATATTGTTGTATCTGTCCTTAATGCCATATTTTTCATTTCCCCACTTGGAATTACCTTAACTCTGTTGTGTTTTTTTTTCTGTTTTACAGAGTAGATTTATTTTTTGATTCTCAACTTCTGTAGTAGTCTAATAGAAACATTTTAAGAGTTTAATATTTCTTTATACATTATATCAGCTACATTAAGAAATACTTGATGTGTTGGACCATTATTTCCAAAAGATTTTGCTTCACTTCATGAGCTATTTCTTGAGCATATTTTAATTATTTAATTTTCAAGAATTGGGTGGCATTTTAGTTATTTTATTATTAGGTTATTTATATTATTATTTATATTGGGTTAATTATATTATATCCCCAATGTGATTTAGATCTATATTATTTGATCTAGAACATTTTATAGTTTGTTCATGTGAATGTTCATTATATACTCTATTTGGTATATAGCCTGTGTACATTCACAAAAATATGCATTTTCATTTTGCAGAGAAATATTCTACGAAAATTGATTATGTGAAGATGATCAAAATTGTTCATGTGCTCTTTTGAGACATTGCTGCTTTTAGTTGTTCTGAAAAGGAGCTCATATATAGTCAGTGATTTGACCTACTTCTGGGTTGACATTTCCACCTCTATATTTTCATTAATTATACTACTTAATTTTGGCAAGAATAAATTCTTCACAAGCAAGATGATGCTTGAATATTGAATCTTAATATCAAACATTGTTCCCTAGAATTTATACTTAGAGTGTTTTAATTGATAAGACACCTGGGTTTTGTTTACTCAATTAAACTTTTTAAGATAACTTTTTTGTTTCTCATGAGTTATTTTCTTTTTGTTTACCTAGAGATGAGTGAAAATTCCATGCTAAATTTTGTTTCATAGAATAATGAGTTAGTGTGTGATAATGAAGATGCCTGATTATGCTGAAATTGGCAAAGTAAAACAGACTAGTTTGTGGCATAACAGAGCTTCATTAATCATAAAAAAAAAAGAACTAGGCATCTTCTTTTCCTAAAAGGGTCCTCAGAGGTTCATGAAATGGTAAGTGAATGAATGAGCTATATAGTCCAGGGTTTTCAAATGGCAACAGTTTTGCGTATAAGTAAGATAAATACTTCACGTCAAACTTGTGCTGTGATCTAGGAACCACTGAGGTGTTTGATATGTGAATACTCCAACAAAAAAAAAGATATAACTCACCTTCAAACAGGCATGATGAAATCTAAATGGTGGTGATTTGTGAATGAACCAAATGGGACCCATTTCTAATAGCAGAACTTTAAATGCCAGGCCAAGAAATTGTTTGACTAGTAAATATCTACTTCTGCCTGAGACCAAACTGTTGTACATGGGCAAGGCTGCCACAGGAGACCATGTTGATGTCTGTGATCCATGCTGCCACCAAGGACCATGTTGAAGTATATATTTCATGCTGCTTCTGCCTGAGGCTTTGTGGATGTCTGTGGTTCATGCTGCTGCTGGAAACCATGTAGAGGTCCATGATCTATGATGCTGACGGCTGTTAGCATTGGGGATGCTTCTTTTGCAGTGGTAATAAGGAGATCTAACTCATAATTGAGAATGAGAAACACTGGAGGCTTCTGTGACAACACCCCCACCCCGCAAAGAAACCATTAAAACAGGGTGCTATTGCAGAGAGTCCTTAAAAATTGGGACAAAGATGCTGAAGTATAGCTTTTCACAGGTGATGGCTTCTGACAAGGGTGTAGGAAAGAATTCAGTTATCTTTAAGGGGCTTGCCACTGGGAGCTTGACCATGCTCCAATGAGTATATGAGCAACACAAATTGGACTTGAGCATTTTTTCCTTTTTGAGGGAGGGTATAAGGGTGGAAGGGTAGACCCAGAAGGAATGGGAAGAGAGTGTGATTGGAGTGCATGTATGAATTCCCAAGTAGTCAATAGTGATATTGTGTTGGGGGAGCAGGAAGTAAAGAGAATCATCACACACACACAAAGTTGTATTTAACCTGGACATTCAGAGGTCTAACTGTTGTCTTTGTGTGTAGATTTGGAAGGTTCTTGAAAACACAACTCATGCTGATTATGTGAATATATATATATATATGATTTATATATATATATATATATATATAATTATACATATAATGTCACATAATGTGAATATACATGCATGTGTGTAGATATGGAAATTATAGAACAGCATTATCATAAATAATATAAATTGGTTTTTGAAAATCTGATATACTCACATGTAAACTATTTAAAATAATAAGTTATTTTGGTTTGGTCATTTGTAACAGAAAAAAATATGACTCTGCTCACCATATCCATGAGCAAATGTGAGGAAATAGTATAGTTGTCCTGTGGCTCAGAACCGATTTTAAATCTGATGTTTGTATTTGGTTTGTGTCTTTTGTACAGTCCTATTTGGGAATATTAAAGTTGTTTTTTGTTTTCTAAGACCAGTCATCTACTGAAAGAAAATTAGGCCTGTCAGAATGTTATAATAGTCTTTTCTTATCCTTTCCATCCTGGAATCTCCTGGTCTTTGAAAGTAAAGAGTTAGAAGCAAGAAGTATATATATGTATTCAAACCATTTTGAGTAATTCCTGAGAAATATCAGTCATCTTCAGCACTTATGGCCCAGTAGTCTTAAAAACAATAAGTCAGTCTTGGTTGTCTCTATGTTACAAAGCTGGAAACTGAACTGATTGTATATTTTTTATGTTCACAAAATGGTGAAATGAAAGTTTCATTTTTGCTTTTAACTCAGTTTCTGTAAGATTCTCTTCAAGCACTCTAAGCTTTTGAGTGATGTGGAGAGTCTCTCTCTCTCTCTCTCTCTCTCTCTCTCTCTCTCTCTCTCTCTCTCTCTCTCTCTGTGTGTGTGTGTGTGTGTGTGTGTGTGTGTGTGTGTGTGTGTGTGTGTGTAAAGCATTACTGACATATGCTACCAACTCAGTTTTTCATACTGGACAGTTTTCATACATATTCGCCTAAAAGAAGGTATTCTTTGATATTCAGCCACAAACCATAAGGTTTCCATGAAAGAAATTTAACTTTCAAAGGCACAGGAACACACTAACCCCATTCCTGATCTTAAAACAGTTATTTTAGTTTCACTTCATAGAATTGGTCACCGTCTGTATTTCATGTTCTTTTATTCTGGAAATAACGACTGATGCTCCCTCTATATATACGAATAAAAATGAATTAAGCAGATGTCCTTTAAAAGAATTCTTTATGGGAGCTGCAGTGCCATGGTTCATTAGCCTGTGTTTTGTAATGTGGCAGAAGCTTATGCTTTGAAGAGGATACCACTTTACTTTTTATCTTAGGTAAAGTAAAAATCATCAGGAGGAAACAGACTTGTTTTTTAAGCCTACTAATTAATTTTAATTTCTAATTAGAAGGAAAATATCAATATGAGTTATTTGATTCTTCTTTCTTAGCTTCTTTAATTTTTTTGTATTTTTAATTTTCTGTGTATGGGTGTTTGTTGTACATGCATGTTTGTGTGCCTGTTTGTATGCCTGGTGCCCACAGAGGCCAGAAGGTGGCATCAGATCCTCTGGAATTGGAGTTACTTATAGTTATGAGCCACCATGTGTGTGCTGGGAATAGGACCTGGGTCTACTGGGAGAGAAGCTAGTACTCTTAGCCACTGAGGCATCTCCCATTAACTTGCTTTTATTTTAAAGAGAATCTTATTTTATGTTAAACTCCAAGGCTGGGACACGACATCATGTTTGGTGTGCACATCTGCTTTAATGCTTTTACTATAAAATTCTGGTATTCACAGGAACTGTTGGAGGAATGGTATTATATCAGGATTAAAGCCTTCGTCTACTAGTATGTGGTCTGCTCATGTGAGATTCAGGGGTAATCTGTGCTTTTCCCCCTATGTCTTTATCATTTTATATAAAAATATACAAAGATGGATGCTGTGATACAAATATGAGATTCAATTAATACTCTTTCTAAAACCACTTAATCAGGTTCTTGGTAGCAATTTACCAAATTATTCTGATAACTTCTGAGTCATTATCTAGGTTGTGTGTGTGGAGTAATACATTTTATTTGTTTAGTTTCTTTTAAAAATTGAAGCTTATTTAAAATTAATTACTCCATGGATGTAATAACCGATGAAACATATTTAAAAGTAGTTATAAAATATACAATATAACATTTACTTTGAATGTTTTCAATGCACAGTTCAGTGGTGCTGGTGCAACCATCATGTTTGTCCATTTTAGAAGTTTTTCATCAAAATAAAAAGCAATTCTGTATTCGTTTGTATTAGTAACTTTCATCATAGCAATAACCAAAGAGCCACTGAAGCAACTGAAGTGGGGAAAGGCTTATTTCACTCATGTTTCATGGGGTTCAGGCCATCATGGTGGGTAAAAAAGGCCCAGCAGAGCAGTTCACATCATGGTGGTCTAGGAAGCAGCAGAAGAGGTGACCAATGTTCATCTGGGTTTCTCCTTTTGTGTCTTATTCCAGGTCAGCCCCCCACCCCCTACTGCCCATGCAATGGTGTTAACCACATTCAGAGTGCACCTCTGTTCTCACTCATTACATGTTTGGAATTTTTTCAGAATTCTATTATCTTTATTTAAATTAGTAGCTATGAATTTATTATGTAGATTATGTAAAATAGCTACTGTGACACATATTTGCACTCACATACCCAGAAATGTGCTTTAGTAATCTCTTAATTGATTCTAAATTCAGTTACAGTAACATTAAAAGTTAAAAGTAGATAAACTCCCCATATCCCTTCCCCATAGCCCCTGACAGACTGTTCTACCTTCCACATTTATTGGTGTGTCTATTTTTTAAGCCTCATTGCTAAGGACTGAACAGTTTGGACCTCTAAGTTTGAGGTCAGCCTGGTCTACAGAGCAAATTCCACGTTAGCCAGAGCTAAACAGGAAAACCTTGTCTTAAAAAACAAGCAAACAAACAAAAAGTGTTCTATGTCACTTCTCAAATTCATATTTTGGAATCACCTACCATTTATGTCACAATATAAGAGATTCTTTTTTTTAATGGGTGAGGTCACTGCAGTGAAATATCATGAATGAGGGCAATGCATTCACAAGGATGCTTTAGGGCTCTTTCGTTCTGTGTCTCTGTGTCCTTTTGTGTCTGGCTCTGATTTTCTCTCCTTTGCCATGTGACAAGCAAGAAAGGAGGAGGCCTCACCAGACACAGAATCTGCATGGACTTAGATTTTACACCTCCCAACTTCTAAGACTATGAAAAAAAACTTGCTGTTTAAGCTTCCCCGTCTTAATGCATTTGCTACAACACCTCAAATTGACTAAGACAGTCATTAAAGGAGGAACACACAGCATTTGTCCTTTTGTGACAATATTTCATGTTGCACAATGTTGCCAGGATTTATCCTGGTAATGTTATGCCATCCTTCAGAAAGCCTTTATCTTTATTTAAATTGGTATTTATGAATTTTATTATGTAGATTATGTAAATAGGTACTGTGACACATATTTGTACAAGCCTTTTAGACAGTGGCCTACAGTTGGGAAATCAATAAGAGATCTAAGTGCTCCCCTAGGTTTTCATACTGAAGTTTAACAGGACAGGGTACTCACATGACCTTGGTCATATTTCTTAAACACGGGGAGCTATAATACATTAAATATCGGTTCATCTTCAGACCTCCAAAGCACGGTTCATAGGAGCAAAGTATGGTTCATAGGAGTCCTGGCTGGAGGCTAAGGACACAGAATGAACAGCATCTGAAAGGCTGTAAAAGCATAACCATCGAGTAGGGAAGGCTAGTTTGCAGAACCTGCTTTTGCTGTGATGGTAGATGCATATAATTCCAATGCCTTCACAATTTAAATAAAACTCATTTGTTATACTTTTTTTCTATATACCTCCTTGATGAATCTTGAAAAAGAAGCCAGCCACATAACATAAATTCTAACCTCTTGCTGAATTCACGATGAAACCTCCCAAATGGAAGCCTGACCATATAAATAGCATGAGTTGAACAAAGGCTCTTAACCTCTAATCCAGTTAAACTGGATGAAGTAAGATTGAAAATGGCTACCTTGCAACTTTCTTGAGGTCTCTTTCTCACTAGAGTTTAAGGAGGCCAATCTTGGTAAGAGATACCATGGTAGACCCTATCTAAAAAGTGCTAAAGCACGAGGAAGGTAACTTGACTGCTTTGGTGACTACCATAGTAACAATGAGATGGCATTGGAATATCATTCTTTCATTCTATGGAATGCCTGGCTGTGTTCATATACCCCCCAAAGAGCTCCATGGTGAATTACTGATATAAAAAGAAGTTACACTGATATTGAGGTAGCTATGTTTATCACCCTTCCACTGACACACCCTCATCTGGGTGGGTCACCGCACCAGTTGCACTTGGCTTTTTAATTGCAGGTATATTTGTTGTGCTACTATTTGATGCTATTGGCTGTGCATAAACAGGGGTTATAGAATTTGAGTATTCTGTAATTGTTGCAAAAGTACTTAAAGCCTGACAATTTGTACCACCACATGCTGGGACAGCTGCCTCATCTCATCTGGCACTGAGAAGAATAGACTTGGTAACTGCAGACTGTTGGTGAAGTGGATGTGTTAAGAATACCATGTGCCCACTAGGCAGTGGGGCCAAGTCCTGTGCTCATTGCATGAGTTGGCTGTTTGAAACCTGGACCTTATGCAGGGACACTTGGCTCAGTCTGGGAGGAAGGGACTGGACCTGCCTGGACCGAGTCTACCAGGTTGATTGCAGTCCTCGGGGGAGGATTTGCCCTGGAGGAGGTGGGAATGGGGGGTGGACTGGGGGTAAGGGGAGGTTGTGGGAGGGGGGAGAATAGGGGAACCGGTGCCTGATATGTAGAACTGAATGGTATTGTAAAATAAAAAAAAAAAAATACCATGTGCCCAAACAGCCCATGGTTAAGTCATTGAAGTAATTCTAACTCATGAATCAGGGGGCATAACTGTTGGTACCAGGCATGAGAGATGATGTTTCAGTTCCAGGTGGCATCATTCCACCATTGGCATCATTATGATTTTACTGCAAAATACCTGGATATATTTCCTCTGAAGGTACAATCCAGGTACATCTGGAGGAAATACTGGCATGAGTGGAGGAAAATCTAGCAATAGCAGAGGGATATTCCTGGAACTCCTGAACTGCCAGCTGTCCTATTGAGTCACTGGTGGGATACAACCTTGTTCGGTTGAACGAGCTGTGGTTGAAATGAACTTGAGATTCTTGTCATTATAGCCATCAGAATCATGTTGTTGCTGCTCTTCCCCCACTGGCATAGCTTTTATCATCATCCTCTAACTCCTGCTTCTACTTTGACTTAATCTTGTGTTTTCCATAGAAGAAATTGCCATCTTTCATCATTGTTTTCTTCATATACCTTTTTACTACCTGCTGTTAATGGTGTAATGTTTCTTGTCTCATTGTGAACCTATGTGTGACTAATAATAAGATTCATTCCTTTTTAAGAGTATAAAATATCACAGTGTATGCATTTATTTAAATATATATGTGTGTGTGCATGTGTATGTCCATGCATGTGTATGTGTGCATACATGTAAATTTATGTTTATGTAATGATAAGTATATAGATTTCCTTCACTTACTGGCTGGTGTGAATAAGGCTGCTATGAGCATTGATGCATTAGTACATGCACACATACACCACATAATATACACACCACACATATACACATACCACACACATATGAACACACACACACACACACACACACATACACACACAGAATTGATAGACTATATGGTAATTCTCTTTAGCTGTTTGGTGATCCATCCCAGTGAACTATAAGAGAAGCACTGTTTTGTGTTCTCAAAGGAAGCAAACACCAGTTCTAATATTCAGTTTCTACTTTCTCACCAATAGCTACTATTTTCATAATTTTTAAAAAGCTTTCTTCAAAACTGGAGAAGTGGCTTAGTGGTGGTTCCATCCCCAGCTCTCACATCAAACATCCCCCCAACAGTCTGTATCTACAGTTCCAATGGAACTGATGCCCTCTTTAGGCCTCCATGGGCATTGCATGCTTATGGTGCAAATAAATCATATAGGCACACACATAAGTAAAAATAAATAAATAAATTTATTTGTAAAACTGCTGCTGTTTGTGAACCTAATTTGCATATCTTGAGTATTTATTATAGTTATTTCAGTTACTTCCCTTGTTGCAACAAACCACCTGACCAAAGGAACATAATTTTGTTTTTTGCTTAAAGTGTAATTGTAAATCACTTCTGGATGTGTGGGCATCCTGACAAAAGGAGAAGACTACTGGAAATATTGTGCCTGCAGTCAGGAATTTTAAGAGAGATATATTTTGGTGCTTACCTTGCTTTATCTTTTCATGCAGCCCAGGACCTCAGCCCATGGAGTGGTTCTGCCCACATTTAGCTTGTGTCTCTCCATCTCAATTAACCTAATTTAGAAAATCCTTCACCGTTGAGGCCTAGAAATTCATGTTTGTGATGATTCTAGAGCCTATTGACAATCAATATAAACCACTCCAAGTCTACATCTTTTCAACTTGACTTATATACATATCACTCTTAAGCCGTTACTATTCACTTGTTCCCTTAGGTTCAAGGCCATCTCATAATATATCATATATTTAGTCCAACTTTAAAAGTTACTGTAATTGTTAACACTGTTCAAAAGTATAAACATGGAAACTCTTCTGAGACTCAGGCATCTGTGACCTCTGAAGCTCCACAGGGGAAAAATTACACATTTGCATATATATGATGAAAAGAATACACATTTTCATTCTAAGAGGTAGGAATGGAGGCACAGTAAGAAAAGATGAAAAGAAATTAGTCCATTATTATTATTATTTTTTTTTTTTTGGTTTTTCAAGACAGGGTTTCTCTGTGTAGCTTTGCGCCTTTCCTGGAACTCGCTTTGGAGACCAGGCTGGCCTCGAACTCACAGAGATCCGCCTGCCTCTGCCTCCCGAGTGCTGGAACTAAAGGCGTGCGCCACCACCACCCGGCATAGTCCATTAATTTTTAATGCAGTCTCACTCAATTTATTTGAATGCTGAGGGAATGACTCTATGTTCTTGTCTAGAATACAAGAAGAATGGCCTCTAGTTCAGTTACCAATAGAGCTGTCATTCATTTCTGCAGCCTTCTAAGTTGGACCTCTACTACCTGCAAATCTCTCAGCATTCTGGTTTCCTTAGACATCACCAAATTTGCTCATTGAACACTGTTTACAACACTATAGGGCTTTTCTCAACTAACATTCCAAATTCTTCCAAAACTCTTTCCCCTCACAAATCTGTTCCAAGTGCTGAAGACACATATGGTCACATATATTGCCGCACCAGCCCCACATTTACTATTTATTTTATTTTAATTATTTTCCTTGTTGTTGTGATAATACACCTAACCAAAGAAACATAATGAAGGAAAATTTATTTTGCCTTATTGAGTAATGGAAAGTCCACAATTTTAGAAGAGAAAAGACAGAAGGAATAAGAGGTTGCTGGGCACATTTGTCCACAATTAAGAAACAGAGAGAGAAAGGGGGAAGAATGATAGAATGATAGAATGATGCTTCTTAGTTTTTTTTTTTTTTTTTTTTTTTTTTTTTTTTTTATCAGTCTAGGACTCCAGCATATTGAATAGTGATGCCCACATTTAAGGTAGGTCTTAGTACTTCAATTATTATAATCTATGCAATTTCATACAGACATATTAAAAGATGTATTTCCAAGATGATTGTTGAACTTGTCAAGTTGACAGTGAATATGAACCATCACACTGGTGTAAAACATCTTTTCCTGTTCATTGCCCAACTATGTCTTCAGAAAATTGTCACTTCAAGTCCTTTGCTTTTTTTTAATTTATGCTTTGAAAAACTAAACACAAAATCACTGTATTATGCCAAACATTTTCTATAATTATATGGGTTATCTTTTACTCTTCAATTTCTCTTGGCATACAAAACATGTTTTAATTTTAATAATTGACTTACCTGATTTAAGGGGAGGAGGGTGTCTGTGATATTGATATCAAATCCAAGCAATCATTTTTAATGCATTATAATCAAGATTTCCTCCATGTGTTCCCTAACAATTCTATAGTTTAGCCTTCCCTTTATTAAATGTTTGTTTTGGTTTTAGTTCTTTTTGTATATTGCTTAAGATCAAGAGTCAATGTTTGCATGTTTTCTGAGTAGCTAGTTGAAAAAATTATTTTCCCATTAAACAGTCTTTGCACTGTTGCTGAAGTTGCTGTTCTTGTTTACCTCTGTATGGAAAATTTAATTCTGAGTTTTTCATTCAGTTTTACTGATCAATAGTTCTATTTTTAATCCTAAATACCACACTGTTTTGAATATTGTAACTGTGATAAGTTCAACATCAGAAAGTGTTAGCTCTTCAACTATATTCCTTCTCAAGGCTAAGGATTGATAAATCTTTAAGATTACATCTAGATTTTTGGATTATTTTCAGTTTAAAAAAAACCCTCTTGGGCCGGGCGGTGGTGGCACACGCCTTTAATCCCAGCACTCGGGAGGCAGAGGCAGGCAGATCTATGTGAGTTCGAGGCCAGCCTGGGCTACCAAGTGAGTTCCAGGAAAAGGTGCAAAGCTACACAGAGAAACCCTGTCTCGAAAAACCAAAAAAAAAAAAAAAAAAAAAAACCCTCATTGGAGTTCTGGTGTTGACTACATTGAACTTGTAGATTGCACTGGATTCTACTCTCATCATGAAAGTGTCATGTTTATCATCAACAACCAATGCTACCCATTGTTCTACTTATGTCTTCCATAATTTCATTCATGTTTTATGGTTGATAGTTTCAAGTCCAGGACCTCAATGCTTAAATATAGTCTTGAGTATTTTCTTCTTCTTTTTGAATCTCTTGTAAAATTTTTATTTCTTTTTAAAAATAATACTTAACTCATTCTTTGAAAATTTCATGTATGTAATGTCTTTTGATAATATCCATCCACAATCCCATCTCCCTCCAAATTTCATGTCCTCTTTTTATTGTTATTATTAATTATTAATTATTAATATTATTGATAGTTCATTATTAATATTAATAGTCCCAAGTTCCTTTAGAGCTACTTATATGCATGTGGGGGTGGGGCCATCAACTGGGACATAGCCAACAATATGAGCCTTTCTCCCTCCCCCTCAAAAATAACTCTTCCTCCCTTAACAGCTATCAGCTGCCTGTATTCATGAGA
The DNA here is from genome assembly GCF_004664715.2 of Peromyscus leucopus. Lineage (NCBI taxonomy): Eukaryota > Metazoa > Chordata > Mammalia > Rodentia > Cricetidae > Peromyscus > Peromyscus leucopus. Next base: position 118,206,865 of record NC_051065.1, on the reverse strand, counting down.
TAATCAAGTAGGGTCCTCACAGACCCTCACCCATCTATGCTCAAATTATGACTGGCTTTATCTTGGGCATGTAACCAGTTGCTCTAAGTTGATGTGAGCAATAGTCAGTTGTTGAGTCTAGAAGTCAGCATTTTACAACTCTCCTCCCCATCTATTAGCTCTTAAGTACCATCTATCCCTCTGTCCACTACGTTCCCAGAACTTTGGGTAGCAGAGGTTGATATAACTTACCCACCTATAGCTAAGAACTATAGCTGAGAACTCATGATTACTTATAGTCAGATCTTTGACCAGTTAGGAGCCTCTGCATAAACCACTCCCCATTTCAAAAAGGATATTCTCTCTCCAGAATTGAGAGTAGCACAAATATAGGGGCATTAACATAAATATTTAGAAGGCAGTTTCATAGCATGACCATTTAATAAAACAGTAACAGTCAGTTCTTCCCTAGAGCCTATGATCTCTACAGTCACAGACCTTTGACCAGGCATGAAATTCTTCCTGTGAGGCGGCCTCATATCCAATCAGAAGGCAGTTAGTTGCCCCTATAACTGCCATGACACTGTTGCATAAGTGGGTACATTTTGCCTCCCAGGTCAGCATTGTAGTATGTAAGGTTATAATCGGTGTATAAAATGAATTATTTCTGTGTGTAAATTACATGATTTTCGCTTTGCCAAATATATTAGAATTCTCCTTCTTTCTCTCATTTTCTCACTCTATACTATTGAGAAAACACTGATATAGTTTCAAAAATGACTTTCTGCTTTGTTTTTAGAGGCATATTTAAAGTAGCAGTATTTACGATCTCCTCTTTCCTCTTAGTTTGATGCATTCCTATTTGGTGATATGAATGGAGAACAGTGATAAATAGCATTCGGCACTCAAAGAGTCTGCCTAGTCTTAACACAGCATTTCCAGCACTCTCAGTTAGAAATCAAAAGCATTCTAAGAAACAATACTTAGCTGAAGTGTGATACTTTAAGCCTTCAAGTAAGAGAGATTTAAGGAAGAAAACCAATCAGTATGAAGTGCATTCTGAAGCTTGTTTCACCAATTGGCACTCTTGAGCTGAGATTTTGGCATATGGAATTTTTATTTGAGCAACAAAATGCACCTAATTGTGTAATTTGCATATCTTTACTAATGCATGAGGAAAATCACAGTAAATAGAGAATGTTTTGCTCCTTGAAATGAAGGATAGTAGTGGCTCCTTTAGGCACTGTTTCCCAGGAGTTTGCACAGTTTAGATTACATTAAAGAAATTGTTAAAAGATAAGAAATTGGGTTAACTTAATAATAAATGATGTAAGAGAGTACTTGGAAGTATTTATGTCTTATTAATTATGTGTATATGTATGATAAAGATGTGAATTTCTTAAATTTAGCCCCAAATTATCTTTATTACTAAATTTGATCCTTTAATCTAAATTAAAAATATAACAGTATCATGAAACAGACTGGGAGGCTTTTTAAATTACATACATACATACATACATACATACATACATACATATATAGCTTTAGATTATATATATATATAGCTTTCTCTTGAGTTAGACAAAGAAAATATCTATATTGGAAGGATAGAATTATGTTACTTTTGCTATATTTAAGATATGATGGAAAAATGCTTTCTCAAATTTTTTCTTGAAGAATCTCATTCAGGGGTTAAGGGAGGTAGCTCAGTAGGTAAAATGCTTACTTCAAAAGTGTGTCACCTTGAGTGTATATCCCACAGCCCACATATACACAGACATGGTGGTAGTGTAGATGTGTAATCCCAGCATTACTATGATGAAATGGAAAACAGAGACTGGGGATTCACAGAATCTCATGGGCCAGCTAGCTTTGATAAACACATCCACACCACCTACACATGATGGGAAGAATCTTGTTTAAACATACTGAGTCATACATATTACTACATAAATAAATATCAAAATGTGCTTATTACCAGTCACAGGCATGCATGTGTTTAAGGTAGTGGTTTCTGAACTTTTCTATGATGAACTGCGATGGCCTGGACTAGAGGGTTCCCTTCACAGCAGCCATTTCACCATTCTTCACTGAGAAAAGCAATGTGTCTTAGAAATTGCATTACTTAGCCCATGTTGTACATCAGGCTGACTGTACAGCTAGGTTTCTGCTAATGAATTGAACCCAATGGAATTTACCGAATGGAACTTGCAAGAAGGATGTTTATAAAGAGAGAGCAAGCCGGGCCACGGTGACACACACCTTTAATCCCAGCACTCGGGAGGCAGAGCCAGGCAGATCTCTGTGAGTTCGAGGCCAGCCTGGTCTACAGAGTGAGATTCAGGAGAGCCAGAAATACACAGAGAAACCCTGTTTCAGAGAGAGAGAGAGAGAGAGAGAGAGAGAGAGAGAGAGAGAGAGAGAGAGAGAGAACACAAATTCAGAAAGTGGGAAGTTTGTCTATGGTGACTGTCTTGCTACCAGTGTTCCATAAACATGGTGAGCAGAGCTCTGCCCATAGGGGTACAACGTGTCAAGTCCACATTCCCTTGATATATAAGAACACATTTTAGCTTCTGTATCTGCCCTACACACATTGCAGGAAAATAAAGCCAAGTCCACTAAGTTGTTCTTTGGGGGATATCCTGCCACTCTTTAAATGACATTTGGAATCCTGTATTTCTAATCTTATTTTGTTAATAAATTATACAAGCTTTTTCATTTTCTGAATTCGCCATGGAATGTGTGCTATTAAGAAATGCTCTGCATATGAAAAGCTCATGGCAAACATGATATTTAATGATGAAAGACTAATGGATTTTCCAACTATTCGAAAATTACAAAAATACTGCTTTTGCCATTTCTCTTTCACATATTATTAGAAATTATCCTGAGACTATTTAGGCAACAATGGATTAAAATAGGAAAAAATTGTATCTATTCATCAATGAGTAACTTTATTTAAGGACCATAACAATAAGCATAAACCAAAATATTGCTTATTATATCTATATACTTCTTAATATAGTTGTATCTCTTTTTTTAATATAGCTCTTCATCTAATATGTACCCATGAAGAAACATAAGTCATTAACACAGAAATTTTTAAAATTGCAATTTGTTTGCAATTTAGGCAATTTAAATTAGGATCTAAATTCTATCACTCTAAAGAGACAATATTGGTCTCTTTTGACAACTTGGTGTTGTTTGACAACCCAAAATGTTGGTTATTTATTAAAGATGAATTGTTGTTTAAAACATGAAATGATGCTGATCAGGAATATTTTAGCACAGACTAAATCTGAATGTGTTTGTCTACATTCTTCAGTAATAGGAAAACATTTTTTCAAATAAATATAAGAATAAGCCTAATCAGAACAAGCTGACTAGCTAGACGAGTGGAATGAGGAATCTCTGGATTCAGCTGAAAGATCCTACCTCAGTGGCTAGTATACAGAGAAATGATAGGAAGACTCCCCATGTTGGTCTGTGGTATGCATGCCCATATAGCCTCACAACACCCCGTGAACACACAGCATGCCACAAATGCACACCCATGAGAAAAAAAAAAGTTTGAATCATCCTACAAGATGTTTCACTGCAAAGCTATATCTATTTTAAGTGCCTCTGTTTTGTACAGAAATCTACCTGACCTACTCACCCATCTAAGAACAGATATCTGTCCCCATTGGAAATGATACTATACTTTTTCTTTGAAATGTTACTATACTTTTGTGTTGTCATTCCTGCTCTGCAGAATAAAAAAATACGTAAAATTTAAAGTCAAAGGAATGCTTTCTGAAATTGGAAATTCACTGAGATAACTTATAAGAAACCAAAGTAATAGAATCCTCACAGGTTGTAAGAAATTAACATGATAGATGGATGATAATTTTCATATTTTATTGTCTTGTCTTTTGCAGTACCACAGAGCAGACAGTGCCTTGCACATGGTAAGCAAACATTCTCCCAATGTATCACCAAGCCTAGGTGATATATTTTTACACACAAAGCATAGTTTGTGAGCCTGATATTTTGCTATATTGACAATCTATTTTTTTGGAGGGTGGTTCCAAGATAAGGTTTCTCTGTGTAGTTTTGGTCCCTGTCCTGGATCCTGCTCTGTAGACCAGGCTGGCCTCAAACTCACAGAGATCTGCCTGCCTCTGCTTCCTAAGTGCTGGGATTAAAGGCGTGCACCACCACTTCCCGGCATATATTGCCAAATCTAAAATGAGTTCTTCTCAGTAGTAATTTGATCATAATTTAATGAAAGCAAAGGAAACATTGCTTAAGGCAGTAGGACTCCTAAATTTCAGGAAACTTTCTGACAACTTAGTATAGTACAAGTAAGTGGACACAAGCTTGCCAAGAAGCAATGTGACTGGCTCTTAGGAGTCACCCTGCATTCTGGGCTCTGTCATCCTCTAAGTTGAGAAACCAAGGGGAACTCCACTACGAAGTTCCTTATTGTTCTACAGGTCATAACTAATTATTCAATATTATTAACGATAATTATCCCCTTTCTAATGAGCAGTTCCCTTTCAAAAAGCAACCTTTTTTTTATTTGCCTGTCTGAATTTTATTTACTTATGCCCAAAGACACCCTATAATAGAAATGCAGTAATTATAAAAATAAAATATCAGGGGCAAAAATAATCTTCTATAGTCCATTTGATAAAAGTCCTTGATCATTTATTCATTCATTTACACGTTCACTTTCTTACTCAGTGGGCAATGCCAGACAAATGTTGTTTCTAACTTTGTGGCACTTAATAATTTTACACAGCAATTGCAAAGATAACAAAATGGTATATGACCTACAAAGGGACACAGACATGGTAATGTTTCCAACAAAGAAACCCCTCCAAGTTCGACAGGTACTATTTTCTGAAAAGTAACATCTAAGATGAGAGTCAAGAATAGGGGAACATTTTCTCTGTGAAATAGAGGAGGGGGAACCAGTGTTCTCTGGACTCTGAAGTGGGGAATATTGGGACCCCAGGTGGAGGAAGTCTGTTGAGCAGAGGTGACTTCAGTGTGTGTTGAAAGGAGCATCCAGAGCTGATTCTCTGAGGTCTGGAGGCTGAGTTCCAGGCTTGAGATCCTCTTCCATTCTGATTAAAGAGCTGTTGAAAAATGTTAGTCTTCAAAGAGGCAAAAGAGAGTTTGCATTTTAAAAGTGAAGTCTGCTTATTCTCTGGGGGATATATTGTGGGAGTAAGAATAGAAGCCATCAGGAGGCCATGACAGCTGCAAGATAAAAAATGATGAGACCGTGGGTGAATTGCATGAGGTAAATGCCATGAAGATGGAGCTGGAACAGTTTGGAGGCACAATCGGCATGAGTCGTGTGTATAAATAGGTATACAACCCACTGTTGTCTGCACCTATCAAGTGTGTCGGTTTCCAAGCTGTTCCGTCTGCTTTCTTCCCTTGTTTCTTTGAAATACAATGTTGGCATCACATGGTCTTGCCTCTGTATTACATTGGTGACTCCTAAAGTTTTCACTGGACTAGAGGACTTATCAGAAAATCCCTGTTCCTGTAGAGCAGTGATTCTCAATCTTTGTAATGCTGCAGACTTTTAATACAGTCCTTAATGTTGTGGTGACTCTGAACCACAAAATATTGTTGCTACTCATAACTGTAATATTGCTACTGGAATGAATCATAATGTAAGCTTCTGGTATGCAGGATATCTGATATCTGGCCCACGTGGAGATCTCAAGTCACAGGCTAAAAACCTGTGGAGTCTGCTCTCTATTGGAAGGAGCCTGACTCCTGAGTGCTTTCCTTTCTGCTGTGTCTTAGCATTGGTATCTTAGGGTGTGACAAGGACTGAACAAGCATATTGGCCTGAGAGATTTTATAGGTACTTCAAATGTGGCTACTCTCTCTTGGTCACACAACACAGAGCTTGTGTTACTTGATATTAAATGGCTACTGCCTGATAGTGAGTTTTGTTTGAAGAGTCAGAATGTTTGTGACACACACAGACAGATGCTGTACTCTGGAGGAGCTTAGGAATTTTTAACCCAACAGCATTAAAGCAAGCTGAGCTTAGGACAGGGACCAGTGTGTATTTGACTGATGTTCTCTGTGGCTCACTGACTTTTTAAATCTCATCCGTCATGGGCACTGTTTAAAAGTCTCACAATGCAAGTAATGCTGATGTTAGTACTTAATGTCCTAGTGTAGTTTCCTTGCATTTGTTAGTTCTGTGACTGCCAATGAGACTATTGTCTGTGTGTACGTAAAACTCTGTGTGTGTGTGTGTGTGTGTGTGTGTGTGAGAGAGAGAGAGAGAGAGAGAGAGAGAGAGAGAGAGAGAGAGAGAGAGAGAGAGTAGGCAAGAAGTCATTCTTGGGCATCATTCTTCAGGGGCTGTTCATCTTGCTATTTGAGAGAGGGTGAAAGAGAGGGTCCCTCACTGGTACTGGGACTGGACTGGTTGACCATTAAGCCACCGGCCTCCCCAGTTCTGGGATTACATTTGCATGCCATCATGACCTACCTTTTAAATAGATTCTGGGACTGTATTCAAGTATTCCATCTTATGCAGCAACTATTTTGCCATAGTCCCAGCCCAATACTATACTTTTTTAATAAGGGGGGAAAGTTTACTTTATACCTTCATATCTCCCCTTGGCATTTTTACTTTTTCTTGGGGCTTCATTTCCTTCCACTCAAACACCTTTTTTTAATTCTCCATTCTACATCAAACTTTGTATCTTTATATTTTTCCACTCTCCTCCATCAATTGTCTGTGCATCTGTTGCCTGTTGACTAGCTTCTCCTGGTACCTCCCAGTGGTTAATTTCTGCACTGAAACCTTACCCCAGCTCTAGAAGGTCAACACCCCTGCTTTTGTGGATTCTTGTAAGGATTTCACATCTTAACTGTCTCAGTGTGATACAGTTCTCAACATATGCATGTAATTTTGTGGCTCAGTGATCCAGAAATAAGGATAATGGAGAATATCAAATTGTCAATTGATGTAAAATTCACATTTTCACCTAGGTTAATGTTTGTGGTAGAAACTGCTGGCTGCTTCACAGGTCCATTCTGGCCTCCTTACATAATATAAGCTCTTAAACATATGACGCCTCCAATAAAAATTCTATTTGCTAGGCTTTTGAAAACAGATACATAGATATACATTCTTCTAAGAGGAAGACATGAGTGGGATGTCTAGGTCATGACATTTAAGAACAGTGAAATGATTGCTTCATTATTACTTGGTGAAAAGTAAAGACAGAGTTGAGAAATGGAGTAATTTTTTTTTTCAGATTGTGACATGGAAGCCATTTATTGAGCATGACAGCACACGAAGACCAGAATTAATTTGATTTCCAACTGGGAAGCAGGCCTACGTTATTCCCATCTAGATACCTCATGAATCCAGTTATTTTGTTTGGGATTGAATAGCTCAATGTTGCTTTGATGGATTTCTGCAGAGGCTCTTACTGTTCATTGGGTCCACTTTTACATGTGATCATTCAAAACATCTAGTTAGTAGCAGCAGAGCTTTATTTGTTTGTTTGTTTGTTTGTTTGTTTGTTTGTTTGTTTGGGGGAGGAGGTCCTGTGTGGTCCAGACTGGCCTCAAAACTTGTGATCTAGCATCAGAAGATCTTAATCTACTGGTCCCCCTACCTCTACCTCTCCAATGCTGAGATTACAGGTGTGGCACCTGGTTTAAGTAACATATGGTGTTAGAGTTAAAACCCACAGCCTCTCGCATCATAGGCTAGTGCTATATGTACTCAATCAGTGCATCTGAGCATCCTCTTTTATTCATTTGCATTGATGGTTACATAACCTAAAAGGTTAGCATTCTTTCTAAAATGTGTTCTCTTATGTAAATGAATAAAATCTCATGTGTACTCATTTATCCAGTGTTCAAACTCATCATATGACTATTATAAGCCACTAGTATTATTGTCTCAAACTACATAGAAGTTTTGTAGCCATTCAGCATGTTCATCTAGCACACTTTCATAATTCCTGTGTGGCTCATAAGTGGGCTAGATAAATGCATTAATTTTCTACAGCAACCTAGGTTGTCTCATAAGAGATCTTGTTAGCTTGTGGCTCATACAAGCTACCATTTATATATCTCCCTTGATGAAAAAGGAAACATGAGACTACCCATGTATCCAGGGGAATTCTTGTTATACTTGCCTCTCTAGATTAGTAGTGAGATAACTTTTTTTTTTCCAGTAAAGGGCCAGAAAGCAAATGTTCTAGGTCTGAGGAACATATGGTCTTTTGATGTACAATTCATTTACTCAACTCAATGCTATTGTCATAATACAGAAGGTTTTATACATAGTGAAAGTATATGGGTAACTATGTTTTTGATTAGACCTTTATTTGAAAGTATGAGTAGCCGGCTGGTTTGGCATGTTGGCTTAGATTGCTGACTTTTGCTCTAGAGTGTTGTTCTATGTAGTTAAAGATGGCTTCCTATCCCATATATATTTTACTCCTCTGAAAGGAAGAAAGAGAATCTAGGCACCAGGGTGGTATTGATTAAATGAGGGAAATCGTGATCCTTAGGCTTCATTGGTAAGATCTTAATCATGTTAAATAAAAGATACAGAAACATAGTCAGTCTTGTGCTAGGAACCCTGGATCTTTCTAAAAATATGAATGATAGAGGCTTGGTTTAAATGTCAAAAAGAAATAAAAGGGTTAGAACTAAACCATTTGCTAAAGTAGATTTGGCCTTGAACATCTTGTAGTTGACCAAGTGTTAAGAGTCAATTAACCAAGTATCTTTCATAATGCATAACTAATCACACTGCTATACATATATACCTCTATAAGAATCAAAGTCATGACCTTGATTTATGTTTGTAGAGGGGAACAGAAAAGTCAAAGTAGAGTGAACAGGTCTCTGAAGGCTAAATAAGCATTCCTCAAGAAAACACAGGGTGGAAAGCAATTCCTCATAGAGAGAACTATAGAATTGCCTCAGGATAGACAAGTTGAGCTACCAGACTGCTACAAAAGACTGGTGACCAAAAGCTTGTTTGTTTTCCTGCTGATAAATGCTGGTTTAAGTGTTCTGGCTTGTTTTCTGTTTCTCTGAGTAAAATACCATTACCAAAAGCAGCTTGAGTAGCAGAGGGTGCACTTGACTTACAAGTTACAGGCTATCATCAATGGGAGACAAAGCAGGAGCTCAAGGCAGGAGACAGCAGGGGAAATCTACTGACTGGCTTGCTCCCAGGGAAGGGCCAGTTACCTTTCTCTTATAGGCCAGTCCCACTTGCCCAGGTGTGCCACCACTCTTTTGGTGTGCCCTTTTATGTCATTTAGTAACCAAGAAAATATCCCAGAGACATTCCCACAGACCAATCTGATGGAAGAAATTCTCCAGTTGTGATTTCCTCTTTCCAGGCATGTCATGTTAACAACCAAGATTAGCCATCACACTCAACTCTGCAAAAGCTCAACATTTCTGGAGCTAACAGAGTGTCTACCATATAGAACAGAACCAGTCCCAGCTGAGGAAAGAGGCTTTGAGCCCTCTCTGGATCCTAAAGACTTTTCATATGAATTATATGGAATAATGTTTTCCTCATTTCTTTATTCAAAGTAAGTATCCTTGGGTACAGCTTGACTCAAGAAGGCAAGAAAGTGTGAATTTAACAAGTATCTCAGGGAGATGAAGGGAATTATTGTGAAGCCTGATGTCAACCACAGTTATTAAAGACTCCGAGAAGAGTGCAGGGGAATCCAGAAACTTCTAGAAAGTGAACAGCAGAGAAGTTGTGTTGCAACCCTGAGCTAGCAAATGGGCTTAAAGAGGCAGCATCTGCTTGAATGACAGTGGTTATAATAGTTGGGAGAATGGACTAAAACAGGGAGAGATGGGAAGTAGGGAGTAGATGTGAAATGTAGTGTACAGAAGTCACATACAACACACACACACACACACACACACACACCAAAACAAAACAAAAACAAAAAACATCTTTTCTTCTTCAGAGGCTGAATAGGAATTTCTGGTTTTAAAATAAGGGAATATAAAGAGAATGCAAGAAAATCAAGAACATAACACAAATCTACACATTTATGATAAACTGAAAGAGGACCAAAAACACATTTCCATAAAATATGAATAGGGCTGGAGAGATGGCTCAGGAGTTAGGAGTGTTTGCTGCTAGTCTAAAGGGCCTGAGTTAGGTCCTCAACACTGTATCATGTGGTTCACAACCATCTGTGACTCCAGCTCCAAGCAATCCAACACTTTTGACTTCCACTGGCACCTGCACAAATGCACACACACCTACATATACATGGTTAAAAATAATAATAATACATCTTTAGAATACTGATGAAGCATGAATAAGATTTTTAATTATATTAGGTCAGCTTCCTGTTTCTGATATTATATGACAGTTATCTGACATGTAACTTCTATTATTTTGAAGGAAAACTTGGAAAAATCAATGACTCTAATGTTTTAAAGTATTAGTCATTTGCATTGGCACAGTCTTTATAACTTTCCTCCACTTTACAGATATCAGCCTACCTTCCTCACAAGGCCAAGATTCTAAATAGGTGGTAATTATTAATATCTTCTTTGTGTAAAAAAAAATGTTCTGTCAGCTCAGTAAATGCCATGTACTTAAGATTAAAAAATATACCTGAAATTTTATATAAGAGGAGCTTTTCAACTCTTGTGCCTTTTTGCATACTTTCGAATAGGATATTGTTTGGGAAAATGGTGAACCTTGGATATATGCATTCACAAAGCAGTGGACATAGACACATATCGTGGTCTCTTGAAGATGAGTTGGGTATGTTTCTTAGTCAAGCACAGTAACACTATTCTACAGCACAGGTAAAGAAGGCCCAAGGTTTATTCCTACTCTTCTTAAATCATAACATGGAAAATCTGTAGGTCTTAAAAATGTTTAAAAAGGTTATATATGTTAATGTTGAAGATGTACCTCAGTGGTTGAGAACCTGCCTGGCATGCAGAAGAACCTGTCATGCACACAGAGGCACAGAGACACACACACACAGAGACACACACTCATACACACACACACAGACAGAGAGAGAGAGAGAGAGAGAGAGAGAGAGAGAGAGAGAGAGAGAGAGCAAATGGTTACTTCCAATTGCTAATAATAAATTGGGATCAAAAAAAAGCAATTTCTTTTCCCTTTTAAAAACTTTAATATTTGACCCACTCTCAATTTTGTTCCATATTCTGATTTAAAAACATATTATATTACAATATTTATCTTGGTTCTTGATGGCATGGGGTCAAAGTAAGGGTCTCACCTTCTGTATCCTGAACATAAGGATAAATGGCTCTACATGGTTTAATAATGAAGAAAAGCTGCTTATAGGTGAACCACAAATATTGCAATTAATGAAGATGTGCTTCTGGAAGTGTGTCTGACTCCACACCTCAACATCAGAATGGTCCTTTGTGTTATCTAGAAAGAGAAAAGAAAAGTTCTTGCCTGGTAAAAATCAAATCTGCTTTTTCCTAGGAATGGCAAGGTGCTTTTCTCTTGAGAATTTCAGATATATATATATGTATATATATATGTATATTTCAGCTGGCTTGACTTAATGCTTCCTTTAGGAAATGAGTGTGCACCTCCTGTGTACACTGGAATGCTGATTTTTAAATACTTCCAAAATAATTTGGTTTTGACCTTATTTTTGAAATCCTGGCTTTTTAATTAATTTCTTTTCTTTACTTTTTAAGCTAGTGAACACCTGCTACTTTCTCTAGAGATGAGCATCTAAGCTGGTCATCAGGCTTCAGATTTACTGCAGATTTTCCAGTGTTAATCTAAAGTTAATGAGTTAGTAAAGTTCAAAATACATCTCCATATGATTACCCACAGCTAGACAAGAAAGTTTCTGTTTTTGTAATTAATAATTTGAAGTTATATTGTATATATAGCTGAAGTTGGTCTGAAAAAGAAGATATCCTCAAATTCTTTTCCACGTTTTTCAATTTTTTTCTTTTAAATTGAAGAGGTATTTTGATTAAAAGTTGTATTAATTTACCTTACAAAGCCCTTATAGGAAAGAATTAGAAAAAGTTCTTGGAAGATATATCAGATTGTGGTCCCATGTCAAATTCCAGATGATTATATTATTCTTATCCGAATATCCTAGGGTCCATTGTAGTTATTTGCTGTGGAATGTCATTCTGTATGCTGTGAATGTGTGTTGCTCTGATTAGTTGATAAATAAAATAGTGACTGGCCAGTAGCCAGGCAGGAAGTATAGGTGGGACAAACAGATGAGGAGAATTCTGGGAAGAGGAAGACTGAGTCAGGAGTTGCCAGCCAGACACAGAGGAAGCAAGATGACAAAGCAGAACTGAAAAAAGGTACCAAGACACGTGGCTAAACATAAATAAGAATTAGGGGTTAAATTAAGTGTAAGAACTAGTCAGTAATAAGCCTGAGCTAATGTCTGAACAGTTATAAATAATATTAAGCCTCTGCATGATTATTTCATGAAAGGCTGCAAGACTGTGCGTGAAAGATTTCCCTGACCACAGTACAGATGGGACACAGGAAAACTTTTAGTTACAGTTATTGTTTTTAAAATATTCATTTTTTATTTGCATTTGTGTGTTTGTCTGTTTGAGGATATGGCATGTGTGTACCGGTCCCTGCAGAGACCAGAAATGAAAATTGGATTCCCTAGAGCTAAGATGCAGGTATTTGAAATCACTCTTGATTATCAAGCCATATCTCCATCCCTCACTGCAGTTATCACCACATTCATACATAAGAATCTGATCTCCGACCAGCTACTTATGGTATCATTCAGATCTAAAGCAGTTTGCTACTTATTTTTATAAAAGATAAAGCCAATTTGTTATTTTTCTGACTGATCATATATGAAAATATTTAACAAAAACTATTTTGGAATTCCAAAGGATCAAAGTTCATTAAAGTGGCCAAGGTATAAAATATTAAGTGTAAACCCTAAACATATATGTATACATATTTTAATAACAATGTTAAGATTCCTTGTATCACAACTTGAAAGATCCTATTTGCTTTTTACTTTATTAAACTTTCTATTCATTTTAGTATATTGTAATGGGACTATTGTATTGAAATGTATTGAACCAAGACAGTTAAAAATTGATTTTGAAAATTAAAACTCAAAACACAATTTAGGAATCTTTTAGATTAAAATAGTCAAGTTGGAGAAAAAGATGCAAAAATGTAATTGAAATACATTTTAGGAAACTGTGAACAGTCCTGCACAGCATAACAGTCACTTGTATGACTTTATCCCTTGCACAAAAGCTCAGGTTAAAATTACATTAGGTTCAGTAAAATTAGAAAAATAAATAAATTTCTTGCTTGAACAAAATGGCTGAATTACACATTTGATTTCACCTTTTCTAGAGAATTACAGAGTTTCTTGTCTACTATAATTTCCATTTGGGTCTACACAAAGCCTTATCCATAGTTAGAAATACTGGTCACCTTCCGAACAATGAGTTTACTAAAGTAAGAGATTCCATTTCAAAGTGGTTAAACTAAAGCGTAACTACATCCATCTCAAAAAAAAAAAAATGTAGAAAAGATCACCCTATGCATTTTCCTTAATAGTCTGCAATGACTGAAATTATTTTTTTTAAAAAAAAAAACGGAAAATAATATCCTAAGTAACGATTTTTAATCCCATTAGGAGCAAATCTTTGCTTCAATTTTGAACATCCTGATATCAATTTTGAAATACATTACCATCTCGAAAGATGATGTCATCACAGTGTCAACTCTAGTGTTGTTATATTGGTTCCTTCCCTTGGAATATATGAATATTGTAAACTACATTTAAGTATTCAGAATTTTGAGCGGCTGCTGTTGTTAGAGACTCACATTCCCCATTCCTCTGTGATTCCAGAGGCTCCCTATGGAAGTTTACTTAAGGCTCAAGGGATCCCATACCCACATGAGGGCTTTGACACAGTGACATTGTAATGAAAATGTTTGTGTCTCCCTCAGCTCTTACAGACTCCCCTGGGTTTTCTTGAACAGAGCATGACTCTTGGACTTGTCACAGCAAAGTGTACTGATCTCCTGACAGGGTGGGTGCACTCATTACATTCAGGGTGGTTCTTCTGTTTTATAATGTTGCTAATCTAGATTTAAATTGAACTTGTCATGCTGGAGTGCATGTGTCCTGCTTATGAATCCCTTCTGTTCTTGTTGCTATAGTGACCAGCAGAAATCCAAGGCATCTTCATTTCAATGGGCAGGCCTTTCTGGGCTCCTTTAAGCAGTAGTTTTCTTCACTTGTTACCTTTGAAGATTCATATAATAAAGAATGGTCATCCCATTTTGAAGGTCCAGCTTTTATTCTCAGAACTTTCAAAGAAAGCCACCATATTTGTGCTGAATTCCAAAGTAATTTCCAGAATTTACAGGTCAGAGAAAATATTATATTCTGAATTTCAAAGTTATTATCATCTTAATAAAGCATTGTGTATTTGCACAACCTCCAGTCTCCATTTTGTGTGTGTGTGTGTGTGCGCGCGCGCATGTGTGTGTGTGTGTGTGTGTGTGTGTGTGTGTGTGTGTGTGTGTGTGTTTAAAGCAGTAGTTATCCACGGGGAACAGATGTGTACCTCAGGGAACATTTTGCAAGATCTGATTTGTGTTTGATTGTCAGAAGAATGAGGACTTCTACAGGCATGTAGTAGGGAGAAGCCAGGGAGGCTGCTAAACATAGTGTAAGGAATAATGAATTATCTGACTCAGTGTTAACAGGGCTGAGCTTGTGAAGTCCCACTTGAGAACAACTGCAGCTCGTGGTTATAAATAATATCACACTATGAATCTTTCAGGCTGCCAAGATCACCAGTTTGAGTAAGGCTGGTTTTCTAAAGATCAGTGTAAGGAGGATAAGAAAGAGATAAGATGTTTAGATGTCTAGATGTCAATTAATTACTGAAAGAAATGGTTTCCTCATGAAAATATTCAAGGGGTTCTAAATAGTTCTTTCATCCATCCTGTTTTTATTATCTACACATATGAATATTTCTATATCTCACTTGTCTTTAGGAAAATGTGATATAAGACAGCAAAGAAAACATCACTTTGAGGCATGTGATTGCTTTCTTGGGGTTGACCCTGGATCCCATGGTATGTATGATGATAATGAACACAAAGGATCTGTTGATCTTGCTAATACATCTTTCTGGATGTTCTATATTTTGAAAAAAAAAGGAGTATTTCTTCATAGAGTGGCCATGCTTGGATTACTTAACCCTAACATTAGTCATCTTCATATCAATGATAAATACAAAATATATCCAATGCATTATCACAGGGCCATACTCCAAAGAGATATTTCTCAATCAAGCAAACTTACAGTGAAATGGGAATGCAGTATACCATTCATGACCCCCAGTGACTGATTTCACTGATATTTCCTCTTTCTGGAGTATGTTGCCTCAGGTGTATTCGTGGTGTCAAATACCATATACATTGGTTTATTTGGAGTGAAAATAGCATAATACACACGTGCTTAGAGCCCTTGCTAGGGCACAAAACAAAAGTGAATAGAATAAGCTCATTGACCTTGAACCTCTTGAATGAAATTGTATATCAATATTAAAGGCACATGTGGTAGGATTCCAGATAGAGTAGTATTTTTGCCTCTCTGGTACCCTATTTCCTTATCTGATTTCAACACTTTGATTAATCTTAAAAAAATTGTCACTCTCAATTCTTCTTAAGTCCTATAACTCAGATCAGCCCTCTCTAAGCACAACTTGTAAGTGCCAAGATTAGATCTTGATAGAAGTATCTCAGCCAAGTGTAACATGGATTGCTAAATGGTCTTATAAAAAAAAAATGGGAGCCAGATTTAAAAAAAAAAAAAAAAAAAGCAAGTTTCAAGGCAGCTACCTAGTATATTAGCAGTCTGAGATGGGGATCTAGAGAGAGCCCACAACACACCAGGAGAGAAGAAGTCGAAGAGCCAGCTGTCTGCATGGGGGAACGCACAGAGGTGGCTAGGCTAGTTCTGGCATTTTGGGAGCCTGGGCCTGGGGAGTTTGCTGCAGAGAGGCTGCAACAGAAACTTAGCCAGTGGGTTAGGGACTCCTACCTCTCAGGCAGGGTGGAGATTCCAGCCAAGTGTAGCTCTGACCTGAGCCTCAAGTAAGTGGCTTTTTCATGAATTCGTGCCACAAATATTGAGTCGCCAGATGTAACATGAATTGCTAAATGGTCTTATTAATAATAAAATAAAAGCAAAAACAAACAAACAAAAAAAAAAAACCCAAAGCCAGATATTGGGGGTAAAAGCTGAAAGTTCAGAGAAGCAGAAAAAGCCACAGGCAGCCTCACCTCACCAACTCCTCAGCCAATCCTGTTTCTCGGAATCCTCAGACAGAAAGCCTCCGAGTCCTCACCCCTGAGGGTCTCAGTTGAACTGATGCTTAGTTCCTGTCTCTTCATGCCTTATAGACTGTTCTCCACCCAGCCATGTCACTTCCTGGGATTAAAAGTGTGTGTGCTTTCCAAGCAAAGGCATGAGATCCCAAGTGCTGAGATTAAAGGTATGTGCCACCACTGCTTGATTCTTTTCCCAGTGTGGCCTTGAACTCAGAAATCCATATGGATCTCTGCCTCCCAAGTGATAGGATTAAGGGTGTGTACCATCATTGTCAGGCCTCTATGTTTAATCTAGTGGCTGGCTCTATCCTCTGATCCCCAGACAAGTTTATTAAGGTACACAATATATCACCACAGCCATGGAACGTAAGTCATTGATTATGAACTGATAGGTAATTGGATTTATAGCAAGAAGTTACTGTATACCATCACCCATCGTGTGTTGCAAACTTAACTAAAAGTTAAGGGAGCATGGAGTGCAAACAGGACCCAGTGATGAGGGAAGACCAACTCTGGAATCATCTGATTGTTTGAATCCACCAGACCATAAAGCCGGATAGCTACTCCAGCATGTTTTAATGACTTGCACCAATAAATCTACCTTTGTTTCTGTTTAAGCTCATTTGATATTGTTTTCTGCTTCTCATAGCCAAGACTATTGAAAAATGTTGTAAAGGAAAAAAAATCCCAGAAATGTGAAGTAGGTGGCAAAGAAGAAAGCTCTCAAATCTTAGAAAATGCTGTGCTTAGTCTTCTTTTATCCTTTCTATTGAAAATAGATGTTTTCCTCACATAATACACCCCATTACAGTCTCCTCTCCCGCCACTCCGCCCAGTTTCTTCCCCCCTCCCCTCCCAGCCGGATCCACCCCATTCTGTCTCTCCATAGACAAGTGCTTATTCTTTTCATCCTTCCTTTAATATATAAACTTAATTTTAAAAAGATGTTTCAGTCAATTTAGCCAGTTGTTTCCAGTCTGACATTTCTTATTTTCTCCTAATGGATGTGTTACATTTTGGAAGATTGATTCTGGTTTCATGGGGAGCTGATTTTCTTTGTTCATATTATCATAGAATAGCCTTCCAACGAAGGAAGGAACATTTTCTTCCCCTGCTTTCCATTGTGGAGTACAGATGACTGACGCACCAAACATCGACTGTGAGACCAGTCAATCTTGTTGATTCAACAAAAGTTATCACCTGTCATTAAAGTCTCTTCAGTTCCTGAGGCGAACTGGCAGAACACGTGTAATAATCATGCCTGAAAATGTTGAGCAGAGTCAAGATTCTTCATCTTCCTTGTGGAGTAATGATTTGAGAAATAAGAGAGAGGAAGTCATTCAATCTTAAGCACAACCTTGAATTATAAACAATATTTAAAAACAAAGATCATTTAAATGCAGAAGCCTTCCTGGATTTATCTGACCTATGCCCCACTACAGTTATATTGCAAATTGAAATCATTATCAATAGAACTTGGGAAATTTGAGCATTAACTATTCACTAGGATACACTGAGATTTTAATATGTTAGTTGTGAGGAAAGACCAAATGGTGGCTAATAAACGAAAGTTTAGAGCAATTTTCTCTTGAATGCAGATGTCCTTATTATCTTTAAGCCTCTGATCTTGAAAGTTAGCTGCATATTGTAATCACTTGGGATATACTTTTTTTAAGGCATAAATAATTTAAATCTGCACTATGAGGTATGGCTTTCATCAGTCATATTAAAAAACTTCTCTAAGTTATTTTAAGGTGCATTTGGGATCTTATGGATGCAAGTGACTATATGTGTGCTTTTCATGTATGCACAATCACTTGGCAATATTGAGATTAGATTATTACTTACAAGGCCTTCTGTGGAGTCAAGATTCTGTCTTCAAGTGTGAGTACTGTACTGAGAGAGTAGCAGGAATGGAAAACTTCAGTTGGGTTTCTGGAATGAATGTGCACAGGGACATTTCTGAGTGTCTATCCTTTTGCTATCCTGAATTGAGATTATAATCTTTAGTAATGTAAGCATTGTGGTACTGGATTTTACTGTACTGTAGGTCTGTGGGGTTGTTAATCCTTATAATGGTACCACTTTTTCTAAGGTTAGGACAAGTGGTTGCTTCTGTGCCATATATCATGGCCTCCTATTCTGTTCAAATAGAAAAGGATTGGGTAAATGTTTAATGTTCGAATAGATAAGGCTTACACAAAGGATTGGGCCTGGCTTCCACACCTCCACTCTCTCATTCAGAACTATCTATTACTCTGCTGGCCACCATCTCATTGTGGCATGCCTCTCTCTGCATCTAGATCTTTATTTTAAATTGAAATGAGTTTTGAATAGATAGATTTTTAAGGTCATATGCCATCTAGGTAATCTATAGCAAGAGCTTCCTCAATGTGGCTGTGCTTACAGATAATTCAAAAGTTTCTGGTTTCAGGTTTAGAAGTAAAAAAGAACTGTTCCCTTTACCTAGTTAGTATCTAGTGTCCTACTAATATTTACAACATCCAAAAACACCATCTTTTTCTGAAGTGAGAGGTGGAGCTATCTTCAACAAAGACCTCAATTCCCCTCTCAAAAAACCTGATGCAAGTTCTGTTTGGCCTACTTAAAGATTAGGCGACAGCAAGTAGCAACATGCACAAGATTTTCTTTTCTTGGCAGCATAATCAGCTTCAGGGAATTGGTTTCCTTGGGTGGACATTTTATAAGTTTAGATAGAGTGGTGAGCAGAGCCTTTTGTGGAGCCATCTTGGAAAATAAGAGTTTGCACTAGAGATAAATGAAATGCATCTCTGGTCAAATGCAGCAGTTGAATTGAGAGCAGAAACTGGGGAGAGCAAAGAATCCTTGTGGCAGCTGTGTTAAGAAGAGGGCACAGAGAGATGATTCCACCAATGCAGAGAGGTTTTCATTCAGGCAGGTAGAGATAAGCTATCTGAAGAACATTTAATTCAATGTATTTTTATGAGATTGGAACTAGCGATTGTTTCCATCTCGCTTCAAAACACCTGCCTCAATTACCCATTTCTCCTGGTTGTATTAGAATACTGAGGTATCTATTTTCTAATTCTGGTATGTAAATTAACCCATGATCATATTATAGTCTGTATTTTGGAGGGACTTTCCCTACATGTGAAGGAGATGTTAATGGCCTCGTTAAGTTGGAAAATAACGCACTTAGAGCAGTCCATAAGACACTATGTTTTTTCTCCTCAGATCTCATTTGCTCCCTTCCCTTCCGTGCCTCACGATTCTTAGAACCTAAATTCACATTAACTTCTGAGTAATGTGTGCTTCAGCTGTTCCTTGTCTCTAGAACAATCTGCCCTGAAATATCTTTGTGGCTTGCTTCTCCATCTGCCCTCAGCCTTTACATAAATACCTTCGTTTCTGCAGCTAGGTTGAAAGTGAAAGCTCCTTTGCAGATTGCCAACCCATTTGTCATGTTCTATTTTGCTTTCTTATAACACTTCTCCCAGTATACATCAATATTTATATATTATTTTTGTCTCCTCCACTCCTCAAACATAAGATCCATGAAGCAAGAAGTGTGTAACTTTTTTTACTAATGAGTCTTCAGGAACTAGAGCACAACCATTGGATGAAAATCAGTTAATGTATAATTCCCATCCAAACTTCCAAGCTGTCCATAGGAAATCAGTATAAATCAAATTCTTTGTACACAGCTCATAAAGTTGTTTTGGGTTCATGGCTAGTAAATTTAGGAGATTAGAAACATATTAATTTCTCCCCAGTGATTCTCCCACCTCAGCTCTAATCTCTTTAAAGAGTCTTAGTTTCTATAAGTCCATTCCAAAGTAATATACTTAAAACAAGAACTCTAAATGTGAGGCCATGGTGGCCTGGCTCTGTGTGGCACTGTTTCCTGTGTCCGGCCCTCCTGTCTTTCTGCTTCCACTGACTTCAAACTTTCCCAGAGGTCACAAGAGGTACATGGCCTCAACTGGGGTTGCGATTGCTTCAGATATGGACTCTTACTCTGTTAACTTCAACTTAATCATCATGCCTCTCTTCCAGTTGTTTTATATCCACAGTTTCTTTCCTACGTTCATAACTTTCACGTAGAGTAGAAAAGATCAGAGGTTCTGGGGTAAGGAGATGGCTCAGTTGGTAAAAACACGTGTCACGCAAGCCTAAAGACTTGAACTTGAATTTCTAGAGCCACATAAAGTGGGGTGCAATAGCACACCTCTGGATTCCTAGTGTTCCCACGGTGACATAGGAGGTGGTGATAGAGCTCCCGGGAGCTTACACGCCAGCTACCCTGGTATATGCAGTGTCAAAATACCAGGGACCTTGTCTCCAACAAGGTGGAAAGTGAGGAATGACAGCTAAGTTTGTCATGTGACCTCTATACGCACACTGTGGAATGCACGCATGATCTCACTCAATTATACGAACACACAACACCCCCCACTCACACACACACACAGCTCATAAACCACACAAACAATCTAAGGTTCAAATTCTGCCTTTGTTGTTTTACAGATGTATAGCTGGACATGTTAGTTACTTGCTTGCAGCCTCCTTCTTTATGTCTGTGACATGGCATCATCATTTCAATTTTTTGTTATGTGTAAGATGTTCCCTATTTCATGGGCATCATTGATCTCATGGTAAATATTAAATGAGTGATGCATAGGCAGCAGTGGATGTACCTACATGGTTATAGAAAGTTTCTTTCTCTTCTCATTAATTCTTACATTAGCTTTGTTTTCTTAAGCGATTCTCACCTTTTAACTATTCATCTGCAAACATCTTCCTTAATCATCTTAGCAAGCAATCATCATTTTCTCACTAGAAACTTTTTGCCTTGCCTAAACAGCCTGCAATCTACTGCCACAGAGATAATTAAACGTTTCTCAAGTGGAGATTGGCATGCTCATTATAAAACATAAATTTGACCCTAATACCTAACACTTGACATCATGTAGAATAGCATAAACTAATTTTTCTTCATGATAGCCCCCCTGGGACTTAAAAATAGTTTCCCTGTCTACCTAGGTTTCATTGATCAGGATAACACCACAATAATAGTGATTGCTCAAAAATAACAGTAACTTCACCATGTTTGTGTCTCTCTCACCAAAATTATTTCTTCATGAAGATATATAGGTGGCACCATTTAAATAAGTCATTCAATTGGTTAACAACTTAAGGAATCAGGCAAACTGGGTTTGAATCTGAACTGTCATTTAGTTGTATACTTGAGATTGACTTTTTCTATGTATCTGTCTTTGTGTGTAAACTCTGTGAATATTAGTAGAAGATATACTCTGGGGATTGTCCAACAAATAATGCTAAGAACATATTTTGTGTACTTAGAGAAGGGCCTGGTACCTGGTTTTTAAAGCATAAGTCAGTGGGTATTGAGAATCAACCTGTTGGGCCCATAACTATAGCAAAATTTTCCTCTTGTGTTGTGGAAAGAACACTTTACTTAGAGTGAAATTTGTTTGGCTTCCTGGTTCATGTTGCCTCACTCTTATTCCATTTGGAGACAACAGTAGAAGAAATAAGTAGCATGTTCTCTATGCAACATCAGAAATGCTAAAATCCAATCAGCCCAAAAAAAGCAAGCAAACAAATAAACAAACAAACAAAAACAAAGAAAAAACAAAAAAATAAAAGGAATAGAAAAAAATTTTAAGGAAATGAATTATAAGATGTTAAGTCTTAGTCTAAGACAACCATATTTTAAAAATTATATAATTAAGTGGAATCATACATATTTATGAACTCATGTATTTCTTAACAGCATGTACTTGTTCAGTGTGAACAAAATTCCAGGTACTGTGTTAGGTGGAGTTGTCTCCCTTACACCTCTCATTGCTGTATTCTCAGTATTAGTTAAGGACAACAAAGAGTTAAATTCATGTTTATGTACAGGATTTAAGCTTGATAAATTTGATGGTTGAGGCGAGATAGCTCAGCAGTTAAGAGGACTTGTTCTAGCAGAAAAATCAGGCTTAGTTCCTACATGATATCTCAGACCCACCTTTTCCAGGGAGCTAAAAGCCCCTTTGTGGCTCTATCAGGAACTAGACACACATGTGGTATATGTACATACCCGCAGGAAAAACACTTATTCACATAAAATAAAAATAAATAAATCTTTAAACAAATGAACAAAACCATTTGAAAACTTGATGATAAATAAAATAGGATATGATTCTGTATTAACTTAGATTGTAATTTGAAATTGTATAATACAATAATATTGATGAAGCTTACCTGTATGTTTTTAAATGAAATAATGATGACCTCCATTTTTAAAAATCCTCAGAATTTCAAATCATCTATGATGATAATTTGTGGTAATTTGTGTTGTGTTATGGTAAGGCTAGGGCTCTCAGAGAACACCATTGCAAACTGAGAAGCAGAAAATCCAATCAACTTTTGTCAGTATTCTTAGGAGAATATAAGCTTTAGATTGTGTAAGAACCTGTAAATGCATCATCTTCATAACACCAGGCACTCTCAATGCAATCACAGTGCCATTACCACCTAACCGTTCTTAAAATATAGAATATATGTCAGTGAAAAAAATGTCTTGCAGAGTATTGATGAGACATCAAAGAATGATTGAGAATGAAGACTCGAAGTCACAGCAATTGATGGCAAAGCAAAATAGCAATAATGTTAGCCATGTAGCAGCAAGAACTTGCCAACATGTCTTAGAGCAGCCAAATTGATAAGACTGATGGCATTGTGTAGAAATTCAGTAAACCAAGGGAAATAAATCCTCAGATATATTCTCCCACTCCTACTAAGCTAGAACCACAGAAGGAGGTTAGAGACATGACTGCAGTCTACAAACGCTGGGTGAGATACTGGGAGGGGGGATACGTATTTCTCTGTTTAACTGAGTATGTTGAAAGAAAACACACAGCTGGGAAAATATGTCAGAACGAATACATGAAGACACATTAAGATATAAATTAGGTACAACCAATTATGAAATAGTAAAAGAAGCTTGACATAAGACCACAATTTCCACCCAGTGATTTCTTTTTTTGTAAGTGCGATTTTTTTTTTTTTTTATTGAAAAGACATTCTTTTCTCATACAATACATCCTGACCACAGTTTCCTCTCCCTCCTGTCCTTCCAACTCACTTCCACCCCACCTGCCCTGTGCCTCAGGTCCATTCCCCCTTCAGATTCCAGTTGCCTTTCAGAAAAGAACAGGCTTCCAAGAGACAAGAGTAGGTCAGTTCCGGCTGTCTCTCGACCATTGCCAGCAGTCTTTTGTGGGGGTATCTTTGTGGATTTCTGTGGGCCTCTTTAGCACTTTGTTTCTTCCTTTTCTCATGTGGTCTTCATTTACCATGGTCTCCTCCCTCTCTGTTCTTGATCCAGCTGGGATCTCCTGCTCTCTTTCCCTCGACCCTCGCCCTTCATTGCTCCCACTCATGTCCAGGTTGTTCATGTAGATCTCAGCCATTTCTCCGTCATTGGGCGATCAGGCCCTCTGAATAGGTGAGACAGTTGATTGGCTTGATCTGTTTGGGAGGCATCTAGGCAGTGGTACCAGGTCCTGGGCTCATTGAATGAGTTAGCTGCTTGAAAACTGGGACTTATGCAGGGACTCTTGGCTCAATCTGGGAGGAGGGGACTGGACCTGCCTGGACTGAGTTTATCAGGTCGATCTCAGTCCTGGGGGGGGGAGGCTTTGCCCTGGAGGAGGGGGGAATGGGGGTTGTGCTGGGGGAAGGGGAGGGGGGCAGGAAGGGAGAGAACAAGGGAATCTGTGGCTGTTATGTAGAACTGAATGGTATTGTAAAATAAAATAAAATAAAAAAAAGAGACAAGAGACAAACATGACAAAACAAAATATGGTAAGACAAGGCAAAAGCCCTCATGTGGTCTGGACAAGGCAACTCAATAGAAGGAAAAGAGTCCCAAGAGCAGGCAAAAGAGTCAGAAACACACCCACTTGTTGACATATTGTGCACCCCAATAAACTTATCTGGGGGTCAGAGAACAGAACAGCCATAATATTAAACATAGAGGTTAGGCAGTGGTAGCACACACCTTTAATCCTAGCATTCCAGAGGCAAAGATCCATCTGGATCTCTGTGAGTTCTAAGCCACACTGGAAATAGCCAGGCATGGTGACTCACGCCTTTAATCCCAGGAAGTGATGGCAGAAAGCAGAAAGGTATGTAAGGAGTGAAAACAAGGAACTAGAGCTGTTTAAGTTTTTAGGCTTCCGAGCAACAGTTCAGTTGAGATTCATTCTGGATGAGGACTGAGAGACTTCCAGTCTGAGGAAACAGGATCAGTTGAGGAACTGGTGAGGTGAGGAAGCTGTGGCTTGTTCTGTCTCTCTGATCTTTCAGTATTCACCCCAATATCTGGCTCCAGGTTTGTTTTAAGATTCATGCTACATCTACTCCCAATGTTAGAACTCCCACAAAACACCAAGCTGTACAACCATAACATACGTACAGTGCTTGATGAGGACCCACGCAGGCCCCATGCTTGCAGTTCAGTCTCTGTGAGCCTATGCAAGCCCTGATCAGTGATTCTGTGGGCAGTGCTCTTCTGGTGGCCTCCATTCCCCATGATTCTTACAGTCTTTCTTTCCCCTCTTCCTAGCTCTGAAGGGAGGAACCCAATGGAGACCTCCAATTTAGACTCTCTCCCTATGTCTTAGTTAGGATTTCTATTGCTGTTAAGAGACACCATAACCATGGCAACTCTTATACCAGAAAACATTTAATTGGGGCTGTTGTAAGTTTCAGAGGTTTAGTCCATTATCATCATGGTGAGAAGCACAGCAGCATGAGGCAGACAGACATGGTGCTGGGGAAGGAGCTGAGAGTTCCATATCTTGATCCACAGGCAGCAGAAGCAGACTGTGTTTCCTGCACTGGATGTCATTTGAACATAGGAGATCTCAAAGCCCATCCCCCCAGTGACACCTTCTTCCAACAAGGCCATACCTATTCCAACAAAGCTGCACCTCCTAATAGTGCCACTCCATATGGCCCAAGCATTCAAACACATCAGTCTATGGGGGCCATTTCTATTCAAACCACCACACCCCATAACGTCTGGCTGTGGATCTCTGCATGTGCTCCCACCTGCTGTCTGAGGAAGCCTCTCCAATGACAACTGCACTAGGCACCAATCTATGAGTAGGGAAGAATGTCATTAGGAACATTAAGAATCATTTCGTTGATTGTTTGTTGTTTTGTCAGTCATGTGTGGTTCTACCCTAAGTCTCTGGGCTATCTACCCCCTTGTTTCTGGTCATCCAGGCAGTGTTAGGCATGCGTTCCCTCTCATGGCATGGGCTTCAAATTAGACTAGTCATTGGCTGGCTACTTCCACTAGTTTTGCCCCAGCACATCTTGCAGGCAGGACAGTTAGTAGGTCAAGGGTATTGTGGCTGGGTGGGTGTCCAGTTTTCTCTCTCCATAGCCTGCAGAGCACCTTCCTGTACCAAAAAGTCTAGACTGTAGGGATGAAGGCTCCATGCATGCACCAGCTTAGCCTTTCTACATTCAATGAGCTGTGGAGATGTTGTCCTCTGCAATGGGACTCTAATTGTCAATTTTGAGAGCATGACCCTCTGTCATAGCAGATCACCCTGGGTTATTTAGGTATTTCCAAAGGACCCCTTGGGCCAACAACTAAACCAAATGCAACCCAGTCCCATCACTGAAACCCTTGCTTGGGTACATAAGATGGCCAGTTCAGACTTTATATCCTCCATTACTAGGAGTCCTCACTAGGGTCACCCTTATAAATTCCAGGAAGTTTCTACTGCACTAGATTTCTGTGATGACCCCAAATGCCCTCTAATTCCAGCTGTTTCTCTCTGCACTCTCTCCCTCCATCTCCCCCAATCTGATCCCTCCCACTCCCATCCTCACCATCCCCATTCCACCAGCAACACCTATGCTATAAGCTTTCAAAAGAGAGGAAAACGCTTCAAGTATAAACTGGTATGGAGTTAAAGAGAGGAAACACATCCTGAACAGAAAATTATATTTTTATGATAGAAATGTTGCATACTCTCTGATAGAGGTCTTAGGTCTAGCTTTCTCTGCCTTAAGTATAAAAAGTGTGCAGTAAACCTGAATTGCAAGTTCAGTTCTTGTAGTATGTGAGGCAGAAGTTCAGTGGTACAGTTCGAACAACATAAAGTCTCTTGGTTGAAAGGGGTCTCTATTTTTGTTTGTTTGCTTTAATATTAACTCAATATGACTATATGGATAGAATATATACACCAAAGATTTACATATTACTTGATATATAAATATAAGAAATCTAGACAGACCTTCCCACTGTCTAAGAACAGAAAGTACATGGGCTCAGGAGACAAATTTCATGGGTGGGTGGGCAGGCTATGATATAAGGACAATTGCAGTACTACTTTATAAAGTTTCAAATTTGCATTAGCACATGCCCATAGCTGAGGTCAATACCTGGCAAAGAATAAGCACCCAATAACTATTACTTGTATCTGAAAGCAACATAACACTAGCTCAAAAATATTACCAGTCTTACCTCTTAGTGTCTGCCTAAAAGTTGACAAGCAGCATAAAGTAGGTATGCATGTGGATAGAACTGATTACTAAACAAAACAATTTGGGATGATAAACTGCTAAAATTGGTCCTACTTTTCAAGTTTGTGCCTATGTACCCTTAGACTCTTTTTAACATCCCAAAGTCTCAATGAAGTGACATAAAAGATGAAGAGAGAACATTTAAAAAGCAGGTAGAAAGAGTTGTGCCCCTTTGGAAAACGTTACAAGGTATCTAAAAGCTGAAGTGTAAAAAGGGATTGTTCTATCCTCAATAAAAACACTCGAAAGGATAAAATGCAATCAGTGTAGTAGAAACATTTTTTGTTTATTTATTTATATGTTTATTCATTTCATCATACCTGGTTATATTTTCATGCAAGTATATAGTGTACTATAAACCAGTCCTTGAGATTCACTACCTTCCCCTTTTCTCCCATCTCTTCTCCTGCTAGATTCCTTTTGTCCATAGACAGCTTTTCTTCTACAGTCATGTCACTGATACATGAATTTATGCATCTATATAAAAACCTAAGACCAACATATGAAATAATACTTGTTTTTCTGATATTCGTTTAATTCTCTTAATGTGATTTCCATTAGTTGCATCCACTTCCAGCAGATGACACAACTGTGTTTTTCTTCACAAGTGAAAAAAGTCCATTGTGCCAAGATACCACATTTTCTTCCTTAATTTTTTCTTGTTTGTTTGTGTGGGTTTTTTTCTTGTTTGTTTGTTTGGGTTTTTTTCTTGTTCGTTTGTTTGTTTCATTTTGGATTTTTGGTTTTTCTTTTCTTTTCTTTTTTTTTTTTTTTTTTTTTTTTGGTTTTTCGAGGCAGGATTTCTCTGTGTAGCTTTGGTGCCTGTCCTGGATCTTGCCCTGTAGACCAGGATGGCCTTGAACTCACAGAGATCCACCTGGCACTGCCTCCCAAATGCTGGGATTAAAGGTGTATGCCACCACCGCCCAGTTGGTTTTTTAGTTTTTTAAGACAGTTTCTCTGTGTAATAGTCCTGGCTGTCCTGGAACTCATTTTGTAGATCAGGCTGGCCTTGAACTCACCGAGATCTGCCTGCCTCTGTCTCCTAATTGCTGTAATTAAAATCATGCACCACCACTACCTGGAAGATACTGCATTTTCTTATCTGCTCTTCTTTGATAGGCATCTATTGACAGGTGTTGCTATAATCCAAAAAGGATTCAGTGTAAATGAGTGTGTACCTTGCTATAGGCAACCAGACCTACCCTGGCTTCCTCATCAGAACCTGCATGCTACCTTTCATATAATCTGTGAAAATAATATGAGGAATGAAAGAAAACACTTGCACGTCAGAGAAGGGGCTTGCTGATGTTGGTGTCCCTGCTTCCTTTAGTAGTGGGAATTATTTCCCATCCTCGTTTTCTCTGTGGGGCCTCATCATGTTTCCCTCTTTCCTCTCCAACATAGAATATTTACTTTCAAACTACAGATTGCATTCCTTCCAAAACACCCTGTCTTCTCAGACCAACTTCCCCATAGCCACAAGAGAAAGAATGTGATTAAACCTCATATGGGGCTATTTAACTAATAGGGGAGATCTTTGTCAAAGTCATCTGGTAGGAATTAAATCATTCAGTGCATAATGGTATCCATCGTACTTTCTGGATGAAGAACGCAGTTTGGAGACCCAGTTATTTCCACTTCAAAATAGCAAGGACCCTAGGTAAACAGATGACAACTGTGTTTTTCCTATTTCTATTCATTTTGAGGTTGTTAATTTTCCTTCTTTCCCAGCTCCACCTAACTAAGGAATGACTATTTTTAACAGTATAAGATCATTGCTGCCAATGATCCTCTTTGTCTAACTGATTCAAATCTCAGTAAGGACTTTTAGATTTTTGTTTGAGAGTTGTTAATAAATAAGCAGGTTTATCTGCTTATTTACGTGGATTTGGGATATCAGAAATTTTTCTAGATTGCTAGGTGTGGCTATGGTAATACCTCTACCAAAAGCAACTTAAAGAATACAGTATTTATTTTATTTTATGCTTCCAGAGGAACAGAATCCATAGAAGCGGGGAAGGCATGCTATGGTGGCAGGAGGAGGAAGCTGGATGACCACATTTTCTTCTATACAGGAAAGAGAGAGAAAAGGAGAATCTGTAGGGGGTAGTGCACAGGAAGTATGATAAGCTATAAACACTCACAGCCCACCTGTAGTAATGCTTTTCCTCAGCAACCCCCCACCTCTCCTAAAGGTTCCACAACCTCCCTAAGTTGCTGGCAACTGGGGACAAAGTGTTCAAGTACATGAGACTATAGGAGACATTTCTCATTCAAATCACTGTTGGGACTGGAACCAGAGGTTTATGCATGCAAGGCAAAAGTGCTCTATCAATGAGCTCAATTCAGCCCAGACTTCTTCCCTTTAAAGGTCTGAAGCTGTTATTGGCTCTTTGGGGTTTGCTATTTTTGAATTTTCTAAAAAAATAAAATTGTAAAATTTCAAGTTTGATATCTGAAATATATCAAGACAACCAGTAGAGAGATTAGTCTGCCTGTACTCTCCTGTATGTCAAGACCAATATGTTAGACATGAAATTAAAAAAATATTGACAATCAGCTAAAAATTATGTTCATGTCATAGTACAGGGGTACTTCTGTCACTCAATTCTTTTCTTAAAATCTTTAAGCAAGAAAAAAACCTTAGTTTTAAAACCTAAATCTTACTTTAAAAATCCATAAACACATGCACATAACCACTTATAGAGCATTATTAACTTATTTATTTGAACTTAATAGAAGAGTATTTTTGTTCCAATAGTTGTTTGAACTTAAAAATGACAATAAAATGTGCCAGCAAAAAGAATGATTTCTCTCTCCCCCTCTCAACTACTCATCCTCATTTTCAAACATGAGATACAAGTCATCAATTTCATTGTGACTTAGCAATTTATTTACACAGTTTTACTGCTGTGGACGCAACATAGCTGAGTCTTGAGCTTGATGAAATATTGTTATCCACATAATTCATTTTCTGCTGCTTCAACAAGGTGTTTGGATTTGTGGGGGCTCCCATTTGAGGTTGAAATTGAATTGAAAATTCATGCGAAGGCTGTACAGACGAGGCAAGTCTATCAGAAAAGCGTCCATTAAATTTATTCTCTGGTGTCTGGCAGCAAAATGTGCTCCTGAGGCCTTGAAAATAGCTCTCATTATCATATCGATTGGAGCCAACAAATATAACTCAAATCTAAGGTGAGTGTAGGTTTATTCCTAGATATTTATAGTGAATTTCTAATATTTATTTTATATATAGCTCACTTTGAGTTTAGTGTAAGGTATTAATGATTACAGTACAGTTTATAATTTCTTTTTAGACAGTCCTCACTTATTAAAGATGCTATTGATTGAGATGAAATTAGCAATACCCCATTAATTTGTAGTTCATCTTTTAGTACCAGCCATAAAATAAAGCAAAGGCCATATTCATTATAAATTACTCCGTAAGTAGATCCTGTATGCAATGTAGAAACAGGATAGTACAGATGTTTCCTGGACAGATACCAGTCACAATAGGGAAATAATAAACAAAAAGATGATATTTCTTCCCCAATATAGTTTCTTTTATTTGGAGAAATGGGAAACAATTTGCTAAGTTACAGGGTAAATGCACTTATACTCTGTGATGGCTCAATGTCAAGTTTTTCAGAAAATATCTAGAGCTGGGGAAGTATTTGAATGTTACACATATATACATAGTATTGTTATTATACTTCAGACAATATGATTAAATGCTAGGATAACCAGGGGGAGAAGCTACCTTGCACCCATGACTGTGCAGTAAAGACACCATTGACCAGGCTGTGGAATTTCTCACACTTTGTGGTAAATGTTGCTTATTTCAACTACCAGGAGTCTCATATATAAACACAAAGCAGTATAATCACACACACATACACACATACACACACACAAGTGGAGAGAGAGAGAGAGAGAGAGAGAGAGAGAGAGAGAGAGAGAGAGAGAGAGAAAGAGAGAATTAAATTGGGCCAAGAGAAATGATAGCGAGATAATCCTATAATGGCAACCAAGAATATATATGCATAGAAAGAGATGGGCATTCCTAGCAGAAAGTTGATTACTCACAGTTCTTCAGGGAGCTGACAAGAAACAAATGGCTGAGAACCATTAAGTAGTTTAAGGATTGAGAAAAATCAGCAGCTTAGTGTAGATGTAACCAACAGTCTTATTAAATAAGAAACACAGAACCAATGTAAAAGAGAAAGCCGAGAGGTCAGAGCTCAGAGCTAAAATCTCACCCTTCCAAGCCTTCGGTGTCCCATCTTCCCGAAAGAGAGCTATATCCTGTCTGTCCATCTTTTTATAGTATTTTGTTCTGCCTTCTCTTTGGTTGTAAACCCAAACATGTGACTGCCTCGTCACTGTCTGTATGTACAGCCCCCCAGGTCTTAAAGGCATATGTCTCCAATGCTGGCTGTATCCCTGAACACACAGAGATCTATGGGATTAAAGTCGTGTGCCACCACCGCCACACTCTTGCTATGGTTCTAATAGCTCTGACCCCCGGGTAACTTTATTTATTAAGATACAATCAAAATCAAATTACAGTACAATTACAATACCACCACATTTTCCCTTTTCTATTTTAATAAAAAGAAAAAAAAGCAAAAGGTTATAACTAACAAAAGAAAAACTATATACAAAAGTACAATAACTATATACAATACAAACAAGTAATAAATACCTAAACAGGTATTTGACAAATCAGAGAAAATAATTCCATTATCTATCCTATTTTGGTAAATCCAAGATGTATCTAATGCACTTTCTATCCTAATTAATTTTCAACTATAACCAACTAATCTTCAACCATAACTAACTAATCTTCAACTCCCTCAGAGACCCAAGAAGGGAATAATATTAGCTAACAAAAATAAAAACAGGAAGTGCATGCAAGCAACTTCCAAAAAATTTGTGAGTTGACAGAAACAGCCAGCTGCCTGGGCAGTCACCTGAGGTTTCTCTGCAGTGTTGGGGCATCATCTTCAGCCTACAGGCTTAGCGTATCTGACAGACTCATTTGTGAAGTAGGATGTACATAAGGTCAACAGTTCAACCTCACATTGGGTGAGAACAGTCCATGTACCAGAAACACCTGAATTCCACTAGTGTCCTGTCATGATTCAGGATTTTAAATCTGGAAATTGTTGACAGTTTTTGAATTCAGCTATCCATTCTTCTTGGCTGTGTATATATGGCTTCATCTCAGCATCCCCTTCTTTTCCACATCCCTCTATTAAATGCCAGTCTACTATGGAGAGGCGTGAGCTTTCAGATGCTGTTCCATTGCACAACAGAAGCCATCGGCCCTCTGCCTGTTGAGCTACCTTCGAAGAAAAGGGCACTGTACCTTTTCCGGATTGTGAAGGCCACTTCAGGGATGGGGCCATATTGTCCTGGCCTCGGAAGATGCCTTTTGATAAAGCCATAACCACACTTGTTTTGGCAAGAATCAGTAGTCCTTTGTTTCGTGTTCTGTCTGTCCATTTTGTCCTGTTGATTCGAGGATATTTTGTTGTCCAGTGGCTAACTTTTGCCACAATGAAAGTTGACTCCATATGCAGTTTCTTCAATGCCCATATTTTCTCTGGAGTAGATTGGTACTGCCAGGAGCCGACATGTCTCAAAAAAGAAAAATTTTCTAAGTTATTAAAACATTTTAAATGCCATATTCTGTAGATCTCTGAAGGGTTTGAAGATGACCTGTCTAAAACATCTCTGCTCAATTTTTAAAACATATCTAATATGACTACAAGTTCTATTGTAATGGCGCCCAATGGCTCGATTTTCCACCTTAAACCTGAGAATATTTAATAACCAATTCTAAACAGAGCCAAAACCAGGTTCCTGCTTCTTGTCTCATATGGGCAGCTAGACACCGCAAAATGCAGGTTTGAACACTGGCGGGTTCCTGGTGTGTGCATTTGACCAGCAGTATGGCGGAAATGAGGTGTCTGCCAGCGGCACATTAAGCTGTGTGGTAGATTTAGTCTTTACTAGTATTTAAAAAAAAAAAAAAAAAAAAAGAGGTTTCTGGGCTACATGCTGCTTTGATAAAAGCTTAGACCCACTATTTCTGAGACTTGATGACTCCCAGAGCTGGCAGAAAACGTACCACTGCCATGTTGGGAAGCTGAAGTGGGCAGCCACAGCCCTTTTCAGTCTTAGAATGGTGCAGATTAAAGCAATAGGCTCAAGGTAATATAAAAAATAAGCCACATAAAGATGGCTACCACACAGAGAATCTGAATTATGTTGTCTTTGATATTCATAACTGAAGAAAAACATTTGATTGCAAAAGCTGTTGAGTTATGCCAAAATGTATATTTTAAAGGTACCTTGACTTCAAAATTTGGATTTAAGGATATGTTGCTTTGGAAAAGAGGTTCTGCTTTTGTTTCCACAGAAAGCCAGAGGCTGTGGATTTGTTCCAGATTAAGATACATCAAGTTTCACCAGCCAAGACCCCCTGAAAGGTCTCCGATGACACCATGGCCCAGATGATCCAACATCCAGAGCGGTTTCAAGGCAACTGGTTCACACAATACAGCCTCACGGACTACCCCATACGCCTAAAATTTTCTTTGCGTTCCCATAAGATACAGGGCCCCCCTCCAGCAGGAAGTAGTAAGAGATGCTACGCCCAAATTCCCAAATATACCAAGCTGGCTTTAGAGGTGGAATTGGCTCACTCCCCCTCTAAACCCAGACATATTGCTTAAAAAAAAAAAAAAATGGTTAAGAGATTCTTGTGTCCCAAATCAGAAGAGCCCTCTTGTATGGGACAGACAAAAAACCAATATTTTTATTTAAAACAGGTTGATTATAAATGCAATCTCTT
Source organism: Peromyscus leucopus (assembly GCF_004664715.2). Taxonomy (NCBI): domain Eukaryota; kingdom Metazoa; phylum Chordata; class Mammalia; order Rodentia; family Cricetidae; genus Peromyscus; species Peromyscus leucopus. The sequence continues at coordinate 118,172,999 of NC_051065.1, read as the reverse complement.
TCTAAAAAAGAAAAGGGGATATGATATAGATATATAGGATATAGAGATAAGAAAAAGGGTAGATTAATGAACCTACTTTTAAAGAACAACAACTTGTTTAAAATGTTTTACATTGATATAGATTTTAGTTTATGTTTAAAATGTTTTACATTGGTATAAATTTTAGTTTAGTGATACAAACTTGAAGTTAGTTTTGTTATACTATATATATATATATATATATTCTTGTTTAAAGTGTTATGTTTATGTAACTCATTTAAAATTGTAATGGATAATTAAAAAATAGATTAATAATTAGTCATCTATGATAATCATATTTGTAGCCATGTTAGTTAAGTCTTCTAGGTATACATAGATATATTTCAGATAGATAGGTAATCTTCAAACACTTCATAGACCTAGAGAATATGGCATTTAAATCACTTAAAATTCTGTTGACATGAGACACAATTGCTCCTGGCTGCACCAATTGATCCCGAGAGAATGTTGGGCTTCTAAGACATTTCCATCTGGAAGTTTGACTTTTTGGCACAAAATGGCCTACTGGGCAAAGAACTGCCCTTGCCTTGACGGCTGACAGTACGAATGCAATGCTGTCCTTTCTGGACAAGCGGGACACAAGAAAATTGACCACTGTACTCTGCCAAGACAGGGTAAGATGGTCTTTCAGAATTCCTGCCTCTAAAAATGGTCTGTCAGATACTCTAGGCCTGTAGCCAATTTAAATGCACCAACAATGCTGAGAAACATTGGGTGACTGTCCAGGCTGCCAGCTGTCTTGGTCTACTCTTGCAAGATTCCCGAAAGTTGCTTGCATCCATCTACCATTTCTCAGGTACCATTATGTTCCTTCTCAGGTCTTTGATGTGGCTGAAAACTAGATAGTTATGGTTTGCTCAGTTATGATAAAAGATAAGTTGGATATAAAACCTTAAATTCACAAATATAGGATAGATAGGACATCTTCTTTAGTATTATAACTGTAATTCTTGCTCGATAATTGTTTTTTATATGTAATTTTACCATGTTAAGTTAAAACCTTACTTTTTAAAAAAAGAAGAAAAGGGGAAGTGCTGTGGATATCAATTCTATATAAATAAAACACTGATGGTCAGTGACCAGGCAGGAAGTAGGTTGCCAGGCAGGAAGTAGGTGGGACAAGGAGAGAGGAGAATTCTGGGAAGCAGAAGGCGGAGGAGGGAGACACTGCAGCCACCGCCAGGACAAGCAGCATGTAAAGACTCTGGTAAGCCACCAGCCACGTGGCAAGGTATAGATTTATAAAAATGGGTTAATTTAAGATAAAAGAACAGTTAGCAAGAAGCCAGCCACGGCCATACAGTTTATAAGTGATATAAGCGTCTGAGTGATTATTTTATAAGTGGATTGTGGGACTGCGGGGCTTGGGGAACCTGGAGAGAAGCCCTCCAGCAACAGCTTAGTTATAGTAGAATACAATACTTAAAGTCATGGATTCCTAACATTTAACCTGAGTTGCATTCCTCCTTTACCCCATTACTGTGGGATCTTGAGCAAGATGTTTCCTCTTTAAAATAGATATAAAGATACACTCACATCATAATATCATTAAGTTCGGGAAGTATTTAAAATCTAGTAATGTTTGCTGTATTTGTTACTTTTATTTGTTATCATTATTATAATGAATTACTTGACCAGAACCAAGGACCCCATTTCCCAGGACTTTATGAATGAAAATCTAAATACAGTTTTTCTTTCATTTTGATATTTATGATCTTTAGCATCAAGCAGGTTAATTAACTTGATAGAATCTCTAATTGTATAAAAAGGAGAATAAATTCACCTTTTTCTATCCTATTATTAATATGAATATAACATTGTGTATATAAAATGTCTGACCTAAATAACTATACAAAAATAATATACAGAGAGGAACTATAAAAACAAAAAAATTAAATACTATGCCAAAGTTTCTACCATAAAAGAATAAGCAATTCTATGGGTTTGACTGAGGTATCTTAGAAGGTATACAAACAGAATCGTTTAGCAATATTTATTCACTGAAGCCCTTATCTCAGAATAGTTTCTGTATGCATTCATGTATATATGTATATGAGGTACCATAGCTGGAGAGTTTTCTCTCCAGGTCCCGCCAAGCCCTGATAGTCCGACAGCCCACTTATAAAATAAACACACAGATGCTTATATTATTTAAACTGGCCTAATGGCTCAGGCTTCTAGCTATCTAGTTCTTACATCTTAAATTAACACATTTCTATAAATCTATACCTTGCCACATGGCTCATGGCTTACCGGCATCTTTGCATGCTGCTTGTCATGGCGGCAGCTGGCAGTGTCTCTCTCTGCCTTCCTGTTCTCTCATTTCTCCTCTTTGTTAGTCCTGCCTATACTTCCTGCTTGGCTACTGGCTAATCAGTGTTTTAATTATTGACCAATCAGAGCAACACATTTGACATACAGACCATCCCACAGCAAGGTACATTTGCAAGTAAGTATGTAGATATCTGAGAATAATCATCCATATTTTTCTTTGGTTGCTTTACACCTTGGTTCTGAAGTAGGATCTCTCACTGACCTGGGACTCAAATAGGCTAGGCTGGATGACCACTGTCTTAGTTAGGGTGTCTGTTGCTATGAAGGGACAGCATAATCATGGCAACTCTTAGTACGGAAAACATTTAATTGGGGCTGGTTTACAGTTTCCGAAGTTTAGTTCATTTTCATCATGGCAGGAAGCATGGAGAAATGCAGGCAAACATGGTGCTGGAGAAGGAACTGAAAGTTCTAAATCCAGATCAACAGGCAGCAGGAAGAGAGAGCAACACCAGGACTGGCTTGAGCATCTGAGACCTCAAAGCCCTCCCCCAGTGACACATGTCCTCCAACAAAGCCACACCTACTCCAACAAGGTCACACCACCTAATAGTGCTACTGCCTATGGGGCTATTGGGGCCATTTTTGTTCAAACCACATTCCACTCCCTGGCCCCCATAATCTTGTATCCATATAATAATGAAGAAATGCATTCAATTCAACCTCAAAAGTCCCCATAGTCTATAACAGTATCAGCACTGTTTAAAAGTCCTAAATTCAAAGTTTCTTCTGAAATTCATACAATCTCTTAATTATAATTACCAGTAAAAGCAAAATGAAGAAGCAAATCACATACTTCCAACATTAATGGCACAGGCTATACATTACCATTCCAAAAGTATGAAAGAGGACATAGTGAGGAAACACTGGACCAAAGCAAAACCAAAAACCAGCTGGGAAAACTCCAATCTCTACATCTCCATGTCTGATGGCAAAGTTCTCTTCAGATCTCCAATTCCATTCAGCTTTGTTAACTGCAACACATTTCCTTCCCTTGGGCTCACTCTACTCCCTATTAGCAGCTTTCCTTGACAGATATCCTTTGACTCTGGCAATTCCAAAATCTTGGAATCTCCAAGGCAATCCAGGCTTCAACTTCACAGGTTCCTGCAATGGCCTCTCTGGGCCTCCAAGTAGGGACACCTCTGCCAAACACCTGGCCTTGGTGGCTTTCTGTAGTTGCAGAGGGAGATTCTATAACTTTTTTTTTCTATCTTTGACTCTAAAGCCAGAACCACATGTTTGAAGCTGCCAAGTTCTGCTGCTTTCTAGGATTGAAACATGACTCCCTCATTCAAGAATATCTTCATCAAATTTCTGTTTTTGATTGTTTCCTTCACTGCCTAAACTTGGCTGTCCTAAAACTCAATCTGTAGGCCAGGCTGACCTGGAACTCTGTAATCTGCCTGCCTCTCTCTCCTGAATGCTAGAAGTAAAGGTGTGTACTACCATACCTGGCTCCAAGCTTTTCTTTAATTCATTTTCACAAGTTGGAAGCCTAGCTGAGTCTTGCCCTGAAGTCACAACTCCCTGTATTCCATTGAGAATCAAGATTTTCTTTTACCTGTTTATCTCCTTGAACATAGACTTTAGTTCCCTTACACTTCCTAGTACCCCCCTTCTTTTCAAACTCTACATTTTGTATTTTCCTTGCTCGGCTTGCTCCTTTTCATTATAGATCTGCATAAGCATGGCCATTAATAACCAAGTAACAGTCAATACTAGCCTGTCTGGAAATCTCCTCTGCAAAAGCTGTAACCCTTCAATTTAGTCTCAGCCTGATTTTTTGGACAAGGGCAAAAACAAAGCCACATTCTTCACCAAAATATCACGAGAACAGTCTCTCGGCCACAAACTAATATTATTCTCCTCTGAAACCTCTTGATTCAGGCCACCACAGTTCAAATCACCCTCAGCACCACTGTCCTCCATATTCCTACTAGGATGGCCCATTAAGTCCTACTTAAAACTTTCAAGTGCTTTGTTAATGCAAAGTCCCAAAGTCAAATTCCTCCAAACAAAGGCCTGGCCAGACCTATCAAAGCAATACTCTAGTGCCTAATACTAAGTCTTCTGTCTTAGGGTTTCTATTGATGTGAAGAAACACCATGACCACAGCAACTTTTATAAAGGAAAACATTTAATTGAGGCTGGCTTACTATTTCAGAGGTTTAGTCCATTATCACTGTGGCAGGAAGCTCATCATGGTGGGAAGCATGGAGGCAGGCAGGCAGACATGATACTGGAGAAGGAGCTGAGAGTTGTATATCTGGATTGGCAGTCAGTCAGAAGAAAGAATGACACTGGACCTGGCTTGAGCATTTTAGACCTCAAAGTCCATCCCCAGCGACACATTTCATCCAACAAAGCCATGTATACTTCAACAAGGTCACACATCCTTAATAGTTCCACTCCCTATGAACCGATAGGGACCATTTTGATACAAACTACCACAACTAGTGAGCCCTCAAGATTTACCTGGAAATATAGGCATGTACATCACTGTATCCTGTTTTTTTGTTTGTTTGTTTGTTTTATTATGTTTTTTTAAGTGAATCTGAGAATGCTTGTGTACTTTGCTAACAGAGCTATTGCTATCTCATGAGCCCAGCACTCACCTTTTACAGGAAAAAAATTGAATTCTTTTTCAGCATTCTGAAGTTGTGTGTTAAAGCTAATAATGGTCTCTGTGTTACTATTCATAATCAGGCATTGCTAACAATAATACATATATTTATGAGGTTGAAATGCCATATATATTAGTCAAATGTCAAAAAATTTAGTTCAAACCAGCTCTAGTCTAGGAGAAAGGCTGATGGGAGCACAGCTTCGTCCAACATGGTGACAGTCAGATGATCCAAGTATTAGCAAATGCTTCTCTCTCTAGACTCAGAACGGCTGGAGAGTCTGCCTAGCTTCCTGCATTACAAAGGAGAGAATCATAGACATCTCTTTGGGTAAATACATTTTATGTGGTTCTAGTAAAACATTCTGTCCTGGCCAGTTTTTTTTTTTTTTTTTTTTTTTTTTTTTTTTTTTTTTTGTCCACTTTAGTCATTTGAGAAGATGGAACCTCAATGAAAAAATACTCCCACCAGACATATTGGCCTGTGGGGAATTTTCTTTATTATTATGATTGTTGTGGGAAGGCCTAACTCTCTGTGGGCAGTGCTATTTCTTGGCGGGTGATCCTGGATTATACATACATATATGTATATATATATATATATATGTGTGTGTGTGTACATATATATATATACATATGTGTGTATATATATTTGTGTGTGTGTGTGTGTGTGTGTGTGTGTGTGTGTGTGTGTGTGTGCTGAGTCAGCAGTGAAGAGCAAGCCAGTAAGCAGCATTCCTCCATGGTCTCTGCTTCAATTAATTCTTGCCTCTAGGTTTCTGCCCTGCTTGGGTCCCTGCACTAATTTCCCTCAGTAATGGAATGTGACCTAAGAGTTTTTAGAAGAAATAACTTTCTTCCCAAGCTAACTAAGACTAAATTCCATAATATCCAGCTAAGATAGAAGGTCTTGAATCCTTGTCTGAGCTAATCAGTGCTATCAAAGAGTTGTTGTTATAATAATGGCTTCTAGATCATATTATATATCATATGATATGGCTATCTAGATAATATTGCACAACATACATAGTATATACATATATACACATATATTTTATATTGATCTTTAGATCATCTTATACACAAACACACATACACACACACACACACACACACACACACACACACACACACACACACACACATATTGTTAAGTCTCAACCCCGGGGAAAAATGGCTGAGGTGATTATTTAACATATCAGAGTGGACATAGCTGCCAGGTTCTCCCATCATCCCTCAGTCCCTATGTGTTACAAGGTATGGCTGCATACTCAACCCCCAAACTCACCAGTCCAAGAACTGAGCTACCCTTCCCTCAGAGGCTCTTCCATATATAATCCAGCTATTTGTTTACCCACCCCTTTTGTACCTTATCCCTCTTGGCTGCTACACCTGGTTCCCCTCTTCCCCTCACATGCTCCTGCTCCTCACATGGCTTAAGGTCATGTCCACTCTGAACTCTTCTGATGTCTCTGACTCTGGCTACGCTCTCCCTTTTGTCTAGAGTTAACTTTTTTTCTACACCATACATAGGGGCAGTCATGTCCTTTCCTTTTTATTTCTTTTTTTTTTCATTCATATATGATATGTTGATTTCAAGATTGACTCTGGTTACCTTTTGCATGACAAGTTGACACTTTTTATAATAATTTAATGTGAATGTGATTAATAGAAAAGTAGGATTTATGCTTTAAGAGGGAAATATTACAGTTCAAATCTTGCACTTAAAAAGCTTTCAGAAACTTTGTTTCTGTCATTTTTATACTTTATAATATACAGAGAAAACGGTGCTTAAATGTTAAAGCAGGGCAGCATAAAACGAACGAAAAACCTGTTATGGTCAGTAGACCAGCAAAAGAAAGAAGCAAGGTTTCCTTGAATGTTAATTTGGAAAAAGCTATTTGCTTCTAAGTACAAATGGTACCCATTAAAAATCCCTATAGTTGTTATCCCTCACCTCTAGAAATGTCTGAGAGCCAGGACCTGAGACTCCTGTCCCTTGTTTTCAATCCATGACCTTTTAGATTCACCCAACCCCTTTCCTAGCCTGGACATCCAGATTCTTGAAGTCTTGCTTCCTGGCTCCAGTAAATTCTTGAATATTCTATTAGCATGCAAATGCCATAGTGACACTCAGGCCTTCCTGTGCATTGAATGAAAGGACAGAAAGGTCACTAACTTAGAGTCAACTTGGTGCCCTGCATGAATTCATGATTAGCCCTGATCTTTTTATTTGAAATGAGTTTTGAACACAAAGTATACATCCCAGGGAAGGGGAGTTTATCCTGACTGAGTTGAAACTCCCCACATGTTCCAGTGATGTCTTGAATCCTCTCCCAGGAGCAGCTAGAATGAAAAAAGAACCGAGTTTTCAGCACAGTGGCAGGAATCTTTTCTGCCTAGTCAGTGCTGGGTCCTACACATTGCTAAAAATTCTGATGTATATCTGACTCAGTCCATTTACACCACAGCAGAATACAGGCCTATTTCTACAGAGCACCTGGTCTGAAATACATGCCCCAAATTGTAGCAGGAATCTTAAAAGTTCTTATTAATAAAATCAAACCCGAGGCCAGTTATCGGGGTCAATGCTGGTAGATCAGAGAGACTGAACAAGCCACAGCTATCTCACCTTGCCAATTCCTCAGCTGGTCTTGTTTCCTCAGACTGGAAGCTTCTGTGTCCTCATCCCAATGGCTCTCAGCTGAACTGTGCTGCTCGAAAGCCTGAAGCTTAACCAGCCAAATGCTTCTAGTTTCTGGTCCTCACGCCTTATATACCTTTCTGCTTTCTACCACCACTCTCTGGGATTAAACCTGGCTTTCTGGGATTAAAGGCATGTGTCACCATGCTTGGCTTTTTCCAATGTGGCCTTGAACTCACAGAGATCCAGAGGGATTTCTATCTCTGGAATGCTAGGATTAAAGGTGTGTGCTATCACTGCCTAACTAGTGGCTTTTCTGTTCTCTGACCCCAGATAAGTTTATTAAGGTACATGATATTTTGGGGAACACAATATCACCACACCAAATCTTAACTTATACATGCAATTGCAAGCATTTTGAAGTTGGAAGTGAAGTAAACTATTGAAAAGTTTTACAGTATGAGAATGAACGGTTTCAGGGGTGGTGGAGGCCCAGGACAATGTTCCAGACTGAATGATCAAAGCAGACAGCAGCAGGAGGCCTGTGTGTTTATGTTGAGCTTCAGAGATTTTTAACTGGAAGGTTGTAGCCCATATTTGAACATTTTACATTCTTGAGGTAAGGTCCAAAATGGCAGTGCTGGTGATATTGTCCTAAAAAGAAGAACTTTGGTCTGGTAAACAGAAGGAATATTGGATAAACAAGGTGGGTTTCTGTTTCCTGAAAAAGGAGGTCTCTCAAGGTAGTTTCTGTTTACCAGGTACCTCCCTTAATCAACCCCCAAAGGTCAACAACCTTAAGCAAGGACATCTAATTCCTGGTCAGTCCCTAACAGACTCTCTCAGCTCAATCACACTACCCTGCTGACACCTGAAATCAGCTTAAGTTTCTGCCATTTTTCTCTAATCTCTGCCCCTGAAGCCTCCTCCGCCCCTGCCCTCCACCCCCACCCCCTGAGAGATGGTCTTGGTCATTGATCCCTAGTAAACCTTTCTTTCTACCCATGGAAAGTCCCAATTTTGTGGTTTTTGTGCACCCTCACAATATTTCTTAGGTCTCTACCCTTTGGAAAGGCAGGGAGGGAGAAATTGTTAATCCTGAGATTCAAAAGAGACAAACCAGTTCCACCATTTTGATATAAATTTGAAGTAAGCTTTAATCAAATACTGACCAAAACGGGCTTTGGTCAGGTCAGGACCATTCCAGATATTTCTCAGCTGAATGGCCCCAAGACACATTTTTCAAGAGCTTATAAGGACAAACACATATGGCCACCATATTTTTCCATGAGGCTTTGTTCTTTTCCGAGAACTAGAACTCCCAGCATTCCAGGAGTTACCTGATCCTTGGGTGTCAGGGGCTTACAGGTTAACATTGGGTGTTAAAATATCATATTAGAAGTGAATGGCCACTTACAAATGTTTGGTATGCATTCTACCAATCTATCTTCTAGAAACAAATATTAACTGCCGTCTATTTTTTGTAAGCAATTGGTACCAGGTGGAGATAAATGTATGAGTGTATATGAACCAAAAATTCTTGAAAATTTTAATACACACAATTCATTATTGTTAAGATCAAAAGTATTTGTCTTGTTCAAATGCTTTACAGTTTGTCCATAGTTGGACTACTTTGGTGGTTTAGAAAATGTATTTTTTGTGTACTCTAATTCTCCTTAAGTCGCTGACAAAATGAAGAACTTACTAATTTGATGATTCATTGATAAATAAAACTTCCATCTGTTCTGTGGTACCTGGAAGGTATTTCTCATGGTCCTGTGTCCAACTCTCAGCAATGGGTAGGTTTGATAATGGAATCCTGTTTGTACTTTCTGTGTAGTTGGGTTTGGACAAAGTTTTCATTCAAAGATATTGAGATGTGTGCTCAGATCTTTAAATATTAAGCACATAAAACAAAGTTTATGCTACTTCTACCATCTGCTTCCAGGTCTCAGTACCTTTTGTGGTGATTATTTGTGCTGCTACTTTCCTGTTGCTGTGATTAAACACCATGACCAAGGCAAGCTATAGAAAGAAGGATTTATTTGGGTTTATGTTTCCAGAGGGATGACAGTCCATCATGGCGAAGAGGGATGACAGCAGGTGGCAGGCATGACAGCAGGAAGCTAAAAGTCATTTCTTGAACATAAGTATGAAACAGAAATAGCAAAGTGGAAGTAGGAGTAAGCCTATACAAGGTCTCAAGGTCCACAACTGTCCAAGTTTCATCTCCTAAACTTTCCCAGACAATCCCACCAACTGGGTACAAAGTTTTTAAATACCAAAGCTTATGTAGAATATTTCTCGTTTATACTTCTACAGTGTTCCTCTTTGTCAAAGCATGGATAACTAGCTTTGTCTTTCACAAAGTCTACCTATTACCATCTTTTCTTCTAAACTCCACTCTTGGACGTCTAGTCTAGTGACTAGGGGCCCAATTGATTGAAATTCAAAAGAAAAAAAAAAAACTAAACATTTTCTGCTTAAATTATGCCAACATGTAACAGATGCTGAATATATAATGACAGATGAAATCCAAAATGATACTCTTGAGTATAGCTTAAAATGTAAGTAGAATATTATGGCATTTGTCTTAGTATCATAACTTGCACCAAAAATACACCAGTATTTCAATGCAAGGGGAAATCATCTTGAAAATAAATGAAAAATATACTTTAACAATGTTGGCCATTTGCTCTCAATTCTTTTTCCTTCTAATGTTCCAGATCAAAATAGTTGTATAGTTTAAATTTCAAACAAACATTTATGAAATTCTTATACTATGTCAGAAGCTGTTACAAGATCTGGAGATACAGCACTGAACGACAACAAAAGGTCTGTAATAGAGTGGTATAGATGATGATGGAATGGATTATAACAGATAGTCCTACTAAGAAAAATAAGGCAGAGCTAGGGGATGAAGGTGCTATTCAATTTTAGAGGGTCATTAGGAAGGTTTCTCTGATGCAGTGACATTCCAGTCTCCTACATACAGTTCATGTGGGAGATGCACTAAGAAAAGTGTGGTAGTCTGTTCACACACAGTATTTTTACTTGTACTCTTTGTGGTTAATATGTATGATAACTATGTGGATGAGGCAAGTGAATAAGGAACCACAGAGCTCTAAGGAGGAAAAAAATGTAATAGAATGAACTTGGTGGATATACAATGCAATCTATATGTTTATTTTTGTGTGATATTTTCTATGTAACCTTATTTTGCTGTTTGGTAGTGCTGGCCATTGATAATGCTTAACTTGATCTAAGCACTGTACTTCAGAAGGATCATGGAGATTAAGACACAACTAACTATACCCCACTTGTATTAAGAAATAGCTTCCTCCAAAGAACCATTCTTTCCCATGTCATTTTATAGGATCTGAAAGTACAATATCCCTTTGCCAAAGACAAGATCAGACATAGACTCTGTATTCTCTTTCTTTGTCTCATGAATGATTGATGATTTGACTGTATCAGATGTCCTTGACAAAACCTAGTGAGGCTTCTTCCACCCACAGCCATACATAGCCTTTATCAAACCCACAAAACTTCTTCAATACTCCCTACTAAAACTTCCTAGATGAAGACACATTCCCTGACAGTTCAGCTGGAATCTCCAGCTTAGCCACATTTCTCTCTCACCAAACCTTGCTCTCTCAGAAAAACCACCCATAAGTTCAATTGTGGCGGATCCTCCCCTGAAGCTGCTAGCTGCCCACAACCCTGCCTAAAAGTGTACCATACTTGGGCACAAACCCAGCTTGTAACTTGACTACAGAGTACATAAACGTCAGGCTTTAGATCAGCCATGTGATTTTTTTCCTGCCCCCTTCTCCTGCCTCAATCTCTGGAGGAGTCCTCTGGGAGCAGAGGATAAACCTGGTCTTTTACTTGCTAATTCAGCTTGATCTGACTTACCACATTGGTGGAGAAACCCACTATCAGAGTACAGAAAAGTGATTACTGACAAATCAGCTCGTATCCAGCTCTTTGTTCTCATTTATCCTTTGCTCTTGAGACATTTAGAGATCTTTCAGTTGTGTATTCTCCCCAGTTCCATTCTTTTCCTTATAGTATACTATTCTTTTTTGATCCAGTTGACCCTTTCCTAATGCCTAAAATGCTTTGTAAAGTTCTAGATTGTAATGTACATTTAAATCGTCATTTGTTTATACTCAATCAATATAGATTATGTCAGGTTCCATTATTAATTCCTGGAAGCAAAATAGATCAAATAAATAAACGAATAACCAAAAAAAGGAAAGAAAACAAAATACAAAACAAAACAACCAGAAACCTTCCCTGTGAAAGGTTACAGTGGTTTGATTAAGAATGGTCCTCACAGATGCATATACTTGAATATTTAATCACCAGGGAGCAGAACTCTGATAGAATTAGGTGGTGTGGCCTTGTTGGAGGAAGTTTATCACTGGGGGGTGGACTTTGAGGTTTCAATAGCCCATGCCAGGCCCAGTCTTTCTCTGCCTGTCTCTATCTCTCTGTCTCTCCATCTCTCTGTCTCTCTCTGTCTCTCTCTGTCTCTCTCTCTCTCTCTCTCTCTCTCTCTCTCTCTCTCTCTCTCTCTCTCTCTCTCTGCCTATGAATCAGGATGTAGCACTCTGCTAATGCTTCAGCACCTGCCTGCAGGCTGCCATGCCCTCTACCATGATGATAATGGACTAAACCTCTGAAACTGTAAGCAAGACCACAATCAAATGCTTTGTTTGAAAAGAGTTGCATTTGTCCTGGTGTCTCTTCATGGCAAGAGAACAGTGGCTAAGACATGGAGATAGATCAACAAGTGATCTGTTTAATATCTAATATGATACTTCACGCAAGGAAAAACTTTAAAGTTAGGAAGAGAGAGATAGCTTGTTTTTTGGGAGGGTTACATTTTAAAGCCAAGTGGTCAAGGATCCAGTTAAACAATGTCTGCAGTTTGGAGTAGAATGCAGAAACTGCAGGTATCCAGTTCTGAGGGCTGTGAATGACAGTTGCCCAGGTTTCCGAACACCAGTGGTGCCCAAGGTCAGCAAAGCATGTCCTCTGATCACCTAGAGCAGTATTGCAAAACAAAATCACAGATGTTAGTGGGGTTATTTGTAAAATTTCCAATTTGCATTTCCAAGAGACGTTCCTATTCCAAAACGTGTTAGTTGAGCAAGTAGAGGTGCTACCTAAATTAGTCAGTACCCATTATTTTGAGGTCATGTTCTTTAGGATTTTTTCAGTTCAAAAGATTACCATGTCCCAGAGATCACAAAGAAACCCAAAATTAGGTCAAACTTATATTTTTTAAAGTTATATACTCTAATAGTTTTTTAAAAGAGACAATGACTGGAAATTGATACTGGAACAAATGAAACCCCCTTTTTGTTGGAATTCCTGGCCACTCCCCCAGCTACATGACCTCGCATGCGCTGGCAAAAACGATTAGTCATTCCAGGGCTTTAGGTCCTATGTAATCTGTGCACTGCATGATGGCACAATCTCTGCACATGCGTGGCGTAACTCTGTAAGCCCATATGCGCATGTGCAGTGGAATCCACAAAAAGTGGGTCAAGACTCCTCCCCACTTTTTCTTCTCCACCCCTCTCCCTGCACCTATCTTCCACAGGTCTAAGCACATCCTCTTCTGTCCCTCCCTCCCTCCCTAATAAACTCTGGTAGTGGGTTTTGATATACATTGTGGCTTTTCTTGCATGGTAACAGTGCCGCTTAATGAATAACACTGTGCCACCACACTTCTGGGGTTCATAGTCTTACTAATAAAATAATTTAATAGTAGACTCAAATGGGAACTCAAGGGAAATTTTATTAGAGTATAAAAGAAAAACTCCCAGAATAGGCAAACTATAAATCTCAGTAGCTTCTTGCGAGGTGAAGAGGAGAGAATGAATAAGAGAAGAGTAGGTGGCTTTGGGGTGGTGATAGGTAGGGTGAGTCATATAGTTCAAGACAATAAGGAGATCAAAAATTGTTAAGTTTCAAACCCTAGGACAAACGGCTAAGGTTCCTACTTAATATATCAAAATGAACCTGGCTGATAGGTTCTCCCAGTATCTTTTAGTCCTTACCTCTTATAGGGCCCTCCTGGCTAGCATATGCCACCCCTTACCATAAACATCTCCAGCCCAGGGGCTGGCCTGCCCTTCCCCCAGAGGGTCTTCCATATATAATCCAGCCATTTTGGTTAACAACTCCTTTCTTACTTTTTGGCCTCTTGGCTGCAGTACCTGGTTCCCTTCTCTTCCCTCTCCTTTTCCTTCTGCACTTTCCTCACATGGTTCAGGGTCATGTTCACTCTGGACTATCTCAGATGTCTCTGCCTCTGGCTATACTCTCCCTTTTATCTATAATAAACTTTCTCCTCCACCATGCTTATGAGCAGTTGTGTCCTTTCCTTTCCTTTTTTTATTTTATTTTTTCATTCAAAAAACAGCAGAAAAGCAATCACTTAGTAGAGAGGGAAACTTCAGAGAAAGAATAATGAAAGCCTGTATACCAGAAAAAGTATACTTCAGGTCTGGCTAACATCTGAAAGAAAGGCAGAAAAAAGAAGAAAAGTTTGTGCCTGTGGTAGTTTGAAACAAAATGACCCCCATAGGCTCATAGGGGTGACACTATTAGGAGGTGTGGCATTGTTGGAAGAAGTATGCCTTTGGGGACAGATTTTGAGTTGTCAGATGCTCAAGCCAGGCCCAATGTGGGGCCTTTTCCTGCTGCCTGCTGCTCTGGATTTTGAATTCCCAGCTCCTTCTCCAGTGCCATGTCTTCCTGCATGCTCCCATGCTTTCCACAATGGTAATAATGTATTAAACCCCTGAAACTGTAAGTCTGCCTCAACTGAATGTTTTCCTTTATGAGTTGCTGTGGTCATGGTTTTTCATCATGTCAATAGAAACCCTGTCATGGATTGGTACGTTGCTGTGATAGGCCTGACCATGCTTTGTTTGGGGGAATTTGGACTTTGAAACTTAGTATTAGAAAAGCAACAGACTGATTAAAGAGGAGTTTAATGGGCCATACTAGTAGGAGCATGGAGGACAGTGGTGCTGAGGATGATCTGAACTGTGGGGGCCTGGATCAAGAGATTTCAGAGGAGAAAATGTTAGCATGTGATCTAAAGGCTGATCTTGTGGTATTTTGGTGAAGAATGTGGCTGTTTTCTGCCATTGTCCAAAAAATTGAGGCTCACTTGAAGAGTTTTTAATTAGTTACATTTGTAGAGGAGATTTCACAGCCTAGTGTGGACTGTATCCTGTGGTTCTTAATGGCCATGATTATGTAGATATATAATGAAAAGAAGCAAACTGAACAAGGAAAATTACAAAATGTACAATTTGAGGAGAAAGGGGGCACCAGGAAATAGAATCCAGCTAATCCTTGTGTTCAACAAGATAAATAGATTAAAAGAAAGCCTGATGTTAAATTGAATAAAGGGAGTGGTGGTGACCTCAGGGAAAGATCCCACACAACTAGGCTTCTATCTTGTGAAAAGGAATTAAAGAAAAGCTTAGATCCAGGTGTGGTCATGCACCCCTTTACTTCCAGCACTTAGGAGACAGATCTCCAAGTGTAAGGTCACCCTAGCCTACAAATCAAGTTTCAGGACAGAGAAGCTTAGATAGTGAAGAAAACTATCAAAACCAAAAAGCTAGTGAAGATGTGACTGAATAATGGGGGCATGTTCCAGTTCCAGCAAGCAATAGAATCTGGCAGCTTCAGCCATATGGTTCTGGCTTTATAGTCAAGGATAGAAGAAAGGGGTTATGGAATCTCCCTCTGTCATTAAGGAAAGCAACTGAGGCCAGGCATGTGCCAGGGGTTTCTTCTGGGCAAAAAATGGCCTACTGGGCAAAGAACTGCCCTTGCCTTGATGGCTGACAGTACAAATGCAATGCTGTCTTTTCTGGACAAGTGGAACACAAGGAAAGCGACCACTGTACCATGCCAAGACAGGGTAAATGGTCTTTCAGAATTCCTGCTTCTGAAAATGGTCTGTCAGATACTCTAGGCCTGTAGCCAATTTGAATGCACCAACAATGCTGAGAAACATTAGGTGACTGTCCAGGCTGCCAGCTGTCTTGGTCTACTCTTGCAAGATTCCCGAAAGTTGCTTGCATCCATCTACCATTTCTCAGGTACCATTATGTTCCTTCTCAGGTCTTTGATGGGATTGAAGACTAGCAGTTATAGTTACAACTTAGTATATATCATATCTTAGATAGAACATATTAATTATTAGATTCAGGTTCTTTGGGATAGGACGCCTTTGAATGATCTTTATAACATGCCATTTACCTATCCTCTATACTTCTCTGGATTTTAGTATGTGTTTCTTGCTTGATATTGTTTGCATTGGTTGTAGTTACATCTTATCTAGGTCATTATCCCTCATTATTTCTGGACAATATTTGATAACCATTCCTTTGTATATAGTCTTGTATTAGTTTAGAACCTTCTTATTTAGACAAAAAGGGGGAGATGTAGTGGGTAGCCATTCCAGCTTGGATCTGGAAGTTCCAACCCCCATTGAGACTCTGGCAACTGTCATGCCTACGAGGCGCCTGGAGACCCGAGAGCTGGATGGGCCAGCGCTCTCTCTGTGCGTTCTCTCTGTGCCGGGACGCTGAACGGTGAAGGTGGACTGTGCAGCACTCCGGAGAACACCGCTGGATTGCGATACACCTTCCCCAGACCCTGTGACCTACCTTTCACTTAATTTGTGAGTTATGCCATTAAATAAATATCCTTTTAACTACGTGGAGTGGCCAAAATAATTTCTCCAATAACCTCCAATTAAATGTTTTCTTTCACAAGAACTGCTATTGTCATGGTGTCACTTCATAGTAATAAAACCCCTAAGACAATGCCTTTCTGACTCAGGCCTCAGAAAGTTGACAGACCCAGTCATAGTATACTCATAAGCAATGCACTGGAGAGGGAAGAAAACACACTATCTTACTATAGGACTAATTATTCTACCTTTCTCTTTTAAGCAAACTTAAGGTGAGCTGGCCTTTTAGGAGTGGTCCCTTGGCCAACTTTTTGATCTGGTCTAACTGGAGTATCAGGTGCACACTCAAGCCAGCAATTTTACTCTCTTGACCAGAAGTAGTTTTTCCTAAAGAAATTTTATTGCTACTGAAACAGAATGATGTGTCTTGGGTGTTTTGACAATATATATTTTTTAATGTTGTAACTTAAGTAAAACATTTTTTAAAATGTTTTCTGTTATATATCTATCAAATACACTGTTTAAAGGAGTAATAATGCTTACTGCAAGTTTTAAGGTAGCAACATGGCTGAAAATTTGAAGACTTAGAGGCCACATGTATAGATTAATTTATGTTATGGATGATTGCTTAGTATTTATCAACAGATTATTCCTTCTGTAGTTATATAATATAAATAAAATGAAAATGTACAGGTGGATTATTTCTAGTATTTATAAGACTGAGGAAATATAAAAGCAATGAATATAAATTCATATTTCCAGGAATACAGATTGTTAAACCCTAGGTAATCCTCTCTCACTCCCAACACCCATTGTTTCTTTCTCAAGATATTCCATCAGGATCTAACTCATTTCTCATAACTAGCTTTAAAATAATAGCACTGGGGATCCAAATGAAAGATACTCACAGAAAAATAGATAAGTTGGAAAATTTATATCAAAATTTATGACAAAATTACAACTACTGCTTCACTTCCCTTAAAAGTTCAAAGGTAGCTGATAATCTCTCTAACATGCAAGGCCACTCACAAAGCAGTAATATAAGGGCATCTCTAAGCCAAATAATCTTTATTGATGGCTCAAAGAGATATAGGCAACTACCAAATTCTGATAGTGAGAGAAATTGTCTTTCCTAGGGAAGAGCACACCAATTGGTTATGCAATACCCAATGGTCACCCATGAAAACATACATACAAGTAACATTACACAAACTAAGCAGGTTGTATTTATGTATTTAGGATTATAGATGTAATACATATATATATATATATATATATATGTATATAACAATAATGAATGAATAAAGAGGCCATGACTTTGAAAGAGAGCAAGGAGGGTTCTATGGAAAGGGAAGGAAGAAATTATGTAATTATATTATAATCCCACAAATGAAATGATTTTAATTTTTAAATTTTGTTTTTAATTATGTGTATGTGTACATGAGTGCAAGTGTCTCCAGATTTCATAGGCATTGGATTCCCTGCAGCTTGAATTACAGGCACTGTGAGCTGCCTGATGTGGATGCTAGTGTCTTAATTAGGGTTTCTATTGCTGTGAAGAGACACCATGACCATGGCAACTCTTATAAGGAAAACATTTAATTGGGGTGGCTTGCTTACATTTTCAGAGGTTCAGCCCATTATCATCTTGGCAGAGAGCATGGCAACATACAGGCAGATATTGTGCTATAGCTGTAGCTGTGAGTCCTGCATCTTGTGGACGACAGGAAATCAACTGAGACACTGGGCAGTATTCTGAGCATAGGAAACCTCAAAGCCCACCCCCACAGTGACATATTTCCTCCAACAAGGCCACACCCACTCCATAAAGCCACACTTCCCAATATTGCCACTCCCTGTGAGATTATAGGGGCCAATTACATTCAAACTACCACAACTAGGAACTGAAATCAGATCGTCTGCAGAAACAGTGTACACCTTTAACCACTGATCACCTTTCCAGCCTACTGCTGAATCTTTTCTTAGTCATAATAGTAAATTATTAAAATTGTTGAATTTTCTAAGTTCCTCAGGAATGAAGGTCTAATCCTTGTAATGCCTATCACTGAATCTGAATGATACAGAATAACTTCTTATTCATGGAGTGTTTCAT